>NC_081779.1:22795669-23140252 GCF_963082965.1 Carassius carassius
CGAGCTGGACGTGTTTCAGAAGCAGGCTATTGTCCGGCTCGAAGCTCATGACTCGGTCTTTGTCGCGGCTCACACCTCGGCCGGCAAGACCGTGGTGGCTGAATACGCCATCGCACTTTCCCAGAAACACATGACCAGGTCTTTACTTTTTAACACACGAACGTTCAAAAGAAGTTACTGGAAGTCTCTTAGGTTAACCAAGGAAGCATTTATTTGATCAAAAATACAGTAAAAAACTGTAATATTGTGAAATATTATTACAATTCAAAAGAGCTGATTTCTATTTGAATGTATTTTAAAATAAAATGTATTGCTGTGATGCAAAGCTGAATTTCACTGCAGTCTTCGGTGTCACATGATCCTTCAGAAATCATAATAATTTGATGATTAACTGCTCGAGAAATACTTCTTATTCTTATCAGTGATGAAGCTTAATATTATTGTGGAAACCATGAACATTTTGGAACAAGATTTTTTGAAAAATATAGAAAGTTCAAAAGAACATTTCTTTGGATTATAAATATTTTGCAACATTATGAATATCTTACTGTAGGTTTTATTTATTTATTTAAACTAAAAATTGCTATTTGGAAAACTGAACTAAAACAAAAATGATTTATTATTTACTTATTTTATTTCAGCTAGCTGCGCAGGCAGCATTTCTCATAGTTTGACTTTAGTTGATCTTGAACTATTAAAGTAACTACATTTTATAATAAAAAAATAATAAAAGCTATCTAAAAACATTTTAAACAACAACAAAAAATCCATCAAAATTACTAAAACTGTAACTAAAATTAAAGTATATATATATATATATATATATATATATATATATATATATAGCCTGAAACTAAAATTAAAGTATATATATAAATATATATATATATATATATATATATATATATATATATATATATATATATATATATATAAAAAAAATAAAAACTATCAACATAAAATATAATAGTATATCAGTGATACAAAAATAACACTGCTTTGCTGTCACTTAAAAAAATTATAATACGTGCTTGCTGAAATTTTTTTTAAATCATACCTACAAACTTTTGAATAGTAGGTATTTTAAATCATTTTTTTTTTCAGTTTTGGTTATTATTTTTTAAACCATGTTAAAAGTACTTGTAAATGTAAAAAAATGTGCTAAACGAGTAAAAATATCTTGTCTCGCTGTGACATTTTGGCTCATACTAGTCTGACTGTTCCTCCTGACAGGACCATTTACACATCCCCCATCAAGGCCTTGTCCAATCAGAAGTTCAGAGACTTCAAGACCACGTTCAGTGACGTGGGACTTTTGACTGGAGATGTCCAGCTGAGCCCTGAATCCTCGTGTCTCATCATGACCACGGAGATCTTGAGGTGATTATGCAATAGCACCCCTTCATGTCAGTTACTTATAACTCACAGTTAGTCTCGTGCATGATTTTGTTCTTGGTAAATCAGTATGTCATCCTCCTAACAGATCTATGCTCTATAACGGCTCCGAGGTCATTCGAGATCTGGAATGGGTCATTTTTGACGAGGTTCACTACATCAATGATGCAGAGGTGATGAATTCAGTTCAAAAATGCGATGCTTTTCTCTTTACTGCATTCAGATCTGATGTGATGTTGTTGTTTGTCAGAGGGGAGTGGTGTGGGAGGAAGTGCTCATCATGTTGCCGGAGCATGTTAGCATCATCCTGCTGAGTGCCACGGTTCCTAACGCAGTGGAGTTCAGTGAATGGATTGGGTGTGTGTAATACCAAAGCCATTTTATCCTGCTCTGTATAGATTGTGTAGCTCACTCAGTTTTACTGTGCCATCTCCGTCCTCAGGCGTATCAAGAAGAGGCCCATCTATGTGATCAGCACAGTTAAGAGGCCTGTCCCTCTCGAGCACTATCTCTACACCGGCAACAGCACCAAGACTCAGAAAGAGCTCTTCCTGTTGCTGGACGCCTCTGGAAACTTCCTTACTAAAGGGTAGGCTAAGTCACAAAAACAAGATTCATTGAGGTCTCGCATGCTCAACAAGGCTGCATTTATTTGATTAAAATAAAGTTCAGAAAGAGGGTTGAAATGGTGTACAAATCTATATGATTATATTTGACCTAAAAATAAAATCTTTGATTAACGTCTTCAGACTTACATTATAGATAGACTTCAAACAACGTTTTTCAAAAGTGTAGCAAATTTGCATTGAAACGAGTGTTTGGTTTTTCAGCTACTATGCCGCAGTAGACGCCAAGAAGGAACGCACTAGTAAACACGCACAGTCTTTCGGCGCAAAGAATGTGTCACAGCACAACACAACAGCCAGTCAGGTCAGTATCTGACCCTCTCATCATTCCCTTTTGAACAAATGATCTGTATTTCCAGCAACTACCGTGTTTTCTTTACTGTGTTTCCTTCACCCTCCCCGTTCTCTGTTAGGACCGAGCCGTGTGGCAGACGCTGCTGAACTATCTGTCTCAGAGGCAGCAGACTCCAGTGGTGGCCTTCACCTTCTCTCGGACACGCTGTGATGAAAACGCCCGCTCTTTGACCTCGCTGGACCTCACCAGCTCCATAGAGAAGAGCGAGATCCACTCCTTCCTGCAGAAGAGCCTGACCAGGCTGAGAGGAGGAGATCGGCAGCTACCGCAGGTACATGACATCTGTTTTCATCGGCTAATTCAGAGATCTGGAAACACAAGGTGGCTTCTACCCAATATAGTGCTGATAAATAATGCATAACTCAATTTAATGATAACAAGCAGAAATGCTGAAATTAAAAACAATAAAAATAATAATAATTAATAATAATAGTTATTCAAATATATTTTAAAAATGTATGCCTGGGTCATGTCCCACCCCTGAAATTAAACAAAAGAAAAGGTAAAAAAAATTTTTTTTTTTTTTTTTTTTTTTTTTACTTGAAGCCTATTTTAGGAACATCAAATAATAAATACAAGTTAAAATCTCAGTAACCTGCTGTAATGTAAAAAATAATTTTAAAAAAAATTACTACTGTAATGCAATAAAATATGTATTATTTAATAATAATAAAAATAAAAAGAGACAAATTCAACGTATACACTACTATTTAAGTTTGGGGTTGATGAGATTTTTTTTAAAGGAGTATGGTAACACTTTACTTGAAGCCTTTATATATAATGCATTATAAAGTATTTTTAATGTATTAATTATGCCTTGTAATGCATCTTATATAATACATTATAACACTCATCCATTCATAGTGACATATTTAAAATGTACAGTGCATTGAAACACTTGATAAATGACTGATTTCAGATGTAACAAGGTATCTGCAAATATTATAATGCATTTTAACTTTTGTTACAGATATAAGCTTTGCATTGTACATTATGAATACCTTTATAATGCATCATACATAACAGCTTCAAGTGAAGTGTTACCAGAAGTCCCTTATGCTTATCAAGGCTGTGTTTATCTGACCAAAAATACAGTAAAATCAGTAATGTTGTGAAATGGCTGTTTTCTATTTGAATATGTCCTTCAAATAATTTTGTCCCCACAGATCCTGTCGATGCGTGATTTGCTGAAGAGAGGGATTGGTGTTCACCACAGCGGCATCCTGCCGATCCTGAAGGAGATTATTGAGATGCTCTTCTCCAGAGGTTTAGTAAAGGTTTGTTTTATGGACTTGTTTTATACAAGCTTTATTTGAATATAAAAAAAGCTAAATTCATCGCTATATTATCAAAAGAGCTGGTGACTTTTCTCTTTCAGGTGCTGTTTGCTACAGAGACGTTTGCCATGGGTGTGAACATGCCTGCCAGAACCGTCGTGTTCGACAGCATCCGCAAACACGACGGCACCGGTTTCAGGAACCTGCTGCCCGGTAAAAACACAGCTCTTACATTACAAACATTAAAATACCTCTTAAGCATGCCTGTTGCAGGTATTCTCATTTAAAATGATAATTGATTTGTATTATCATAACCGTAGACATTATAAGAAGCTGTCATATACTTGTTGGCGGAGACGCTACAGGCGTTTGATGCATTAGCCGTCTCTAATGAATGAGCAGAATAATTATGCTCAGTAGTGCAGATGTTTGTGCACGTGTGCAGTGAGACAGCAGGGGGCCTTTAATGTGTGTGTGTGTGTGAGAGAGATGCTTAAATCTAGTTTTCTTCTAATAATAGTGTGTATGAAAAAAGGCAAGAGGGAGAGAATATAGCACACATATGGCCCTGTTTATCCATTGCATCAAATACATTGTGCATATTGCCAAAAGTACACAAAATCGATATTCATAAAACATTTGGGTAAATGTGACAATACATAAAAAATAAAGTTTTTTTTTTTTTTTTGCTTAGGAGCATTACTATTACTCTCAATGTTGAAATGCTGCTTAATATTTTTGTGCAAACCATGAAAAAAAATATTTTCAGGATTCTTTGATGAACAGAACATTCAAAAGAACAGCGTTTATTTGAAATGGAAATCTTTTGTAACATTAGAAATGTATTTACTGGCACTTTTAATCAGTTGAATGCATCCTTGCTGAATAAAAGTATTAATCCAAACTTTTCAATTATACTATCATGGTAGTATTTGTTGAACTTAAATATATGATAAATTATATGATTATTTTAATCCAAAAAAAAAAAAAAAAGGGAGAGATTCACAGATAATTGGATTCTGAATTGTCATGGAAATAGTGTCATAATGCCAAAAAATCTTAATGGCCTCAAATGGTAAAAAAAAGAAAGAAAAAACATACTTTTCTTTAAGCAAAGTATATTTTATAATAGTAGTACTAATAATAATCACACACACACGCGCACACATACATGAGTTTGTGTGTGTGTGAGTGCGTGTGTGTGTGTGTGACATTTAAAAGTAAGGTTCAACCACGTATGTAAATGTATAGTATTTTTTTGGGATTAATAGATTTCAAAAATGATGCTTACTCTGATGTTGATCAAGAATGTCTCAGTACTAAACTATGTGTGTGTGTGTGTGTGTAGGCGAGTACATTCAGATGGCGGGTCGTGCAGGCAGAAGAGGTTTGGATGCTACAGGGACAGTTATCATCCTCTGTAAGGCGGGAGTTCATGATATGGGAGACCTCCACGCCATGATGCTGGTCAGTCTGTGTTAAACACCTCCAGCTCTCTCCTCTGGTCAGGCCTGACGCCTCACTGATGATGATGATTCTCCTCAGGATGACTCAAACTGTGAACCAAAAATTGGACATGATTAGATTTGTACAGTTTTCTGAAATGTTCCACCTTTACTGCAGCGATCTCCTCCTAATCCAGGCTTTACTGGGATCTGAGAAGAGATATCCCATCTCGTCTTTGTAAATCACTGCCTGATTGTTCAGTCTGGAGCGAAACACAAGGGTCGCTGGTCTTTTTTTAGAGTCATGCAGCCTGTGAGTGCACCTCTGTCCTCCTCTTGTGGATGGAGTGTGTGTGACTGGTCTCCTCTTCATTGGAGCTGTTTTAACCTCTCAGTGTTTTTCATCACGGCTGTACAGTCAGTTAACCCCTGTCTGATTCACTGACCCCATACACACACACAACTCACCAGCATTCACTAGTGCTGTTGTCCACATTGCACATACCAGCATCAACATTCATGAAAGCTGATCTGTAGTGTTATTTGTACTTAAGGTTTGGAGCCAGTGTTATTTTAGTGTATTCAACACTTTACTACAAGGTTCCAGTTGTTAACATTAGTTAGCCACATTAGTTAACATAAACTAACAATGAAAATACTCCTAAAGCAGTTTTTAATCTTAGTTAAAGTTGATTCCATCTTTTACTAATACATTAATTGAATGAAAAGTTGTATCTATTACTGTTATTAAATGGCCCTGAGCTAACAATGAACCGCTTTTTTATTAACTAACGTTAACAAAGATGAGGAAATACTGGAACAAATGTATTGCTCATTATTAGTTAATGTTAGTTAATGCATTAAGTATAGTTAACAAATGGAACCTTATTGTCATTTTTTAAATGTGATATTATATTAGTTATGTTTTGAATAGCTTTTATTTTCCCTTTTTTAATTTAAGTTTGTTTTAGAAATTTAGTTTTATTTGTATTGCTTTTTTCTTAATATATACATGCATACAATGTACATTTCTACATGGTTTTCATTAATTTCAGTTTTAGTTTTCGAAATCTTAGTACTTCAAACTAAACTTTTAAGTTTTTTTTTTGCTTAAGTATTGCATCTAATATTTCAGCAAAATTTGACTTCCAAAAATAATTTTGAATAGTTTTATTATTATGTTTAGCTTTATTTATTTTTTACAGTTTTACATGGACAGATCCTCAGAAAATATAATGATATAGTTAGTTTTACAAGTAATTTCCATGCTGTTTAAAAATAAAAAAGAGACCGAGCATGAAACATTTGATTTTTCCCATGCGTTTGAGCTGCAGGTGCGTTTGACCCAGTCCATGCGAGATGCGTTTTTCTCAGACGGGCCAGTAATCAGCTCCATGTCATGGACGTCATGGCAACAGCAGCTGATGCTGTAATAAATCACAGTGTGTTGTCAAAAGCTGCTGTGTGATTGGACCTCCGCTGTATGTCAGCTCCATTTACACTGGATGAGCACAAAGCATCATGATACACAACATCCTTACATTGTGCTATTATATGTCATGGTTTGTTGTTATATTTGTCTGTATGCCATAGTCTTAGAAGTAGCTCAAACGTTGGCAGCCAACGAATAAATCAATGCTAATGGGTGATATAAATGAAATGTATACAAGAGCACAGAGAGATGGTGTTAATGTGTGGTGTTGTTTCTCTGTGTCAGGGGAAGCCGACAGTGCTGCAGTCTCAGTTCAGACTGACCTACACCATGATCCTGAATCTGCTGCGTGTGGAGGCCCTGAGGGTCACCGACATGATGAAGAGGAGCTTCTCGGAGAACCACAGGGATACGCAGGTGAACGGCGTCTGAGGGGTTTGCATGCCCCAGTAACTGCCTCAAGTAATTCAGTCTTCCAGAAGGCAGAAAAATGAAATATGTGATGAAATGTTATGAAACTCTTTCAGTTAGCCAAGTCATTTGTGTCTTTGTGTTGCTCAGGCTCATGAGAAGAGAATAAGTGAGCTGAGAAACACTCTGTCCTCTCTCCCGCCGCTGGACACGGAGGGGCAGCTGTCTGATATACTGTCATATTACCACACCATCACAGAGCTGCGCATCACCACCGAGACCCTGCAGGTGCACGCACACACACACATTTATATGAGCACAGTGTACACTATCACAGAGCTGCACACTCAAACACTGGATTCACAGCATTTCAGCGATCACATGCCGTTATAAACCAGCTAAGAAAAACCTTGAACAGTTGGGTTCCGATTGAATGACACGGTTGCATTAATTGATAAGTGTTATAATGAAGAATAATCCAATCGAAGTTATATTAAAAATTGTCCTTGCTCTTGCAAGCCTTTCAATGGGGGTAAGCGGGTGTTTGTTGTCAACCGTTCAGAAGACGTGAAATAAAGTGTGCACATCTGTAATAAAACACTGAGGGGTGGATAAAGGCCCCCTGTAGTGAATCCATGCCTTTTTGTGAGATAAATATACAGATTTCAAACATAGTAAACACTTTTTTTCCTCACTTCTGCTTCACGTCTTTATTTCACATCTTCTGAATGGTTGACAACAAACACACTTACCCCACTGAAAGGCTTGCAAGAGCAAGGACAGTTTTTGATAGAAGAGGGGTGAACTAAACCTTTAAGCTGACTGAGACTTACAGACTTGTTTATCATTGCTCTCTTGTTGATTTTGATTGCTTCCATTGTCCTCATTTGTAAGTCGCTTTGGATAAAAGCGTCTGCTAAATGACTTAATGTAATGTGATTAAAAATGTTATTAACAATTATTGTTGTAATTCTGTAATACTAAAATAACTGATATGATTTTAAATTCTTAAAATGTACAGTTATGTGTTGTTATTATAACAGGTGATGATAATATTTAGCTGTTTTATTTTAAAACAATGTTTTTGATTTTTTAATAGTATTTTTTTATTAGCTAATTTATTAATTTAAGAAAAATAAGAGCAATCAGAGCTTTCACAAAGTGAAGTGCTTTCAAAACCACCAGACCAATTATTGTTTGTTTTATATATATATATATATATATGTATATGTACAGAACTATATGTATAAATTGTATTATATATTTAAAATAATTACACTGTGTGTGTGTGTGTGTCAGAGAGCTGTTCTGGAGTCAGTGAATGGACTGAAAGCTCTGTGTGTGGGGAGGGTGGTGATCGTGAATAGCGGCCAGCATCACAACGCTCTGGGAGTCATTCTACAGGTGTGTGTCTGAATAATGAACACATTTTACTGTCAGCTTCTCCTTCTCTAACCATGAACACACATCTGCGGCAGTGACCAATGACAATATCATATATTCATTTGGGTAAGATATTTTTTTAATTAAAGATAAAAGATAAGATTTTTTTATCTAAAGACATTTTTTAAGTAATATTTCTATGGCTTTATATCATAGATGTTTTCTTCTAATTTTAGTGTATAGCAGACAATCTGAAATATAATAGGTTTTTTTGTTTGGCATCATTTTTTTAAATTATTTTTTATGTTTTTTTTTTTTTTAAAGGCAGGGTAGGTAATACATGTATAAACAACTTTCTTCCAAATTTGTTTAAACTTTCTATATATATCAATGCATAATTAAAATGTAAGTACTCTGATAAAAAGAGTATAAAAATCGAGTGACTCTAGACCGTTTGATCTGTATTAAACACAGCTCATTATTTCCATTTCGGGACGAAACATAGGATTGGCTTAGGCGACTGTCACTCTCTCGCAACCATGGCAACCACCCTTTTGCCACACATGACCTGCCCACTTGCGCGCGCACGTTTGATTTGAGGAATTCAAGAGGCACGGATCCTAGGAATACCAAAACAATGGCAGAGAAACAGCAAGCAAAATTCACAGTACCGGCCTATGCAGTTAGTGAAGGCAAACCAGGCAAAAAAAGGAAGACAGTAACAGTACAAGAAAAGGCAATGAACAAAAAGTCTTTGGATAAACAAAGAAATAAAATGCGAGTTAATATCGGCGTGGCTTTCCAGCGATGGCGAGAACTGAGGGAACTCAAGGGGCTGAAAAGTGACTCCTTGATGGCTTTATTTCTGCTGGACAGGTAAATCTTTCTTTTTGTATTTTGATCATACATATTTATTTCATGAAGCATGTGTCATTAGCACACGTAGCTGCGTAATATAGCTAACATAACATTACTTAGCGAGCCATAGTAGAGGCTTTGGAAGGAGCCCAGAAGGGAGGGGGTGGAGTGAATGGAAATAATGAGCTGTCTTTAAAACAGTCGTGAGAGGTCTACAGTCACTCGATTTTTATTCTTTCTTTTTCAGAGTACTAACATTTTAATTATGTATTGATATATAAATAGTTTAAACAAATTTGGAAAAAAAGTTTTTTGTACATTTTTTTTTTTACCTACCCTGCCTTTAAGTGTGTTATGTTCAACAAAACTGCATTTATCTGATTAAAAACTGTTGTATTGTAAAATATTACAATATTTTTATGAATTTTAAATATTTTATTTTATGTTAAAATGCAGTTTATTCCTGTGATGTGTCAGCATCATTCCTCCAGTCTTCAGTGTCACATGATCCTTCAGAAATCATTCTAATATGCTGATCTGCTGCTCAAGAAATGTTGAAAACATAATATTTCTCTGGAAACCATGATACATTTTTCAGGATTCTCTTATAAATATAGTTCCAAAACATTGAATTTATTTGAGATAAAATATTTTTTAAGATTATAAGTGTCTTTTCTGTCCCTTTTGGTTACTTTAATGCATCCTTGCTTATTAAAAGTATTAATTTATTTTTAAAAAAAAAATTCTTTTGACCAGTAGTGTATTTCCCAGGACCAATTTAAGTAGGGAGTTACACAGCTTACCTCAGTCTCCTCTATTTGTTTCCCTCTCTCTCTCTTTCCTCTTTCCTCTCATCTCCTCCCACAGGTGTCCAACGATGCAGTAAATCGCACGTTCACCGCTCTCATTATCTGTGAGAAGGGTAATGAGGAGGCGGCGGGTGATGATCAGTCTAATAAAGCCTTCCATCCCACCTACAGTACTACACTGTTTATTCCAGAGGGTGAGCAAACACATACACACACACACAGCATCGCATCCACCCCAAAATCTCACCTGCCCAAACCATAAATCATCAAGGTAGGAGAGTACTACTACTACGTCTACACTTCTTTTGTTGTCAAAGTGTGATTTACAGTGTGGCTGTGTGTGTAGGACCCTGCAGTCACACGGTGCAGAGACTGAAGCTGCAGGACATCTCCGCCATCACAACCAAAACCCTCAAAGTCATCCCAGAGAGAATCATTGACAACTTTAATAAAAGACAGCAGCCACGCTTCAGGTCTGTATGTGAATTTGAGTGAATTTGCATTTGTTAAACTGTGGTAATGAAACAGTAATAGACAAACTTCCCTTCCTAGACTTGATCCACCAGGTCAGGCTATTTCTACAGCAACTCAGGAGCTCCTGCGATTGGCTGAGGCCAATCCAAATGGTATATCGACCCTGGACCCTGTGAATGACCTGCACCTGAAGGCTGTGGATGTGGTGGAGGCAGTGATGAGGCACCGAGTGTTACAGGACTGTCTGAAAGACTTCCACTGCATCCACTCGCCCACCTTCACTGAACAGGTCTGCTGACTATACTCCTACACTGCTGTTCAAAAGGCTGTTTTTAGAAAGAAATGAATGCTTCTATTTAGCAAGTATGCATTCAATGGATCAGAAGTGACATTTTTTATGTTACAAAAGATTTCTATTTTAGAAAAATGCTGTTCTTTTGAACGTTCTATTCATCAAATAAATAAACAAACACACTAATAAATAAAAAGCTGTTTCCCCTTTGAATTAAAGCCTTTTGGCATATATTTGCTCGTGTTGTAATCATAAGCTTACGTCATTTGGATCAGTTTCTCATAAAACAAGACTTTTTATTTGATGTCATTTTGCTTTTTTCAAGTAAATGTATCTTGATTGAGTGTGAACCGAAGGTACAGTAAAAGTTTGTTGTGTTTTTTATACTTTGAAGGACTGCTAATACAAGACCTTTACATTTAGAGACCATATTGACATGTTGTGTCCCGTTCAGTCTCATTTACCTTCATAAAGCCTGCAGATACCCCGTCAAATAGAAAACAGCTCATTTCAATTATAATAATATTTCACAATATTACTGTTTTTACTGTAGAGTAAGTAAGAGACTTTTTATAAAAATCTTGCCAACCCCTAACTTTTGATTGGTATTGTCTTTCCTGCTTTTTTAGGTCGTGTCCTATTCCACTTTGCAGACAAAAGTGCGGAAAAATATCATTTCTAATCAAAATGTATCTTCGGCTGTTTTTTCCTAATCCATATTTAGTAATTTGGCACAGTAACTCTCCCAAGTGCACAGACTCTCATTTATTGAGTGTGACAGTGGCAGCGAGGAATAAGGATGTGTCTCATTAGCTCTCGGTAATCACTTCCAGCCTTCACCTTCTGGAGGGCACTCTCTCTCTCATTTTCATGTTCTCTCTCTCTGTGTGTGTGAATATCTTGCTCAGTTTGCACGTGTGCAGGAGAGGATGAGTGTACAGGAAGAGCTTGACAAGCTTCTGTTCCTGGTGTCTGATCAGTCACTGACACTGCTGCCTGAGTACCATCAGCGAATCAAGGTCAGTCCTTCTTCTCATTCTGGTAGATCGATATATTTCCGTAGCACAGTACTATGTTCTTTGATATGCAGTCATGAAGTGAATAACAAAAAGAGTTTTGTATATAAACATGCAGACACACACACACACATACATGTATGTATGTATTTATGTATGTATGTGTATTTATATATATTAGCGTCCATTAATTATATATGGGCCCGCCAATAACCTATTTATAGCTTTTAGACTTAAGTTTTTTTTTTTTTTATTATTCATATATTATGTTGTGCTATACATGTATGTGCTTTGATCAATCTTTATAAGTGAATAAAATAAGATGAGTAAATAAACAACAGCATTTTCAATGGGATTTTTGGCTAAACTATTCCTTAAAAACCCCAAAATGAAAATTGGTTGACAATTTACTCACCCCAAGGACATCCAAAATGTAGACGAGTTTGTTTCCTTAATCAGAAAGGAGTTAGAGAAATTCAGCATTGCATCATTTGCTCACCAGTGGATCCTCTGCAGTGAATGGGTGCCGCCAGAATGAGAGTCCAAACAGCTGATAAACACACCATAATAATCCACAAGTAATCCACACCACTCCAGTCAATGAATTAACATATTGTGAAGTGAAAAGATGTGTGTTTGTAAGAAACAAATCCATCATTTTAACCTTAAAACTGACTAAAAGTCAAATGTGTCAGTGGATTTTGATGCGAGAGAACAACAGATGGACTTTTTAACTGGTAGAGGTATTATTATGGATTATAGGCTCATATTCTGGCCAGAAGCTATGGTTAAAACATCTCAATGATAGATTTGTTTCTTACAAACACAGAGCTTTTAACTTCACACAACTGATGGACTGGAGTGGTGTGGATTATTTGTGGATTATTGTGATGTGTTTATCAGCTGTTGTGACTAATTCTGACGGCACCCATTCACTGCAGAGGATCCATTGGTGAACAAAATATGTAATGCTAAAACAAACAAATCTACATCTTTGATGACCTGAGGGTGAGTACATTTTTTAAAAATTATAATAATAATTTTTGAGCAAACATCTCAAGTTTCAAGTGAAATTTGACATTAAACCATTATTGCATGCACAATAATAATAATAATAATAAAAAAAGATAACAGTGCAATATCTTCGAAACCAGGGTCAGAAAAGCTTAAACTGTTCTAATTATGGAAAAAAAGACCAAATATCAGACAAGAACGTGCGTTCAGATCAGAAGCAACTGGGCAGGATTTGTTGTGAAAACCTGGTAACTCTGATCTGAACACACGTGCTGGAGATATACTTCAAATTACAGGAGCGTCTTTACTGATGAGAGGCGCATGAAAATCGCATTCGATTTTTTGCACAGCCCTAATATTGACCAATATGGATACAGTCGCTGATATATTTGCCATTCTTTGCTTGCCTGGTGTTAAAAATCCCCAGTTAATGTTTGCAAATGTCCCAGATGTTTTACCCACAGTCAGAGCTGACGGTATAGTGCTGTTTTGGCAGGTGCTGGAAGCGCTGCAGTATGTGGACAGCACTGGGGCGGTTCAGCTGAAGGGTCGTGTGGCGTGTCAGATCAGCAGTCATGAGCTGCTCCTAACCGAACTCCTGTTTGAGAACACACTGAGTCCTCTCGCCCCCGAGGAGAGCGCCGCCCTGCTGTCCTGCCTCATCTTCACACAAAACACCCAGATAGACCCGCACATCACCAGCACGCTACAGGAGGTAAAGCAGAGCCAAAGAAAACCTACTTACAATTGTGATTCCCAGCATCTCATACTTGTTGATGCCAGAGGTCTAATACAGTATGTGCATCTGGAAAACATCAGTCATTTTTTGAGCCCACAGCCATTAGAATGTAAAGAAACAGATACTCTTGTCATCAAGGTTATGGATGGATGTGAATTCAGACGGCTCTATGAGCTCAAACACCGAAGAGATGGATGCTTTGCTTTATGCCTTTAGCAAAGGATGCAGTCCCACACGAACACGTCGGTGTGTGTTGTCGAATGGCCCAGAAACATGGAATTGCTTTAAAGGGGCCGTGAATAAGTCATGACACTAGACTGAGAAGCACACAAGAGTTTATATAGTTCACAGTGGCTCGTAAACCAGTGTGAAAGAGCCCTTGCTGTTGAGACGCTGCGAGGTGAGGTTGTACAGGTAATGAAGCTGCAGTTTGACTGCAGGACTACCTCGCCTGCCTTGCTGTAGTTGTGTAAGCACTTAGACAGCAGATGGAGACGAGAGTAGTGCAGAGGACAAAAGAAACTGATGCAGTGCTGTACTAAGAGATCTCACTATGACTAATGTATTAGGCCTGCCAATTAAATTAATTACACAAACTACTACTTAAATAATATAATTAATTACTATTTGTCACATATAACAACTCTAATTGAAGACAAAACATTAAATTGTGAGTAAATAATTTAAATATTATACAGTGCATATACAACTATGGAAAAAATTAAGAGACCGCTTGAAAATTACTAGGTACGGGTTTGAGTAAAATGTTAAGATTTGTTTATTCTATACAGGTCTGATAACACTTCTTTCAAATTTCAAATAAAAAAAGTGTTGGAGTGTCAAAATAACAAATGTTTTCATTTGTTGTGATTGAACATCAGGGTTATTCCACCAAATATTGATTTCTTAACTCTTCTGAAGTTAAAACATTGGTATTGTGTTGTCTAAAAATGAATAAAAACATGTCTGAAGACATGGCATCTTTTTGTTATTTTGACCAATCCTCAAAAAAAGAAAAAAAAACATTTTTATTTGAAATTCGGAAGGAATGTCATTAGTAGTTTAGAGAATAAAACTAAATGTTTTAAACGCGTAACTAAAAATCAGAAACGGAGAATTTTCAAACGGTCTCCTCATTCTTTCCATAGCTGTGTATGTATGTAATTTTATATGTATATGGGGTCAGTAAGATTTTGTTAATGCATCTGAAAGAAGGCTGCATTTATTTGATCAAAAATATGGTAAAAATGTGAAAAACTGTTTTCTATTTGAATATATTTATTAATTTAATTTATTCCTGCAATGCAAAGCTTAATTTTTTCATCATCATTACTCCAGTCTTCAGTAGCCCCTTCCACACATACAGTATAGTCTTTAATGGTAAATTACCATTGTATTTACTAGTAAAGTCGTTCTGGTAACTTTATGGCAATTTACTGTGTGAAAGGGGCTAGTGTCACATGATTCTTCCGAAATAATTCTAATATGCTGATTTGCTGCTCAACAAACATTTATCATTATTATTAATGTTGAAAATAGTTGTGGTGCTTAATATGTTTGTGGAAATTGGGTTACCTTTTTTCAGGATTTTTTACAATGAATAGACCATTGATTTGAAATAGTACTTTTTTGTAACATAAAAGTCTTTACTGTCACTTTTGATCCATTAAATGTGCTCATGCTGAATAAAAGTATTAATTTATTTTCAAAAATTTCTGACCCCAAGCTTTTTATAATGTATGTGTGTAATTAAATGTATGATATATATATATATATAATTATAAATCATTTTTCTCCCATTCTCTTGCTTTCATAGGGCATTAATCAAGTACTCAGTGTGGCACAGCGTATTGGTGAGCTGCAGAGGGATTATGGGATAGCTCAGACTGCTGAAGACTTTGTGGCCCAGTACAAGTTCGGCCTGACTGAGGTTGTGTACTGCTGGGCAAGAGGCATGGTGAGCACTGACCTATCTGTCTGTCTAAACTTCTAGTTCTACTTCCTATTTGGAGAGAGAAAATCCTATTTCTCATTAACTCCCAATAATTGTGATGTGTTTTTGTTGTTTGTTTGATAGCCGTTTGCTGAGATTGCCCAGCTGACGGATGTGCAGGAAGGGACGATCGTACGCTGCATCCAGAGGCTGGACGAGGTCCTGAAGGAAGTGAGACATGCTGCACGCATTGTGGGCGACTCTGTCCTGGGCAGCAAGATGGAAAGAGCCTCACTGGCCATACGCAGAGACATTGTGTTCACCGCCTCGCTCTACACACACTGAGAGAGAGAGAGAGAGAGAGAGGGCAAGAGGCTGGGTGTGTTTGCATGTTGAGTGGGATATAAAATAGAGCGTGCAGAATATGGACCTGAGTATCTGTAACTGAGTGCATGTTAACATTAAGTTGAGTATGCATGTGTGAGTGAAGGAGCAATTCACACCTCACCCCTGACCAAAAACCTCATCTCAATATGAAATGGAGATTGACATCAGTCATGAACTGTAATTAAATGTACAGCAATAAATTGAGCTGTATGTGGAAATCTGGTTTCATCCATGTTGTCAGAAAAACTAGAAAATATATAGTCATTTTGCTTTGTGATCATTTGAATGAGGACTGCAGTCGTATTTTGATTTATGTTTGTGTTGTTATCATTGCTATTCTCACATTTGCTGTTATTTTTTAGTGTTTTTATTTTATTTTACTTTTGTCATGGTGGAGTATTCTATATATATTATGGTTTCAGTACATTTGTGCATTTTGAGTCTTTTTTTTTACCCTCTGCCCACACTCTTTATCATTTAATATAGTTAATAAATTTAAAAAATCATAAATTAGCCCTCGGATCAATCAGGGCTAAAGTCACATAATTTAGGATGAAACATTCCCCAATATTCAGATTAGAAAGTTATGATTCTTAAAGTTTAACATTTGGTCCCCCCAGTCCAGAATATTTGATCTTTTTCCCGCCTTTCAGTTTCTCAAGAATTTTATATCAGCTTATGTATTATTCTGCTTTCAATAAATGAACAGTTACTAATAGAGACTTTATGAATATTTCTCAAAAACATCACCATTGTGACTTTAGCAGTCAATATAGGCCAGCTTTCCGTATTAATAAAACTTTTTTTTTCAGTAAGTATGACATATTTTGAGTCATATTTGATTTTTAGACTTAATATCATAAACATATTTAAAGCTGCATACAACCCAAAATACCATACTACAGTTATAGATACTATGGTAAAACCATCGTAAATTAATTTGTTATCTCTATCAAACAATGTGCGAGTGTAATAATTTAGTGTCAATAGTAGCTAATGACAAGTTACCACAGTTTTTTTTTTGTGACAATTAGTAAGGATGGTAGTTAATGGGAAACTATAGTTACCATGTTAACCATATTATTCGGCGTTCTTGATTTCTGTCTCTTAAATTCTTCTTGTAAATAGACTTAAGTGGTTTAAGTATTCTTGAAATGAATTATGTTCCCATGTGCGGCATGGATGCTGTCACTTTAAGACGCTGTGGTTAATTCAGTGGAACTAGATGCGTTCGTTGAAACCTGTTTTCTGCTGCTGCTGCTCTGGATGTTGCAGTGTGACCGTGGGAAAAAAAAAAGCAGCAACAGACATCCAGTCAATAACCCAGCCTTTACATCCTACAGCATACATCAGCATTGCCATCTGAAGATGCGTTATAATTAGCCTGGAGAAATCATCAGCATCATCTCTTGTGATTTGACACAAAGACAGACGCACTGGTTGGATTTGGGTTTTATTACTACTGGAGAGACACACTTAACATCGTCGAAACGGATAAATAAACGCGATGTCGTCGGAAAAACACGGTAATTGTTTTAAAATATATTTTTGTATTTGGTTATACACCGCTAATTAAATCGGTCCATGCATCTGGATCACTCATTTAAATAAAATGTGTTCATTGTACAACGAATGAGAGACGATGACATAAAAGCGATTGTACCACCATTCATGAATTGCATGCTGTAATTTTTTTTAATCTTTTTTCAATGTTCGCCCTTCATCTATAGGCTGTAGTCATGTATTCAGACTGTGTGTCAAATCCAAGTAAGCTGCCTGCCTAGGCATCAGAAGCGCGTGATGTCTCTAGACGCGTGCTGCAGTTTTGCTCGTTATAATCATAATGCTGCGCGTTTTGGGCGTCAAATGCGCCTTTCGAAGAATTAAAACTAGCAGATGATCTCCATGAACGCTGTCCGTGTAAGCAGCTCGCTAGTATTTGAGACGCAACCGTCGTGTCCGTTATTTTCTCCGGTATAGTGTCGTGTCGTGTACATTATGCAGAGTTTTATCAAATCGAGAAAAGGCGCATTAGAAGTGAATTAAATGCTGTTGTATGAAGCCCTATTTCAGGCTTCAGGTCCCTTGGGTCTGTGATTCATCGCACTGTGCGATATAGGGCCCTAAATCAATTGAGTTGCGTGATTTTCAGAAATAACGCAGGTATGATTTACATATAAGAACCTTTTGGATTAGCCTAACAGTAATCTTTCTTATGATATATATATATATATATATATATATATATATATATATATATATATATATATAGATAGATAGATAGATAGATAGATATAGATAGATATAGATATATAGGATCTTATAAAAGCTCCCTCTCATCTCTGTCAACCCATTTAGACAAATATTCAAAGTATATTCATGATTCATATTCATTGTTTAATATACCTTATCTGCAGGATGTTCTGAAATAATAGAGGACACGAATTGACAAGGTTCTTTAAATGTGCTCAGAAAATTATGCATTAAATGTATATCCCCCCCCCCCACATACCATCCTGAACTGTAAATATGCTGCTGACATTGTGAAGGATTACATAACGATAGTCGTTTACACATAGAAACACACCCTGAACTCTCTTATGTGACACAAGCTGGTGTAAATCTAATTAAAGCTATTTTGTGAAGGGATATTCCTGTCTGAAGGCAAACTAAGGAATGGTTTACTGGAAATTTGTCAAAATAATAGCGTGCATTGGTCAGGTTAAAAATGGCATTAATTTTCTGCGTAGGGAAACTGATTTGAAGTAAAGCTTTAAAGACAGAACTGCTATGCGCTCTGAGGTTGTTCATCAATGGCATATGCTTTTGTTGAGACCATCAGTTATTATTTTAACATATTTTTTAAAGACTGATTTTAATAGCATAATGTCTGGTGGTAAACTACTTTTCCCACAATTCAGCAAAAAACTCCACCAATCAGAGAGTCGTGGTGAACGAATCACCAAAATATCTCAGCTGGGAGCTCTCAAAATACTTAAAGTCATGAGCTGCCTTATTTAATTATTTTGTACTGTTCTCCGGGGACCACTTATAATGATATCAAGACATTTACATAAAAAACATCATAATTTAGAAATAATAGGTTGTTTTCCTGTCCTGTTTTGGCCTCCTCATCAGAACGCTCTGGTTGAATTGGCGTGGAGGATTGTCGACTCAGAAGTGACTAAACAGGCAGTGATGTAAAAGCAGGAGTTGACCTTCTGTGGAGGCGGAGTTTAGCCACACTATTACATCATGAAGTTGTTTTGGCAGATTGGCTTCAGTATAAGCTGTTTTTAGACTAACAAGAAAGTTTTGAGTTCTGAAACTTACAGGATGTGTGTGTGTGTGTGTGTGTATATATATATATATATATATATATATATATATATATATATATATATATATGTATATATATATATATATATATATATATATATATATATATATATATATATATATATATATAAATATGTATACAGTATGCTTAAAAAAAACTTAAATTATTATATATGCTTATATAAACTTTAAATTGATGGCACATGTAGAATGAAAAAGAGGCAATGAAATTGAAGTTTTCCAAAGGTCTTTTTTTTTAATGAATTTCATATGCATCAGTGTCTTAAGGCCTGTTCACACCAAGGACGATAACTATAAAGATAACTAGATGAATATACTTGCATCCATGCCACAGGTGTACATTTATTATAAGCACAAGCTGCAGTTTTGTCGCCTGATGTATTAAATGCTTTGAGATTTTTCAAGTCAGGTGGATTCTGATTGGCTGTCAGTGTTTTTATCGTTCATCAGCTTGAAAATAAAAATGGTCCTGCTAGTGATTCCATTTAAATCATTCTTCTGTGTTATCTTCATAGCTGCCATGCGAACTTCTATATTTTCAAAGAATTAGAAATGTATCTTTATGGCTATAGTTATCATCCTTGGTGTGAACAGGCCTTTGTTCTTATGAATAATTTTCTGCTGGTCTTTATTTGTGGTGTATGACTGTGGATCTGTCGCGGCTCAGGATTGGAGGAGGCAGCTGGTAGGCAGTCCATGTCTCAGCAGATGATGCAGATGGCTCCGCCTCCTTACATCCCCAACCAGGACCCCAACATGCCCCCACATCCTCCTCCAACCAGCTGTGCCCCGCAGCCCAATTACCCCCCTCCCCCTCCTCCTCCTGGATCAGAGGGGTACCTGCAGGAGACACACTTCCACTGCGGCACCCTCGGGCCCCAGGGGGCTCCAAACGGTTACCCAGTGCAGACACACGGACCAGTGGGCACCGTCCCTCATCCCCCAGTGGGCTATATACATACAGGATACCCCCTCCAGCTGCAGCCCTGCACGGCCTACGTGCCCGTCTATCCCATAGGCACAGGGGTGAGTTGGCATTCATTTGAACTGCACAGGATAATTCAGAAGTATGTAGTATGAGAGCGGGATACAACATACTTCATACTACAGTAGTTATAGTTCATAGGGAGTTAAAGGTTGGTTCTGTTGACGGAATGTATTTTTTATGGTGTTTTAGTTTTATTTAAAAGCACAGACTGGCTCTTTAAATAAAATATGCAGCTTCTCTAATGCTTAAAAGTTTATGTGATGTGATTCCTATGCATCCCATGGAGAACAATTACCTTTCCAAGAAGAAAAAACACAAGCGGAGATGATATGCATGATATATCCAGACTATAACTCTTTTCTGCCAATATTAGTGAATTTTGAAAATGTATTAGTAAAACCTCAACACCTTTTGGCTGATATTGGATATTTAATATAAATATTTAATAGATAATTTCTTTTTAGATTTAGATTCCAGTAGAATTTTCCTCGATCTCTGTACCAATTTTATTAATGTTATGTTAATAATAAGAAGAAGAAGTAGAAAGGAAAACAAAATATGTTACTATTGTAAAAAAATAAAATAGTATGGTTAAGTAATTATAATAATAATAAAATTTTACACTACAATAGTAATGTTATGATACTAATAGTTATGTGTTAATTTCTTCACTTTTAAGTGTTAATCCTTCTAGGTTTAATTTGGCAGAAAACTGATGTTTAATTGACAGCATGTTAAGAAAAGGTTTCTCTTTACTGAAAACTTCTGTCCACAAATAAATTGGTAATTATGTGACAATAAAGGGAACCAGCATACATTTGGGTCCCAAATACATATTTAATACATAGTGTTTGATGATGATTGATTTGTTATATATCATGATTTTGATTTTATTTCGATTAATTGTGCAGTCCTATTTCACTTCAGGTGCTGCTAAGAAACAAAAATTGTAACAGTCAAAAATGATGCCTGTCCAGTATTGTAAAGTCATGTCTAGTAAAAATATAGGAATTATGCACCTGAAGTGTCTGTGTGTTTTTCTCAGGCACAGCCTTACATGCCCAATGGTGCACCTCATCCAGGTGTTGCCCCCGGCCAGATGGCCATGCATATGCCCAACGGCATTGCTCTGATGGAGTCTCGTCGTCCTCCTCACGACTACCTGCCCATCGCCGTCCTCACCACTGTCTGCTGCTTCTGGCCCACAGGAATAATCGCCATCATCAAAGCCGTGCAGGTAATTGAGCCCAGGACGAGCTCTGGTGCTCTGATGCCAGCAGGGCTGAGATATGAATCAGCTCATGGAGATCATTTTTGTTCATGCTTGCTGTTCACACACTAAGAACTACTAAGAACACATGGTTATAAAAAAAATTAGGTAAATGGTTGCATTTCAATGTGGAACATGATCAATGTGTACAAATGATCTACACACAACTAAGGCTTGTTCACACTGGGACGGATATCGTGCACAGATTTTTCTCCTCATAACTAAACAAAGGGCGCCATTGTGATTGTGCACACCAACATGCAAAACGCAAGGCATAAAAGAGTGACTTTTTAAAAAAAAATGGCCACAGGCTTAGTTTTATTTGTTTACAAGTCTGGAGCTGCTGAAGTAACAGTAAAACACTACTTGGTGGCGCTCAAGCACAAAACGGTTTGCCGATCACACCTGATACCTAACAATGAAGAGGAAGTAAGTAGACCAAGAAGATGCATCGAGACGAGATGAATGTAGAGATGTGTTGAAAAATGTTGGCGATAAGCACGCACGATAATCGTCCCGGTGTGTACGACGAGGCTTTAGACTTTTTACTTCAACCAATTTAATTTTAATTTAGATTTCAGACTTTATGTGTAGTCTCTACATTTTGTAGATTTTTACAAAAATAGGATTTTATTTTATCGATATATTTATTTATTTGTTTAGTGGTTATTTATGAATAATTTACACAGAATTACATACATCAAACAACTTAATTTAATGTACTAATTTAATTTCACACTTGCTTTGAACAGCCAGTTTTTTCAATATATCTATTTCTACATAAGTAGGATTTTAAAGTGTTTAACGGCAGCATTTCAAGGTGACAAACAATTTACAGAGTTCTGTTCAGTTATGCTTTTTAGCATCAAACTATTTCATAATTTCATTTCATTTAATTGACATGAACAAGTATTTTATCTATTTCTTTCTTTATATCTACTAAATACAGTCGTTTATCATTTGTTTAGTGGTTGCTTTTGGTGTCACATTGTTTACAAACAATTTAAACAGAATTTTGTACAATAAGGTCTTTTTTTTTAGCATGAAACAAGTTAACTTCATTAAATAATTTAATTTCAGACTTGGTGTTCGTTCAATTACATTTTTGTACCCTCAGTTTAACTGAATGATTTAATTCAATTTAATTTCAGTGAACAGGTATTTTATCGATTTATTTTAGATATATAGTAAATATGATATTTTTTGTCCTATTTGTTTTAGTGGCTGCATTTCAGTATATTATCTTAGTTAACAGTGATTTGCACAGAATTCTGTTCAATTAGGTATTTTATCGATTTATTCTAGATATCTACTAAATAGGAGTCTCTTTGTTCAGGTTCGTACGGCTGTGGCTCGAGGCGATATGGTTACAGCAGAGATCGCCTCGCGTGAGGCACGTAACTTCTCCTTCATCAGTCTGGCGGTGGGGATCGCCTCCATCGTGCTCTGCACCATACTCACCGTTGTGGTCATCATCGCCTCTCAGCACCATGATGACGACTGGGAGCCCTAGAGAGCGAGCGTGGGACGCACCTCCCATCCTGACCCCAGGCCATCATTCCAGTCCGTATTCTGCTTTTTCTGTCACACTGCACAGTTCTGATGGCTCAAGCCACCACAACCTAATCTGCAGTGGAAAATACGCTTTTACAGTCATTTGGCCCATGTCTTAGTTACAAGATAGATTAATGGTATAGTAAATCTGAGTGTGGGGAACACCGAGCATCTACCTTGTTGTAAGCGTGTAAGCTCACACTCACATCAACCTAACTGAGCACTTCCTGTTTCTCCTAAAGCTACTAAAGCCTGTGTTAGATCAGTAGTTAGAAATATAGTGTACTAAAGACTTGAGTCATGTTAGGTGTTATCGTTTGCTTTTAGAATTTGCCAAAAACATTGCTTTTTAAAAGAAACCCACAGGAACATAATTTTGGTATAACTGTGTTTTTTGATGTTCAAAACATTCCATGTATTATTTTTGTCATTCATTATTTTTTTTTGGAAAGATAATATATTTCTTTGCAGGTTAACTTGACAAATTCAAACGCTGAAAGTGTGGATAAATTGTGTTTTCTATACACTAGGTATTGAATAGTGTAAAATAATCTATTGAATAAGTTGAAAGAATGATAGACTTTTGAAATAGTTTCCAATATCGTAGAACTGGAATTTCACATTTTATGTACCCAAAGGAACTTCTGTTGTGTAGATCAAAAGAGTGTATATGAGTATTGATTAATCAGAGGTTTCTTTTCTGAAACCCAAGGCAAGAAATCTACTCTACGGAGTACACAAACACAGATGCAGGTGCTTGGCCAACAGCAGCTTATATTTATAGAGAGATCCTGACATAGTCGATTTGTGCCATAAGAAAAGTTTCAGTCAGTGATTTCAACCCTTCAATACTATTTTGGCTGAAATTCCATTTTTTTAATTGCCAAAATTTGCATCACTATTTAATGCTGCAGTGTTTACTTTTTGTACAAATAGTGGTTCAAAATGCAATTGCAGTCTGTTCGTTTGAGAAGCCGAAATAGAAACAGAACCTCGCCCCTATTTTGATAACGCCACCCCACACGAACGTACACAACCCTGGCAGCGACGATGGTGGGATCTGCTATGGCTGCCGCCCGCAGCATGTTCAGGCAAAAGCCAACACGGAAAAGTTGTGTGAAAAAGCAAAATCGACGTGACTCACCTCTCAAGACGAAACAAAGCAGACTCTCTGCAGATCTCTGCCATCGCTGGCTATCTATACTCGATCTGCTAATATCCGTCCTGTGCACTCACTGGGCACTCTCTTCTCTTTATCATTACTAGACACACCTCTTACTGCTCATTGGCTGCAGGTTTGTTTTGGGACTCGCTCCGACACTGTGTTCGAAAGCGTTTTTCATAAATCGCTTAGTGCACCTTTAATGCCATTAAATTGGATGTGGTATTAGGGGCCATTCACACAGAATCTATTTTTGCATTCCTGCTTTTTCATTCTTTTTCTATGTAAACATGTGCTAGATGGTTATGTTTGACGTCTTTTGTTACATCTCGCGCCCGACACAGCATTATAAAAACATGGAGCTCAAGTTAAACAAGTACTTAAAAATTGTAAAACTTTAAAAAAAAAAAAAAGTGTTTTTAGACCTTCTAGAGCTTTTTTTTTCTTTGCTCCATTGCACCTACTGTTTTTAATCGCATAATCAACATTCTGTGTTTATGGCCACTTATTGTTGTAGTCATTAAACCAGATTAACCAACTTGAACTGACCTCAGCAGGATTCTCATCATACTGCTAGCCTGACATGACGGTAAACTGACCCCAGAAGAAGACAATTAATGCTATTGTATAGCACCCCTTGTGGCAACACTGAGAATGCAACGTGTATTTGAGCATCATTACAAATTGCTGACACGTTTACAATGCAGCAATATGTGAAAATAGCTAAAAGCGTTTGTGTTCATGTACTTGTGTAGAGTAACTCTTAGGCCTAAGTGTCTTGTTGCAGACCGGTCCAGTTCAGAGGTGTTGAAAGAATGTATTCTAGGGTGAAATTATTACTTCATTACAGACTTTTGTAAATTGGCTCTTCATTGAAGGAAGACGTGAGATTTGTGTGTTGTGAATTAGTGTATTATTTATTATTTCAATTAAATTATTAATTTGTGTATTATACTTCTATATTTATTGAAATAACTAACTGTTGAAATATATAGTTAGTGAACAAAAAGAACCAAACAATCCTAGAGTGTTCTCAAATATAGATTATATTAAAACATGGACGCAGTGTTTTAGATTTGTATTTTAGGTCTCCAGTATGTGAATTTATCTCTTGCTTAAAAAACTGCATTCATTTGTGCCATCCAATGACTGTATAATCTGTCAAACTCTTTATTTTTAAGCAAGAGTTCACCCAAAAATAAAAGGTCTGTCATTTCTTCACCCTCATGTCGATCCAAAAACCTTTTCATTCTTTACGGCACATTAAAGGAGAAAATGTTGATTCTGTCATATCGGTCTTTTCCTGCTCTGTTTAATCGATTTCTAATATCTTTCTGATCTATTTTTGAACAAATGCCTTGCAGCATATTGCAAGTGTTACACTGAACTGTTTGTTGAATTGTTTATACTTGTTAGACGTGTGATTGCACATGTTCATGTTTATATGGGCTACGTCTAAAAATATGACCCTCTTTTTCTAAGAGAGCATAGTTTCAACAGAAATCCTGTCTGTTAATAAGATAAGCTGGTCTGATACATTTTATTTTTGTGTTTTAAAGTTGTGCAAACACTGTACAGTTGATGTGAACCTGTTTATAATTATCCCAGCAATATGCTTTTTCACACAGTTGTGATATAAAGCAAATGCTTTATTGTTATAAACATTAATGAGATCTGATTGCCTATAGTTACTGCACACGGTTTCTCTAAGCTTGTAAATGCGGTAGGTTTATTCAAAAAACCGCAAGCTCGCTTGTATTTGTGTGCTTTTATAGTTTTACTCTGTGGTGAATCTCACAAAAACCTGTCAAGAGCATATTTCACCTCAAGTCAGCAGAAATAAATATATTTTTAGCTTATTTAAGGACTATTATTTTTTTTTTCAAAGACTTTAATTGCAATTAAAAAAAAAAAACATTATCACAAAAGTACAATATTTGTGTCGTAATGCAAATCTAATGAGAATTTTTCAGAAGAGTAAAACATCCAGATGCATTTCATACATGAGAGTTTTTTAAAATCATGTCAAACATTCTC
Source organism: Carassius carassius (assembly GCF_963082965.1). Taxonomy (NCBI): domain Eukaryota; kingdom Metazoa; phylum Chordata; class Actinopteri; order Cypriniformes; family Cyprinidae; genus Carassius; species Carassius carassius. The sequence goes on from NC_081779.1 coordinate 22,821,887, forward strand.
TTTTTCTTTCCTTTGATTTTGGATGTGAATTGTGACTCAAACATGTTTTCGTGAGATTTGCCCTCTTAATGAGCCCAAGCATTGATTTGCTGTGTATGAATCCAGTGATTTGAATTAAAGAGGAATACCTTGTGGTGCCAGAATCGATTGTGTTGTGTTTTCTCTGCCTCTTGCTCATGTTTGGCCTTTCTCTATATCTCAGAAGCGCTATTTATAGTTGCCCATCTCTGAATCTTTTTTCCTTGTGTCACTGGAGCTACAGTGTATCTCCACATCACATAACTGATCATCTGATAGGGGGGCGCCAGTGCCTCTCATTTACATTTTGTGGGGTACAGTAATGGCCAAGGGGCTCCAGCTCTTCTCAATCTGTGAGGGCATCTGTCGCTCTGCGGAGAAGCATCAGCACGGCCATGCCATGTTACTGATGCCTAATGTAGGTTTTGCAGTAAGCCATGATTAATTTATTCAGGATTAATTTATTCCATGAATGAAACTGTCCAATAGCAAATGGGTTATAACATTATATGTTTTTTATTTAATTTTTTGTTTAATTAAAATCAACATCATAAAGTATATTTTTTTTACTTTGAGCAATGATGGAGCTATACGTGACTCTTCTTAGGAGCATATAAAACAAAACAGCGCCTTGGACAAATTGAAATGTAATATTGTAGTAGGCTAGTTATAAACAAAGGCTTATTTTAGTTCAGATTAACATTTGAGGGCAGCAATTGTATTCAAAATGTCAAAATAAAACCGACATAATGTTACTTAAAAGCATTATAGTCTACTATTCCTGCCAAACTTCCATGGTTGCAGTTAGTGTTACTACAGTAAATCCATGGTGAATGTTGCTGATCTGTGGACACTGGATAGTTCAATCATGGCATAATGTTACTTCATGGTTTCCACGTTAGCGCTGTTTGATCCGTTAATAATCTCACAGCGATGTAATTACTTCAGTGGTGAATTCAAATGCTTTCTTTACTGGATCTCTCTGTGTAGTAACAGTGTTGCTACTAAAGAACGCTTCTGAATGTTTGATAGCAACATTGTTACTAGGATTGGGCATCGAGAACCGGTGAGACTGACTAGTTCTAACTCTTTATTCTGGTTGTAACTTTTTATTATTTGATAACATTGTTAATTATATATATATATATATATAATTAACTCTATGTCAGAATTATATAAGAATATGTCAGAATTTCCAAATGTATCTGATATAAACATATGCCAGTGATAAATTCACACTCATTTGAAAATTATAGTATAATGCTAAAAATAACCCTCACTAAAACAGTCTTCTTCATTTTTTCAATTTGATTTCTCATGTCTATTTTTTGATTTTGGGCTGAAATATGACCTGGACATGTTTGTGACATATTTTGTGAGTTTCATCAGCAATGTAAAGAGGTGAGAGAGAAGAGAGATGGATGGAGTTAGAAGAAGGAAGCAGTCCAGACTGTGTCAGTAGGATCACAGATGGTCGTTTAGCCTCCCAAAGAGAGCCATCGTTTCAGTAATCATTTATCACCGCAGGCCTGCCGTCCCTCACCACACAGTTTTGCCTCTTCTGCTCTGACCCTCGCGCCATGTGTTTGTGTCGCCCATACTGCGCCCATGTACTCACCCACCATTCACCTTCGCAGCTCCATCAAGGCTGAGTTGTTTGGCCACTTCTGGTTTACCCGGTCCTCACGGCGCAGTGCTGTTTCGAGCTGCTCTGCACTTGTTGGTTAGGATTGCATTCCCAAGTGCTATTTGTGCCAAGATTTGAGCAGAGCAGTGAAGATTCACTGACTCGCAGCTTGATTCATGTTGACACCCTTACTGTCACTTCCTATCTCTCTCCGCTCTCGCTGCACTGTCCTCCCCTCACGGCCTCACCAGACTTACGTAAGACCCGCACTTTACACAGTGTCCTAACTTGACATGACGAGTTTCCAGTGACAAGTAATTTCTCTGTTCACACTTAAAGCGAAAAAGCAGCAAAATCACACGTTTCATTTCGTGCACATTATTCCAAACAACGCATATATTTTGCTTTGCAATTTTTCATCAAATTTCTTCGCCTCTTAAACAACTTTCCCATTTCACTGACATCATCAGTCCCTTTTGTTTTTAGCCCCGCCCTCTCCAATTACTTCTTACTACAACTTCTTCACTTTTCAGTATCCAATCAATTTCCTATCCGTAAAATGGTAACACTTTACAGTAAGTTCCTATTAGTTAACATAAGCTTATGCATTAAGGGATAATGTGCATCCAGCTGGTTGTTTTTGCAGAATAAGGGTCTTGCATCAGCCTGAAGGGGGTTATTCCGTGATAACAACACAACTACTTGCCGCATAAGTAAATAGTTTGACACAAAATATTGATTTGAGTTGAAATATTTGAACGTAAAGCTTCCATGAAGACAGCAGTTGTGAAAAAGCAGCATGTTCAAACTAGATGGACATTTGAGGGATACAGTGCAGTCAAACCATTTATTACACAACATCTCACCACAGAAATAATTATGGTGATAAAAGATTTAAGACGAAAATGTTTCAAAATCTTACCAGTTTGTTAGTTCTCTTATAATCCATGACAGCTAACAAAACAATTGTAACAAAATGACAGCAGCTGCGTTTCTATGAAACGAGAGTGAATCCGCGATACCAGGATTAAATAAAATAATTGTACACAATTTGGAATCAAGTTTGAATATTTTATTAGCTAAACAAACACAAAGCTTCCACCAAGAAAAAACTGTTCCTGGCAAGAGTACAGCGCTGACTTCAGCTACCCGGATGAGCCTGTGTGATCAGCTTTTACCGGTGGTTATCGAGCGATAACATATCTCAAACGTACTGCGATTGACCAATCACAATCAAGTATTCCTCAGAGCCATGTAATACCTGACATTAAGAGAACAATTCACTCACTTTCAGGAAAATGTACTTGATTTGGAGAAATTCAGCATTACAGGATCCACTGGTGAACAAGTGATCTAATGTTACATTTCTCCAAATCTGTTCAGACGAAGCAACAAACTCATCTAGATACAACATTAACATTTTTAGCATACTTTCATTTTTGGGTGATCTACTTCTTTAAGTAATAATAACAGAGAGTTTTGATTGGCAGACTGATGTCTTGTCAGTTTGTCTGATTTAATGCAAGAACTTAACATGGAAGAGGAAAGAATCAGCTGTCACTTCATTCTTTCACACATAGTGAGCATATAGTGCAAACAGAAAACCACAATAAGTCAACTATATATATACAGGTCCTTCTCAAAAAATTAGCATATTGTGATAAAGTTCATTATTTTCCATAATGTAATGATAAAAATTAAACTTTCATATATTTTAGATTCATTGCACACCAACTGAAATATTTCAGGTCTTTTATTGTTTTAATACTGATGATTTTGGCATACAGCTAATGAAAACCCAAAATTCCTATCTCAAAAAATTAGCATATTTCATCCGACCAATAAAAAAAAGTGTTTTTAATACAAAAAAAAGTCAACCTTCAAATAATTATGCTATGCACTCAAGACTTGGTCGGCAATCCTTTTGCAGAAATGACTGCTTCAATGCGGCGTGGCATGGAGGCAATCAGCCTGTGGCACTGCTGTGGTGTTATGGAGGCCCAGGATGTTTCGATAGCGGCCTTAAGCTCATCCAGAGTGTTGGGTCTTGCGTCTCTCAACTTTCTCTTCACAATATCCCACAGATTCTCTATGGGGTTCAGGTCAGGAGAGTTGGCAGGCCAATTGAGCACAGTAATACCATGGTCAGTAAACCATTTACCAGTGGTTTTGGCACTGTGAGCAGGTGCCAGGTCGTGCTGAAAAAATGAAATCTTCATGAAGTGCTCCAAAATCTCCTGATAACTAGCTGCATTGACCCTGCCCTTGATAAAACACAGTGGACCAACACCAGCAGCTGATATGGCACCCCAGACCATCACTGACTGTGAGTACTTGACACTGGACTTCAGGGATTTTGGCATTTCCTTCTCCCCAGTCTTCCTCCAGACTCTGGCACCTTGATTTCCGAATGACATGCAAAATTTGCTTTCATCCGAAAAAAGTACTTTGGACCACTGAGCAACAGTCCAGTGCCGCTGTTTCTGGTTCAAAAGTGGCTTGACTTGGGGAATGCGGCACCTGTAGCCCATTTCCTGCACACGCCTGTGCACGGTGGCTCTGGATGTTTCTACTCCAGACTCAGTCCACTGCTTCCGCAGGTCCCCCAAGGTCTGGAATCGGTCCTTCTCCACAATCTTCCTCAGGGTCCGGTCACCTCTTCTCGTTGTGCAGCGTTTTTTGCCACACTCTTTCCTTCCCACAGACTTCCCACTGAGGTGCCTTGATACAGCACTCTGGGAACAGCCTATTCGTTCAGAAATTTCTTTCTGTGTCTTACCCTCTCGCTTGAGGGTGTCAATGATGGCCTTCTGGTCAGCAGTCTTACCCATGATTGCGGTTTTGAGTAATGAACCAGGCTGGGAGTTTTTAAAAGCCTCAGGAATCTTTTGCAGGTGTTTAGAGTTAATTAGTTGATTCAGATGATTAGGTTAATAGCTCGTTTAGAGAACCTTTTCATGATATGCTAATTTTTTGAGATAGGAATTTTGGGTTTTCATTAGCTGTATGCCAAAATCATCAGTATTAAAACAATAAAAGACCTGAAATATTTCAGTTGGTGTGCAATGAATCTAAAATATATGAAAGCTTAATTTTTATCATTAAATTATGGAAAATAATGAACTTTATCACAATATGCTAATTTTTTTAGAAGGACCTGTATATATATATATATATATATATATATATATATATATATATATATATATATATATATATATATATATATACTGACAAAATCATAACAGTTTCAAGAGCAGCAAGAACAGTCCTTGACTATATCATAATGGACAGCAAAACAATCATCCCGAAGAAATGGATGACTAATACCTTTGAATGTGAGATTTGATAGTCATGTCTACCGCAGAAGCTTTAGCTCCACGTACTCACACAGACACAGAGAGGAAGTGGAATGATTTTTCTCTGCACCTGAAGGCCGCTGGGGAGGAACAGGAAGCTTGTTTGATACCAGCAGTCTGACATAAAGTGCACTGTAGGTCATCAGGAGCTGCTGAGCAATCGCCTGAAGAAAACAGATGCACATTTTTCACTTAAACTGTTTCAAGATTCAACCTAAGACGGTTTGGTGGTCAATCAGAGGCAAGGGGAAACTTATAACAAATACACTACTATTCTAAATATAACTAAATATTTATATTGAACATCATTTTCTTATAAATAAATAAATGCTAAAAATCTTCTATTGATACCATGTGTTGTATTTGATCTATTGTAATGTTCTGCCTAAATTTAATCAGCTATCATGTAAAATTGTCATTCACCACTGGTTTAAGAATATATAGGGACATTGACTGATTTGTATATTATTTATATTAATATTTTTTTCTCACCTGATTGGAGAGAGTGGTGTCAGGCATCAAGCTGAAGTTTTTGGTGAGTTTAGAGTCTTCACGTTGACTAGTCGATGCGCTTCGCTCTCGTCCCTCCAGCAGCGGCCGCTCTTCTTCTGGGAGCTCCTCGTCCTGTTCTCCAGCCTCGGGGTCAAGGGTCGTGACCTCGGTCACTAGAACTAGGTGGGACATTCTTTTCTTGAGTTTGTTCTGCCAAGTAAAACGGGAACTTTGTGACAGTATTTCGTTCTCTAGCAGTGTTATTTTAGTATCACTGAGTTTTATTCATATTATACATTTTAGTCACAGTTTTGTAGTACATTTTGTTGTGTGTTGTGCATCATGTTATTGCTTTCTAAATATATATATATATATATATATATATATATATATATATCAATGAACAAAAGCAAGCTAACCTGTACTTGATCCCTGACAAAACTGTCCTCCAGCACTCCAGTCAGAGATGTGAGACATGGGGACAAGTCCCAGTACACACAGAAGAGCTGCAGACAGAAAGAAAGATCGAGAAGAAGAGCAGTTAAACAAGTCTGTTCATGACTCTAAACATTATGACTTCCATCAGATAGATTACAGAAGAAAAACATCAAGATAATAGTGTGACTCAGGAAGGCATTCAGTTATCTGATTATACAGTGCAGTTCACAATCTCTTATACTCTAAAACCACTAAACCGGTAACTGTTTCTCTAAACTCTCTGGCATGGAAATTCTTGCTTGCAAATTCAGAAATCTTATTTACGATTGATATGCACGTAAAACATTTAGTTGAAAATAGACAAATTCATTTGAAATTCATTATTTCATGTTTCTTTTCCTCTATTTCACTCCCAATCAAAAACAGAAAGATTTTTTTTTTTTTTGCAATAATGCAAGAAAAATAAGAGCAAAGGATGCTAGTAGGTGTGTAGCTAATGCTTCATATGTGTATTTTAAAGGGATAGTTCACATTTACACACCCTAATGTCACCCCAAACCTGTTTGACTTCATGTATTCCCTGGAATACAAAAGTTGATATTTTGAAGAATGTTGATAACCAACATGAACAATTTTGGTGAACAATGAGACATCATGCAAAAGAAAGAGCGTCAAACAGGGTTTGAACAGCTAGAGGGCAAGAGGTGTAAAGAGAACCTGAAAAATTATATTTGAGTAAAAGTACAGGTTCCTTACAGTGAAGATTACTCCACTACAAGTTACAAGTCACCGATTTCAAAACAACTTGATTAAAACTTGAGTATCTGATTTTAACACACACACACACACACACACACACACACACACACACACACACACACACACACACACACACACACACACTTGTATCATGTTATTGAACTAAATAACATGATACAAGAATACAAGAGAACAGTAAAAACACACTTGATGAGCTGGTTTCAGGCTCATTCCTGTTGCTAAGGAACTGGCATTCACATAAAGTAGCTTTGTAATAAAGTTTGGCTGAGTAAGAGAAAAACGCACAAGAAATAGTTCTTTCACTGCCCAGTAGTTGGTGATATCACTTTTATTTCAAAATGTGTAATTGCAATACTCATTACAAATGTAGTGGAGTAAAGACTACAGATGCTTATTCAAAAAATGTAGGGAAATAGAGATTAAAAGTAGCTAATATCTTTAATACTTAGTAAAACTACAGAGTATCCAAAAAGATACTCAAGTACAGTGATTCATTACGTTTACTCAAATACTTTACACCTCTTTATGAGGGTAAGAAATGACAACAGTGTTGATATTTGGGTGAAATATCCCTTTAGGTTTTTCATGCAGCCACAGAGGATGATGGGAAATGTTGTTTTGTGAGTTAGAGACCACATAAACTGGTTAATCAGTAATACAATTGTGTCCAAAGTATCACACAATCAAAGCTCAATACCTGTTACCTTCTGCCACAAAACTATAATTGACTCCTTACTCAATTCAAAAGGGCCTAAAGAATGACGATTGTGCTGACAAGACTTGCAGACCGCATGATTCGAGATACAGTATACAGGAAAAAATGCATTTTAGTGCAGAAGTAATTACCTGCAGATTTCCTCTGCATTTCTGGACCCAGTCAGCCACTCCCAACAGCAGCTTGTGCCTGGCCATGTGCTCATTCACCCCCACCAACCGCACATCTGTGTTCATGTTGATCTGAAACAGATGCACCTGTTAGCCTTAGCTGCATTCAGATCTGCATTAAAAGGGAATATGAGTTCATTGTTACTGTAAAGAGGGAGTGATGTCATCAGAGGTGATGTGTCGTGTGACAGCCCACCTCTTTGTTGCTGTAGTGGAAGATGAGGTTGATGGCGGCGGTGAGGAGTACAGACACAAGACTGACACACAGACACAGCACCCAGAAGTCTGTGGCACTGCTACGGAGGTACATGTGAATGGTCGAGTACACAGTGCACCACAGCACCAGATACAAAAGCTGCAACAGACGTGAAACACACAAAACACACAAGTCATCTGACCCTCCAGATTCCTGCCGGGTTTTTCTGTCATCTACTGATTGGAAGTGTTTTGTGCAAAATAGTGAAAGGTGGTCATATGGTTAATGCAGTGGTGGACGAAGTACACAAATCAAGTACTTGAGTAAAAGTACAGATACATATAATAAAATATTACTCCAGTAAGAGTACAAGTACTCCTTTTTCAATTTTACTCAAGTGAAAGTACAAAAGTACTCGATTTTTTATGTACTTAAGTAAAAAAGTACTGAAATTTTATATACAAGCTACTTAATTAAATTTTATATTCGCACATATTTTTTAATAATCCTACTGCTCAAAATACCTGGGATTTTTTCCAAAATAACCACTATATGGAGTCAAGATATATTTTTGTTGTTGATATGGACTACGCTGATGAGAGTGATGTTAACTGTGAAAGCTTACACTGTGATGTACATGAGAGAAAACAGAGATGACCATCTGATTTTCACCAGTAAGAACAAAGTATTTTAAAGTTTGTTGTTTTACAGAACATCACAGTTAGGCCTATATATGACATGATAATAAGGCCTGAAGTTAGGAAGAACATTTTAAAGGAAAATATAATTATATTTTCATATTTTCTCGTGCAGAAAGTCATATCAGGAAATTCCTAATATGGGCAAAAGCGTCCAGCTATCGCTGTATGAAAGCAGTTTTTACACAGAAAAAAAAAGGCCAAAAACTTTTGGAAACACGAAGACATTAAACATACGATTGCAACAATATATGGTTTTTCAAGTCATCTTCAGCAGGTGATAAATAAAGTATGAACAATGCAGTGCTAATTGACAAAAACATTTTGAAGTATATAAACAAATCATTATTATTTATTGTCCAGCAGTTATAGATTTCTAAGCCAATTAAAAGTTAGAAATTTGAGAAAAATTTAAGTTGCCTTTTGTATCCACTACCAGTCAACAGTTTTTGAACAGTTAGCTTGTTAATATTTTTTTAAAGAAGTCTCTTCTGTTCACCAAGTCTGCATTTATTTGATCCAAAGTACAGCAAAACAGAAAAATTGTGAAATATTTTTACTAACCTATTTGTATTAACTCTTTTTTATTTGGATATATTTCAAAATGTAATTTGTTGAAATTTCAAAGCTGAATTTTAAGCATCAATACTCCAGTCAGACAATCCTTCAAAAAAAAAAAAAAAAAGGTTTCTTTGATGAATAGAAAGTTCCGAAGAACAGCATTTATTTTGAAATAGAAATCTGGAATAATCTGAAATAGAAAATTATGTCTTTATCATCACTTTTGATCAATTTAAAGTGAAGTGACGTGACATTCAGCCAAGTATGGTGACCCATACTCAGAATTCGTGCTCTGTATTTAACCCATACGAAGTGCACACACACAGCAGTGAACACACACACAGAGCAGTGGGCATCATTTATGCTGCGGCACCTGGGGAGCAGTTGGGGGTTCGGTCAAGAGAACCTTAGTCATGGTGTTGCCGGCCTGAGACTCAAACCCACAAAAGAGTCCTTGCTAAGTAGAAGTGCTCATTTCTAAAATTTATTTTCCAAAAAACAAAAATTATATTGACTGTAAGCTTTTGAATGATATATAGTGTACAATGTTGCAAAAGCTTTTTATTTCACATAAATGCTAATTTTTGATCAAAGAATACTGAAAAAAAATACTCATGTTTTAAATAATGATAATCAGCAAATCAGCATATTAGAATGATTTCCGAAGGATGTGACACTAAAGACTGGAGTAATGATGCTGAAAATACAGCTTAGATCACAGGAATAAATTACAATTTAAAATACATTCAAATAGGGAAAAAAGTTATTTTAAATATAAAAATATTTCACAATATTACTGTTTTTTGCTGTACTTTGGATCAAATAAATGCAGGCTTGGTGAGCAGAAGATACTTCTTTAAAAACATAAAAAATATTACTGTTCAAAAACTGTTGATTGGTAAACTATATAGATTAAAGAAATGTTATATAGCCTACGTAAAAACACCCCTGGCCAAACAGGGTGCATCTCTTCCCACTTTGATAATTACTGTAGTTACCATGTTCTGAACATCACATCCTTTCTTTTCTCCCCAGATGTAATCTATATATATATATATATAGGTGGCTGAATAAAAATATTTGGACATTATTTATAAAAATTACCTCAACTTAGCACCAGCAAGCTTGTTAGCTAGACAGTTAGCATCAGCTAACAATATTTACTTATTTTCAGTACGGTTATGAATAAACATTCATGTCTGTCTACTCGTCTAGTTAATCCAAACGTTACTGTTGATAAACAATATAAAACAGACGTCACATAGGGATGGTAGCATTTTAATAAAACTGTTAACATTACGGCAGCGGGGAATTTGAACGTGCATGAGTTATTGTATTTAATCTGTGTTATTTTAATGTTTGTTTTTTTATTTATTTTGTTGTTGTTTTTCTTCCTAAAATTGATGTGTCTGCATCGTCTGCACTCGAGCATTTCAGTGGGCTTAAATAGATCACTCTTTACAGCGGATTTAGTTCCCAAACAACTGACAATTTTGACCTAAATATGATTTTCAGTTACAATAATTAATCCAAAATTTCGACATTAGTAACTTACTTTTAGCAACATCAGACGCACGCGCGCTCACAAGATCTCCCGGTTCTTACTTCTGACTCGCACTAAACGGTTCATTTGAATCAGTGAGTGGTCGACTCCAGAACAGCTGCAATCCATTGACAGTAGGCTGCAATCGGATCATTCTAATTCGTAAACGAATTGTTTGGTGCGATTTGCGATCCGATTTAAGTTTATTTTGAAAAGACTCGTTCATGATGAATCAAACACCACTTCTGCGTGTCGGAGCACGTGATATATTATAGGGAGTAACGATATGTTTTATGAAATGTAGTGAAGTTAAAAGTACGATTTTATGCTTTGGAATGTAGTGAAGTAAAAGTAAAAGTTACTCAAAATAAAACTACTCCAGTAAAGTACAGATACTTGAAAAATTTACTTAAGTACAGTAACGAAGTAAAGCTACTTCGTTACTGTCCACCACTGGGTAAATGTCAAGCTGGCGAAGAACTTTTTTTTCTTGTACTGTTGAACTAGTGTTTAGCTAGTTAAGTATCAATACTTAACCACAAATTAAGAATGCATTGAAATTACTTCTTATTTTGTTCCCTCTTTTTATTTAAATTGTGAGCCTATTTGCTTCATTACTCATTTTTTTTAGATATATTGTTGGTGTTTTATTAGGATAGGACAGTATTGTAAACATGAAGCAAACTGAGAGAGGGGGGGGGGGGGGGTGCTGGGATCAGGAAAGGTCTGCAAGCTGGGGCACTATATTTGCTTATTATTTTTAATTGGTGATTCTCGTCAGTTTCTTATTATTACAATACAGTGTTTTTTGTAATAAAGGACAATAGTTAAAAACAGTAAGGATAAATATAAGGCTTTAATAATTAAGAATATGGAAATTCATACCACAACTATGATGACGACAACACAGTCGACTTATCTTTTTAGATATCGTTCTTGGTGTGAACGACTATTAAGACATTTTTTTATCTAAATCAGCCTAAATTAAAGGCACAACAGCAATACTACAATGATTTAAATAAATACAACTTAATAAACATTTAAATAATTTACTTTTTTTTACCATTTAATATATATTTGTATATAAAAACTCTGTTATGAAAATCTTAATTGTTCTACTAAAAAGTTTTTAAAAAATAGGAGTTTTAACACTTTCTTTCTTTTGATTTTGGACTGAAATATGACCTGGGCATACACAGAACAGGTTCTATGAGTTTCCCAGAGTCCTATTAGCTTCGCTCAGTGCTGGAATGTGTGTGAACAGCTGTGTTACACAGTGTGTTTTCTTACTGGTGACATGATGACATTAAAAACGTTTGAGTTGAAAAGCAGGTATCTTCTGATGGACGGGTGGTCCAGCGCTAAACGAAGTGGAGTCTCAAAGTCTTCTTCTGGAATCTGAAATAGATTTAACATCAAAATACACATGGAAGTAAGACGCTGAATAATTGAGAAATTATTGCATGCTGGAAATGTACTAGCCTGGAAGCCTTTGGTTTCCAGAAGTGTCCTGCAGTGTGTGAAGTCAAAGCTGGGAGTGAACCAAGTGGATGTGGACACAGACGCCACACACTCACCTGACAGAAAGACACTTTAAATTCAAAACGGAAATCTCAGCTTTAATAGGCTGGTGTCTCTTGTTGTCAGGGTGAATTTGAGCTAGATTAAGCCTATTAAGAATTAAAAATGAAAGTAATGAAGGAGAGTGGATTAACTGGATCACATATTTTCAATTCCTGTGGCCTTGAAGAAGATCTACAGTACGATATGGTATGAAAAACTCATCGGAGCATTACAAACATTTAATTCAGGACACATTCCCACTCAGTGTTTGATGGTTTTGGTTAACTGGTTTGATATTAATACTAAAAGAGGACTGTCATAGAGAGAAAGGGGTTAATACGTACCGTTCCTCCATGTGGACGCTGTGCCTGGTACTCCTGCTGTGACCGACCGTCCTGTGGGGGATTCAACATCACCTCTGTCCTCTCCGTTGCACTGCCGCTCCCTCTCCTCCATGGAGACGGTCACTGTCAGAACCTGCTGGAAAATATTACCAAACACTGTCACTGCAACTGCAATTAAAGTTGTCTATAAAAGAAAATGATGATCAAGATAAAACACCAACTGTGAATATTTTAGCAAATAGATATAACCATCCTTCACTCATTGATTAAGACAATTGTTTTGTATTTCAAGTTTTGGAAATGTTATGTTTAAATATGAATTTATATTTTTATCCATCCATAAATCCGAAAATACATTAATTAGCAACAACATACATATGTAACAAAACTGTAAAGTTTGATGTATGAAAGTGCTTCTGAAGTGGAGAACTCTGGCTCAGTGCATGAGAAAATGGCTTACTGTATGTATGTAAAGTAATTGAAATTAAAAGTCAACCAATGAATAAGTCATTGAAGAACATTTTTAAAGTCAAATTGACAATTTCTTCCATACTGTGACGTATGGCCTGAGTATAAAAGAAAAACAAAAAAGTTAAAAATTAATTGGATGTTGAGATGTGGGCGTGTCACTCAAAAGCGTAGGCAGATGAATGTGAGGCGGGTTTAAATGAACTAATGATTGGAGAAATCCTGCATATGTCTGTTTTTGGTGAAGTAATGAATCACAATAAGATCTATAACATGGATTTTAGTAAAAAGATTTTCATTTAATGCCGACTTTAATTTATGGACACGATATATTGCCTCAACAAGCACAAAAAACTAATGATGTGTAGGAAGGTCAAGACATAATGTAATATATATAATGTAATGTAAGAAAAGCTAAATTCATAATATAATTCCCTAATGCTAAATAGATTTCAAATGAGATCTCGCACTCAGAAAGGAAACTCAAAAGAAGGGTTCAAACTTCCAATAGCCAAAAAATGTCAATGACGATAGCAAACCTTTGGTCAGGGCCCAGTTTGTCTCAGTCGATGCTTTTGGCACGTTGCACAGCCTGTTTAAGGACAGGAAACACCAATCTTGCAGTCAACTTCTCTTTTAGAGTTTCGTGTACAAGAACATAAAGAAGATGTTAGGTTTCTCAACAATAAAGAAACTGACAGCATTTCTTAACCTTTTTTTTTTTTTTTTTTTCTGAATCCATTTTGAGTTATTGTAAGTGGCTGCAAGCAGTGTTTTTGCATAATATGCATCATTATAGAGAAACGGCTTCAGAGAGCTGTTCATGTTTCACTGCTGTGACCCGGGAAAGTCAAATCACGATGCTTTTACAGCAATTTCAACAAACCTGTAAGATACGAAAGCATACACAGCTCACTCCACTGCAGCCTGCAAGCTGAAGAAAATGATAGACACATAGATATTATACAGCATGTGGTGTATATATATATATAGCTTACCCTGAAATGATCCCTCCATCTCATTCTCACTCACCGTTGCTAGTTTTTGAATACAGCAAACATGTTCAACTGCTGAAGAACAGAGTGTGATTGTGACAGCAAATCCATCTCTTTATTTCTCTCATTGTGTTTCTCTCAGTTTCTTCTCAGTCATGCCTGCAGTAGCCACAACCTTTGCTCTTTTTTTCCTTGTTAGGCTCCTTCCAGTTTTAACTCTCATTTATTTATCTCTTCATATTTGATTTTGTCTTTCTCTCATTTTTCCCCCTTTAGGCTCCTCTCATGGTCTCGTTAGCTCTCTCTTTCTCTTTCACTCTCTGTGAGTGTCTCTTCCTCCTTTATGCAAATCTGATTTTAAACCCTCCCCCTCCTGCTATTCCTCTGTCTCTTTATTTTGTGTGTTTCTTTTTCTCTCAGCTTGTGACTCAGCTCTGTGTGAACACATGACTGCAGGAATGTACACAATTTCACAGAGCCATGGCGAAAAGTGTGTGTCTGTGCTTGAATGTGTGTGAGCCCAGGAAAAAGAAAGAGAAAGTAGATATTAATGCAATGTGTATTTACTGTTGCCAAAACTGGTGCTGGTCATTGAGTCTGTAGAAAATAAACAAAACCAGTTTTGAATCAAAAGTCTAATTGCACTGTTCTCTTTCAGTGTATGTTGAATGTTAGTATGCTGGTATTTTTGTTTCCTACACCTGGTAATTGTGTCAAAATAGGACAAAAAAAACGAATTCTGTCCTCCTAACCAATGTCCATTAATGTCAATATCATCATGTTTTTATCATGTCTGTTGGGATTTTATTTTATTTTATTTTAGCTAAGGCTTTAAGACCGGGGGGGGGGGTCTTAAAGCCTTAATTTTGTACAGACTTGTATGACAATGAATGATAAAGCTTTTTTTTTTAAATGTAGCCTAAAGTTCTATTATGATGATGATTAATATAATGATTTGTAGTGGAGTGATAATATGCAGCACACAACATTTGTCAAAATATATTTGAATTAAATTAAAGCACTTTTCAGTTCAATAACCTCATCGTCTGCATTAATATAGAAACTAGCAAACAAAATGTAAGATATCTTGCATAGTGCAGCACTCAATGCGACTGCCTCAGGGTCCTGATATCTTACACATTTATTAGTAAAGCAGCATCTGTATTTGTCGTGCTGTTTGTTATAACAGATGTCAGGATGTACTTTTCCAGAAACATCTTGTAACCATTTATTCAATAGCAAAAAAAATCTGATAGCCTTCTGGGGGCTGGGGGACACATATAGGCCTACAGCACTGATTGATCAACTTTAATGAAGTAAAATACGATCACGGACGCTGATACAGACTATTAGCACTAAAAACTGGCCTCTCACTCACTGAATCCACCTGCTGGGAAATAAAAGTGACCCTACACAAGAACACTTGGTCCATGGCACGCAATTAATAAACTGAAACCATCTCGCAGGTAAGAAACAATGTTGATGTAGAAATAATTCGGTTGAGGTGTGTGTGATAGCACTGGACTAGTTTACACTCCCAAATCCCTTAGAAACTATTTTTCCCGTTTTAACAGCTTTTCTGTTAGGAGAAATCAAATTTATGTAAACATTTATTTAAACATCCTCATTTGTAAGTCGCTTTGGGTAAAAGCTTCATGTAAATGTACAAAATAATATTACATATTTTCTTGCATAATTCCTATACAAAATTTTCAAATATTTTTAGGTTATAGTTTATACAAGGTAACCAAAAATAACAATTAATCGAGTCTACAGAGATCATACACTCACATTTAAAAATACAAAATAAAAATCGTTTTAAAATAAAATATCTTCCGGTTTGGCATGTGACTCTGACGTCACGCCGCGGTCATGTGACTCTCTGGTTAAAGATGTGAGTCGTGTGTTGTTGCCATGTAGATACTTCAGGATTCACGAGTCTTATTAAAGGAAATACCATAATCAAGAAATTCTTCATATCTGCACTGTTGTCGTTGTCTTTATTGTATCGATGGATTTTGTTCAACAGTTCGGAATTGTGCTTATAATCGCGGTGTTTTCCGGCACTCGTGCAAACGAGCTTCAGGTAAATAAACACCGGACTCCTGTCACATGATTCTGTTCTGCTCTCAAACTGTCATTTTTACCAATAATAAATATATGCTGGTGATTTGTTTGACTGTAGCATGTATATACAGAATGAAGTGTGTAACTGAACTAAAGTTTCATGATGCAGTGATGCATGACTTTAATATATATATATACCGTATATATATGTGTGTGTGTGTGTGTGTGTGTGTGTGTGTGTGTGTGTGTATGTATGTATGTGTATATTATATATACAATATCTATTTCTTATATATTTAAACGGGTATATATGTGTATTTATATATACATAATAAATGTACACACACATTATTGTAAACAAAGACATTTATTTTGCATGTGATTAATGACAACAAGCTTATTGTTTTGTCATGTGATTGTCATATGAAAGAATTCTGAAGATCAGTCCTAAATCATGTCTTTATGCCTCGTGTTATTGTTGTGATTCTCCACACTCCCACAGATCGAGCCGCTGATATACGAGGAGCAGCTGCTGTGGGTCGGCGGTGGAGCCGGTCAGGTCAACACTTACAGGATCCCTCTGCTGACCTTCACGACACGTGGAAGTCTGCTGGCCTTCTCAGAGGCCAGGAAATTCTCCTACAATGACATCGGTGCCAAGTTCATCGCACTGAGACGCTCCACAGACAAAGGTGGACCAGCCACTTTCACTACTGTCATAAATAGCTATTTCAGATGAGATTGCATTGTAATCTCTTTCGTGAATCTGTCAGGAGTCACCTGGTCTCCCACCTCCTTCATAGTGGACGATGGATCTCTAGCAGATGGGTTGACTCTAGGTTCGGTGGTTGTGGATGAAGAGACTGGTGCTGTGATACTCATCTATTCTCTGTGTTTCCACCGTTATCACTGTGACCCCTCCAGCACCATGATGGTGCAGAGTCTGGATGATGGGTTCACCTGGAGCGCCCCACGAAACCTCTCCGTTGAGCTGGGGGTGAAGAGCTTTGCTCCAGGGCCTGGCTTCGGCATACAGGTGCGGTTAGAGCTCTTTACTTTCTGTTCCTCCTTCAGGGGAAAACTAAAGCATGCTTTTATGACTTCCTGTCGTTTATGATGCTGTTATGGCTTCTCCGGTTAAATAGAACTACATTTTATTGTCTTTGTGGTTAAGCATATGCTTATAAAGGAGAACAAGAAAGCTGACATGGTCTTTTTCCAGCTTTTTTTTCACACTCAGTAGCAGTTTATATGTTTTTGTCCATCATATGCCTGTGTTCACAGAAACGGTATGCTCCCAATGTGGGCCGTCTGGTGGTGTGTGGCCACGGATCCATTGCTGGCGATGGGGTCTTCTGCATACTGAGTGATGATCATGGTGCATCCTGGAGATATGGAGCTGCTCTGAAGAGCATCCCTTACAACCAGCCTAAACAAGACCTGGACTTCAACCCAGATGAGTGTCAGGTGAAAGCAAACAACTTGATACGCAGAATGCATCTATGCTGATTAGTGGGTTTTAAATCATTTTTCTGTAGTCCTGTATTCTTCTCTTTATCAGTAAAACATACAGTCATTTTTAGTCTAGGCTTGATATTTAACAACTTGCGCTAATTGACTTTCTATTTGACTTGGCGTACTATCTCACATCCTTTGTGTCTGTTTTAACAGCCAGTGGAGCTGGAGGACGGAAGTATAGTCATCCATGTGCGTAACCAGAACAAGTATCACTGCCGCTGTCGATTAATAGTGCGGAGTCTGGACGGAGGCGAGACTCTTCCTGTGGAGGAGCTGGTGTTTGACAAAGGGCTGATCGACCCGGCCGTCGCAGCCGGAGCCCTGCAGAAACAAGGAGTGATGTACTTCACCAACCCCTCCAGCACTCAGCACAGTGAGGAAGAGCAGTTCTCAGAGCATTACTCAGAAATAACACAGTTACAGCTTCATACAAGGTTAATTGTTATTTGCTTGCACAGGGGTCAATCTAACTCTTCGCTGGTCCTTCTCTGATGGGAAGTCATGGGAAAAGGAGGCTGTCCAGATCTGGGCGGGGCCAAGTGGTTATTCATGTATAACATCACTCAAGGGAGATTCTCCTGAGGACAACAAATTCATCTTCGTCATTTACGAGAAGGGCCATAAAGATTACTGTGAGACCATCTCTTTTGCCAAAATCCATTTATATGGAGGGAAATAACCTACAGGTGGAGGAGCCAAGAAAAGGGATATTTAAGACTTTTAAATTGATTTTTTTTTCTTTTCTTTTTTTGAGAAATCCAAGGTAGCAGCGTGATGAAAAATAATTTTTATCATTTTTCTTTACATTAAATCTGGTCTATACTATGAAATGCTTTTATATGAATTTCACTCCGGAAAAATATTGAGGCATCCTGCTTCAGTGTGAGATTGATTTATACAGCAATATAATGTAAAACCGCTATGATTTTACCCACGTTTTTTACCTGTCAGTGCACAAAACATTCTATAATATGTGTCTTGAAGTTCTCATAACTTCTTTGTGCAGATGGTGAGCTGCACATGGGATGCACATGTGTTTTTTTGGGACCATTTGATGGGTTTTAAACTGCTCTTGCACCGTTTGTCTTTTTTTTTTTTTTTTTATCTGTTTATTTCTTCTTAAACATTTTTTGTTTTTGTTTACAATAATGTAATTGAGGTGAATCTTTATGAATCTACAAGATTATTAAGATGGTTGTTTTCTACTGTATAACAGTTGATTGAAATAAGTTTTGAATTAATGTTTTGAATACAGAAATGTCATTTCATTTTAATGACCTTGAGGTGTTTCTCCCATTCCTGGTGTTGATTAAAGGGGCTGTATGTAAAATGTACATACATTTTGACTCTACCAAACCGTTAAAATACAATATTTAAGAAACATGCTAAGTTAAAATTATTAGTTTATCTGAAAAGCAATGCTACAGTCATTCTCCTTTGAAAATGTGCGTTCAGGGCTGGAATGTCTCTGTTTTGGATTGTGAACCCCCTCCAATATTTTGAACTCGGACTGTAATACCTATTTCAACCTCGGTGTCAATCCTACATACAGCACCTTTAAATTAATGAAGGCGTTTAAAATGACTGCCATGAACTGGAAGACACAGGGGTTTGAGACAATCTAAGAAAGCAGTGTTCATGTTCTCCATATTATACTACTGTGATATCAGAAAAGCACACTTTATATTCTAATCAAATGTCATTCATGTGCTTCAAGTTATATGGTTTTGTTTACCCAGTCTGGCCTTTTTGTGGCCATAGCTGTTGTTTATTTTAGATACCAGATAAACAATTTTGTTGTTCAACAAATTTTTATATTTGATACAGCAACTCTTAGTTTGTTTTAGTTCCAACCATGTCCAAGACGAATAAGAATACTTTACCTAACATTATATTTTAGTAGGGCAACATTTGCACTTTTAAATTAGTCCGAGATGATCGCTAGAAATGTACCATATTTAATCAGATGGTATATTGCTTCTTCCATCTGTCCTCACACCATAACTCAATAACTTAAAGAGACCAAAACCTATCACACTTAAAAAAAAAAAAAAGAAAAATACACAGGTGCGGGAATTCAAAAGTTACGATTTTTTTAAAGCATTTATTTAATCAAACATACATTAGAACAGTAATAATGTGAAATGTTATTACAATTAGAACAGTAATAATGTGAAATGTTATTACAATTTAAAATAACTTTTTGAATATGATTAAACCTTTAATTGATGATGCAAAGCTGTATTTCCAGCATCAATGCTCCAGTCTTCAGTGTCACGTGATTCCTCCAGAAATCATTCTAATATGTCGATTTGCTGCTCAAGAAACATGTATTATTATCAATGTTGAAACATGTGATGCATAAGATATATTCGAGATAAAAGAAATTTGAGATAAATTTACTCCTTTAAATAGGTAATTTTAGTGATAGAAAACAGTTCTGAAGCTGAAATTCAATCTGAAAGCATCCTGGCGTCAATTCATTCGTTCATTTAACGAAGTGAATGCTAGATTTGTCAATATTTACCATATGTGACTCAAGTCGTAAGTTAGTCAAGATAGAGGAGTCTAAAAGAGCAGCTGTTTGATTTGCATGTCATCTCAATACTGTAGACCAGACCGGTCTGTTAAACCAGTTCTTGTGTCATTGCTCGGCTGACTCTGTTGAGCGCTTTGTCTTCAGGGAAAATCTCAGTAGTTTGTGACTTGACAACACTTGCCGTCATGAATCGGAACGCTTTGCGTATTTTGCTTCTGACAGTGCTGTGTTCGTTTGCACGAAATGAAACGGTAAGCTTGGCGATTCTTTTTATTATGCATAGACCTTTTAGACTGATTATATTTTAGTTCAATTACTTCTTTAATACCTTACATGTCAGTTTTAGTCTGGATGTCCGTTACAGAGCACATTCAGAGTTTTTCAGAGATATATAAAATGTTTGGAGGTTTGATCATAACTCCTCCTTCCTTGTCTTTAAATATGACTGATTTTGACAGAATGATCAAATTTAACACTCTTGGGGGAAATATGACAATGCTTTGTAATTATAATTTACATCGGACCAATTTTCAAATAGTTTAAAACATCTCATAAAAATGTTATGGGATTTCCACTTTTTGTTATGAAACGGCATCATTTTTAATGTCTTCTGGAGAAGACAGCAGGGAAAACAGGCATTTTTGGTAAACACAAGTCAATAGGGAAATAAATTATAAATCAATATTCCTGTGTGAGATATTCTTATGAAAATGTTGCAAATTATCACTCTCATTATAACACTTAATTTTTCACTGTGGTGTGCTGCCTCAAGAACACTTTAATATGTAAATAACTGTAGATTCAATGTAAAGATACATTGTATAGAATGAGAATGCCAATTTATGGACATTTTATGCACAAATGGCATAAAGTGCAGTAGAATATCAAATCATTCTGTTATCTTTCATAGCATATAGTTGAGAATCATCTTTGTACAAAGTTTGGTTAACAACAGCCTGAAGCCTAAAAACTGATTGTTTTTTCCTGCACATGCCTTCTCTCACATCTATTTATGATTATTATTAAATAAATAACTTATTGAATAACTTAGTCGTGGCATTGTCACAGACACGCCAGGCTCCAATACCACCCAATCACAGCGCACGCCATCACCAGAGTACTGATCACACTCACCTGCCCCTCATCAACCTGCAATCTCCCCAGCACTTAAAAGACATGCACACACACGCAGTCACTGTCCTGTCTCGTTCGCTACTAGGTCAAACCTACCTGCTTTCTCTAAGGATTAACCGTATACCTTACCTCTCTCCAGCGATCTTTTCTTTGACCTCCTGTTCCCGTCGTGTGTGTGTGTGTGTCATCATCCTCCATCATTTCAAACTTCTACCTCTCGGATCATCTCTCCACCCAAGACATCAGAACAGTATCCTCACCCATTGCTCACCCTGCACTTTCAGTTTGACTCACCATTGTTCACCATCACCTCTGCTTGTGTTGAATAAACATCATTCCCTGTCATTCTCTGTCTCTGATCCCTATGTACTGTAACAGAATACCGGACCAAGACCGATCGACACAAGTATGAGCCTCCCAGACCCCTTCCAGGACCTCGTTGATGCGTTGCGTCGAACGATCACCAGCATACCATCACCCACCTCACCAGCAGGCACTTCTGGAAACAACACCACCTCTTCCTCACCTTCTGTGCACGCCAGCCCCATGGCCAAACCGGCACCCTTCTCTGGTTCGGTGGAGGACTGCAGTGGATTTCTCCTCCAATGCTCACTGGTCCTGGAGATGCAACCGCACCTGTACCCCACCGAACGATTGAAAGTAGCCTTCCTAATATCCCAGTTACAAGGTAAAGCACTACAATGGGCCGATTCCATTTGGACCCAAAATAACTCTGTCATCCATATGACTGTCATCCAGTCATATTCTAGCTTTGTTGACCACTTCAGAGAAGTTTTTGGCAGACCCGCCTGGGATTCATCCATTGGTGAGAAACTTTGTAATCTAAAACAAGGAAAGATGACTGTAAATGAATATGCTCTTAAGTTCAGGACTCTCGCGGCCACAAGTGGATGGAATGAGCAGGCCTTGCTGACCACCTAGCATCAGGGATTGGATCCACGAGTGCGGTGGCATCTCGCTGCACACGAGGACACCATTGGGCTCGAACGCTTCATTCAACTGTCCATCCACTTCGGCAATCGTATGCAGTCGTGCCTCTAAGAGCACCAGGGCCAGTCACATGCCAACTCACCGCTCTACCATCCAGAGACCGTCAGCTCCCAAGAACCAGCCCACGAACCCATGCAAGTCGATACCACTCGTCTCACAGTGACTGAACGGCAAAGATGGCTGGCCCAGAATCTCTGCTTATACTGTGGATCACCGGGGCATATCATCTCCCTATGCCCCGTCCATCCTCCTCGTCCCATGGTGATCCATTCAATAACTGGCGTGATTCTAGGGCGCCCGTGGTTAGAGCAGCATAACCCGGCATAAAAACTGCATATAACCACAAGTGGAAGACAGCCTTTATCACCCCTACTGGACACTACGAGTATCTACAAGTATCTAGTCAACGCCCCCTCCGTATTTCAGGACTTTATACATGAGATGCTCCGGGAGTTTCTCCACAAATTCATCCTAGTCTACATCGATGACATCCTAATTTACTCCCGGAGCTTGGCGGAACGTCGACACCATGTTGCGGAGGTCCTGAAACGCCTGAGGGAGTCCCAACTCTATCTGAAAGCAGAGAAGTGCTCCTTCCATCCGCCCTCAGTGCAATTCCTTGGCTACAACATCGATGGCATCCGGATGGACGAGGGGAAGGTGGATGCCTTCAGGAACTGGCCAACCCCCACTACCATTAAAGAACTCCAACGATTCCTCGGCTTTGCAAACTTCTACCGCCGCTTCATCCAGGGTTACAGCTCCATCACCAATCCTCTCACCAGTCTCCTCCGGAATAAGCCCAAGTCTCTGTCCTGGACCCCAGCCGCCATGGAGGTGTTCAATACCCTGAAGGAGGCCTTCACCACCGCTCCTCTCCTGGTCCATCCCAATCCTGACAGGCCTTTCATCGTGGAGGTCGACGCCCCCACCACAGGGGTAGGAGCGGTGCTCTCCCAGCAGCAG
Source organism: Carassius carassius (assembly GCF_963082965.1). Lineage (NCBI taxonomy): Eukaryota > Metazoa > Chordata > Actinopteri > Cypriniformes > Cyprinidae > Carassius > Carassius carassius. The sequence continues at coordinate 22,845,089 of NC_081779.1, forward strand.
GGGAACCCCATCCGACTCCATCCATGTGCCTTCTTTTCCCGCAAGCTCAACCTGGTGGACGCTAATTATGACATCAGCAACCTAGAATTTCTAGCCATCAAGTTGTCGCTTGAAGAGTGGATGCATTGGCTGGAGGGAGCCAAACACCCTTTCTTGGTACTCACAGACTACAAGAACCTTGAGTATCTGCGTATGGCCAAGAGGCTTAACCCTAGGCAAGCCCGATGGGCACTATTTTTTAACCACTTTAATTTCTCAATTTCCTATTGACCCGGATCCAGGAATGTCAAGGCTGACGCCTTATCCCCGTGTTACACTCCTGAAGAAAATCTGAAGGAACCTAAAGCCGTACTCCCTGAAAAATTGATAGTCATCCCAAACACTTGGTCCACGGAGACTCTACCCTACTCCAATTCCTTCATAAATGTACGCCGAGTTGTCCACCGGGCTTGCAATACATCACCAGGACACAGTGCACTCCACTCATCCACTCTGCTCACACCTCACTAGGCACTGGCCACCCGGGGGGCAATGAAACCCTCTCGCTGCTGAGGGAACGCTTCTGGTGGCCCAACATGGCATCCGACAGGATGTAGGGAATGCGCCATCTCAAAGAGTCCCCGTCATCTACCATCTGGCAAACTCCTTCCTCTGCCCGTTCCTAACCGTCCATGGTCACACCTAGGGTTGGATTTCATCACGGACCTACCGCCTTCGAAAGACTATACATGTATTCTGGTAATTGTTGATAGATTCTTTAAATCATGCCATCTGAATCCTCTAGAGGGACTACCCACGGCCATGGAAACCGCCGGAGCTGATATTCAACCACGTCTTCCGGTACTTTTGCATCCCTGAGGATATTGTTTCCGACAGAGGTCCCCAATTCATCTCCCGAGCCTGGAAGGCCTTTCACTTCCTCCTAGGTGTGGCCATCAGCCTGTCATCTGGATACCACACTCAGTCGAATGGGCAGACAGAGAGGAAAATCCAAGAGATTGGTTGCTTCCTCCGTACCTTCTGTCATGGCCACCAGGACTCTTGGAACCAGTTCCTGGGGTGGGCCGAGTAAGCACAGAACTCCCTTTGCCAACCTTCTACTGGACTCACTCCATTCCAGTGCGTGCTCGGCTACCAGCCCCTGCTCTTTCCCTGGTCAGGAGAACCCTCAGACGTACCATCTGTCAATTACTGGTTCTGAGAGAGCAAGAGGGTCTGGGACTCGGCCCACCATCAGCTACAATGGGCCCTACATAGACGCAGGATGACTGCAGACCTTCACGGCTCTGAAGCTCCAGTCTACCAACCAGGACAGAAGGTCTGGCTGTCAACCAGAGACATCCACCTGCATCTACCATGCCGCAAACTGAGTCCCAGATTCATTGGCCCATTCACCATCACAGAGCAGAAGCCCCCTTTCCACTCATCCTGGACGATGGTGCTGCCTACGAGGTTTGCGAGATCTTGTATTCCCGATGCCGTGGTGGACAACTTGAGTATCTAGTGGACTGGGAAGGTTACTGTCCAGAGGAACGCTCATGGGTCCCACGCAACAACATCCTGGACCCGAACCTGCTGGACACCTTCCACGCTAATCACCCTAACAGACCTGCCCCACGGGGAAGAGGAAGACCACCACAACGTCGGGGTCCTTGGCCCTCAGGAGCAGGCCATGGGGAGGGGGGTACTGTCACAGACACCCCAGGCTCCAACACCACCTAATCACAGCGCACGCCATCACCAGAGTACTGATCACACTCACCTGCCCCTCATCAACCTGAAATCTCCCCAGCACTTAAAAGACACGAACACACATGGAGTCACTGTCCGGTCTCGTTCGCTACTAGGTCAAACCTACCTGCTAACTCTAAGGACAAACCGTATACCTTACCTCTCTCCAGCGATCTCCTGTTCCCATCGTGTGTGTGTGTGTGTGTCATCATCCTCCATCGTCTCAAGCTTCTACCTCTCAGATCATCTCTCTTCCCAAGAATTCAGAACAGTATCCTCACCCATTGCTCACCCTGCACCTTCAGTTTGACTCACCATTGTTCACCATCACCTCTGCTTGTGTCGAATAAACATCATTCCCTGACATTCTCTGTCTTCGGTCCCTATGTACTGTAACAGGCGTCCTCTAAAAAGGACGTGGAATAAAATATATTTTTTCAAAAATGCTCCAACTAATGTAATGGCATAAAAAAACGAACACAAATACACATTATGTGTTTACTCTAGCAGTTATGTTTAGCTATGGTGTAATAAAGATACTAGTGTCTGTGGACTCTGATGTTCATTGACTGAATATTTTCCTGGCCAAAAATTTAGATTATGTTCAGTTCATTGCTATGTGGCTACACAGAACTTGTCTTTAAAGAGTAAACACAACTAGCCTCATCTCAGTTTGTTTATTTATTTATTGCATAGTTTTGACCTTTATCATTTTATCTCCACTTTTTTACATGTACAGATCAATCCAGCTATTGCTGATGAGCAGCTGCTCTGGGTCGGTGGTCAAGTCGGAGAAGTTCACACCTACAGAATTCCCCTGCTCACCTTCACTACTCAGGGAAGTCTGCTGGCTTTTGCAGAGGCCCGGAAACTGTCTTTCAAAGACAAGGGAGCCAAGTTCATCGCTTTGAGACGCTCCACAGACAGAGGTGTGTCAGACTGAGTCGTCATGTTTCAATAGCTCACCTGCTGAAAGAGCAAACATTCTGTTTTCATTCCTGTTTCCTTCTCCAATCATCTCTTACTTCTTCCACGTTCCAGGAGTCACCTGGTCTCCCACCTCCTTCATAGTGGATGATGGTGCTCTAGCAGATGGGCTGAATCTAGGTTCGGTTGTTGTGGATGAAGAGACTGGTGCTGTGATACTCATCTACTCGTTGTGTTTTCACCGTTACCGCTGCAAGCCCTCCAGCACCATGATGGTTCAGAGTCTAGATGACGGGTTCACCTGGAGCGCCCCACGAAACCTTAACCCTCAACTGGGGCTCATGAGTTTTGCTCCTGGACCTGGCTTCGGTATACAGGTATTTCACTTCCATGCCTGATTTCATGTCTGTGTGTTTGACCTCACTTACTGTACAACTCCCATAGACTTACACATTAAAGAACACAATTAGTGGCCAGATGTCAAAATATGATTGATTTAGTTTAGCATTGAATATAAAATTTCATGGATGAAATCCAATCATTTCAATAGCAATATGCACAGAATTTAATGTGAGTGCAAAACAGTTATCTATGCAGATTTTGCATCAGGTTCAAGGTGGCAATTCACCAAAAGAAAGCTATTTGGTTTGAAGTGTGAGCTTTGTGCTCCAATGAGTAACCTAGACCAACTAGAAGAGGGAACAAAGAAAACAGGAACAGAAAACCAACTCAAAAACACAAACATAACCCTGATACAGTAAATATAGCTGCTTTGCCATTTTTTAAGGTGTATGGTTTAAATTGTTTTGTATTTGAGACCTGAATTTAATGCATTGATCAAAAAATTTAATAGTTGTGTCAGGGAGAGAGTTGAGACGAGGATCTATTACAGTGTATTCATTAACAAACAAAACACTTGTGAGCACAAGGGAACTGAGAATAGCAAACCAGAATTTTATCTTGGCAAGACAAATACTGAACTGAAACACTGGGATACATATGCACAGTATACAAGAACTAAACGACAAACAAAACGATTAGCTATGTAAAAGAACTGGGGGGGTATTCCAGATAGCAGGTTATGTGACATACCCGGGTATGTTTAAGAGTAAGTAAGCGGATAACCTCAACTTTCGGTTCCAAAAACCGAAAGAAGATATAAAATATATATATATTTGATATGTTAATGAGGGAGCGCTAATATAAGTAATAAATAAGGTAATATATTCTAATATGATTATTTATTTTATTGGCATTTATAAGAGCTATCTGTGTAAATTATAAAACACTATGACAAGGTAATGTTTAACTTATATATATTTATTTATTTTAACTTATTGCATGTTATATGGAGCGGCATTTTCTATAATGTCTAAATTCTAAATCAAAAAACATTTCTGATATGACTTAATATATAATTGGCATAAAACAAACAATATAAATCACATTCTCAAGGATTAAAGATTAAATGGAAAAAAATTAAAAGTATTGCACAGCCATCAGTTAGGTGGCGATATGCACTTAGCATGTAAATAAGTTACCTTGCTTTCTGGAATACACCCCTGAGCACATACTTTGAAAACAAGTGAACAAAGTAAACAAGAAAAGAACATATACAGCACAATCAATTTAATATCAAAATAAAAGTCCTTGAACACAGAAACCTAGACAAAACAGAAGTTGATTATCATTAAAGGAAGGCTGTCTCAGATTATATGTGAATTCCTCCAACAGTTGCTCAGCTGAAATATGCTTATGTTCTGAAATTTGTATATGGAAACAGTTTGTGATTATCATTGGTTTATCAATACAGGATTATTAGTTTTATATGCTGTTAATAAATTGTAGTGATTTCTGTCATTACCTACCAAACCTCGTCTGAGTGACATAAAAAGCATCCTATTATCATCCTATTTTTTTCTTGCCACTTAGCATTGGGTTTGTCTAAAATAACTGATTCCACAGACTGTGCAAAACACTCATTTCATTAAATGATTCTCCATGATGTCAGACCATATGTTCATGTAATGGTGCTTACAGAAACGTCATCCGCCTGCTGTTGGGCGTCTGGTGGTGTGTGGCCACGGCAGCATCATTGGAGACGGAGTGTTTTGCATCCTGAGTGATGATCATGGAAACACATGGAGATACGGAGCTGAACTGAAGAGCATTCCCTACAACCAGCATAAAAACAACCTTGACTTTGACCCAGATGAGTGTCAGGTACGAAGATGATCATCTTTCACAAAAGCAATTGTATTGGTGGTGGTGTGTCAGAAATATGGATCAGAAGAGTTTGTAAAATCTTCTGTCTTGTGTTTCCTCAAAGCCAGTAGAGCTGGATGACGGCAGCATCTTGATTAATGTGCGCAACGATAAACACTACCACTGCCACTGTCGCATGGTTGCACGCAGTCTGGATGGAGGAGAGTCTCTGCCGGTGGAGGAGCTGGTGTTTGATCACACACTGGAGGATCCTGCGGTTGCAGCTGGAGCTTTAGAGAAGGAAGGAGTGCTTTACTTCACCAACCCAGCCAATGCTAATAACAGTGAGTATGATGATATGAGGAAATTAATTTAGTGTTTCTAAGTCCTGGTCTTCGAGTACCACATATTTAACACACTTTGTTAATATCATATATTCTAGAATCTGATATAGGTGTGTCAGATAAAATGTTCAGTGCTGCAGTTTTGCAAAGGTAGGTTTAAGAAAAACTTCTTTTCAGTAAACTATGCATGGGAAGTACATATTCGAATACAAACCTGATTCCTGAAGATGAGACAAAGAAGACCTAAGACAGTTGAGCAACTAGAAGCCTGTATTAGACAAGAATGGGACAACCTTCCTATTCCTAACTTTAGCAACTTGTCTCCTCAGTCCCCAGACGTTTGCAGACTGTTATAAAAAGAAGAGGGGATGTCATACAGTGGTAAACATGGCCTTGTCCCAACTTTTTTGAGATGTGTTGATGTTATGAAATTAAAAATCAACTTATTTTTCCCTTAACATTATACATTTTCTCACTTTAAACATTTGATATGTCATCTATGTTGCATTCTGAATAAAGTATCGAAACTTGAAACTTCCACATCATTGCATTCTGTTTTTATTCACAATTTGTACAGTGTCCCAGCTTTTTTGGAATGGGGTTTGTCTTTTAATATAAGGCTGTTAAATCAGAGCTAGATTGCCTGGTGTACTTTCGTACTGTACAATGATATTGCATTCCAGTTTCCATACTGATATATTACTCAAGATAAAATTAATTGTGTCCCAAATTTATGGGATTTGAAGAAGTATGGCAAAACATTCCCAGATTTTTCACTTTTTCTAATGGAATTTTGCATCTTGTGCATGATTTTTTTTTTATTTGTTTGTCTTATGTTGCCTACAATACTTTGCTTCATGAAAGAGGTTAAGAGTTTAATGGCCAAATATCAGCCTGGCCAGTCACTACTTTTTATTGTACATTTTTCACTTTACACAGTCTACAGTCTCTTTAATACATATTTGCATATATCTTGAATCTATATTATGCTTTTGATGTACACTGTGTCTCTAGTACAATTTTGTGTTATGAGAGAGCAGCATGAACAATAATTAATTCATGCTTATACATAATGTGAGTTACTTTTCTTTTGTTGTTTTTCTCAGGAGTGAACCTCACCCTTCGCTGGTCTCTGAATCGTGGTAAATCATGGGTGAAAGATACTCTGAAGATCTGGGCCGGGCCAAGTGGATACTCTTGTATGACGTCACTTAAAGGCAATGAAACTGAGGATCATAAATACATCTATGTCATCTTTGAGAAAGGCCAAAAAGACTATTTTGAGTCCATCTCTTTTGTCAAAATTGACCTGTACAGCGAACAGTGAATAAAGTCACTGATTCATTTTAGAAAGAAAAAAAAAGGAGCTTGATCAAATTGCTCAATTTTGAAAATATTTAAGTGAAGATGGTTTTCATTGGTTAAATTAATTGTCTGTCTTATCTCCATATTTTTTACAAATAATTTTGAAATTAGTCTTAACACCTGTCTACTATCTAAGTATTAACTTTAGAGAAATATAGAAATACAGCGGCATGCAAGCTTGTCTAAGGTTGTAGAACCTGATTTTTTTATATTGTTTGATCATGCCTTTTATTTAGTTATAGTTAGCTTAGCAGTTAAAACTTAAATTAAATTGTATAAAAATACTCTGTTCAGTGGAGAATAAAAATGTGTTTTGGAGGGCCCTTCACTTTCCTCAATAATAAAAATCCAAAATAATTAAAACAATAAAAAAATATATTTATTTTGAAATTTCGTGATGTTTTTATTTTGTAACCTCAAAATGAATAATTAAATTTTTTATATAAAATAAGTGTTATTCTTTTTTTCATCAAAACTAAAATAACAAAATACAAAGATTTATCCAAACATAAGGGGGGGGGGGGGGATTAAATGGTGACCTCTGTTAGGAAAAGAAGACATGAAAATGGCATTTTCTGACAATAGCTAGTAGATGGTAGCAGGATTCCTTGGATTGTCTGATATCTAATGTTAAAAATAATTCCTAATTATAGTAACTATAAGTTACTATAAATTATATATTCAGAGTGTATAAAGAAAATGTTACAATTATCAGGACTCTGTTTCTGCTGCTGCCTGGCAGTTCCTGTGGAAGAACGTGTTGTGTTTTCATTGATCAGGCTGTTAATCAGCTGAGACTTGGATGAGGAAACAGAGCCAAACCTGAAGAAAGACACCAATGGAGACCGGCTGGATATGACTGATGATCTCATTGTCTGAATGTCCAGAGAGGAAACTCAATCTCTTGTGTAAATGGATCAGGAACAAGGAGAGGCAAAGCGTACTGACACTGAGACAGTTTAGTCACCATCAGCTGCTTCAGGAAACTATCAGCACAATGAAATGCAGCCATCTGAACATCCATTGGATGAACAGGATCAGTTTTACTTAGATTTGTGGTCTGAAATTTATTCTGAAAAAAAAATCAGCTTCTTTTTTAAATGTATCACTGTGACCTTCCTCATCAGTCTTAACATTAATACATCTTGCTTTATAGTCCATCATCAGCAGTTTGTGTATGAACGTCTGAATCAGGTCCTCTTCAGCACAAGACTCATTGGACTGTAACGAATGTGCAGTTAACTGAAGAACATCTGCAGCTGTCAGTTTATAGTCATGCTGTCAAGGTGAAGTCTGCGAAAGAGTGCTTTTGACCTTGTAAGCTTTTCTTTTTCTACATGCTCATATGGTCCCTCACTTTCAGTTGTCTGCTCTTCAGCAGTTCTCTGTGAAATAAAATAAAAAATATAATCTCTACCTACTCTATAAAAAATATTCTAAAAAGAATAATTCACAGCCTTTTTATGTACCCCCTGGAGCTGTGCGAGACACTTTTGGTGAGGGTACACACAGCAGTGCTCTGGTGTTACGTTATAACACCGGTTTCACACATAGTCCAGCTGCATGAGATTGCGGTCCATCAGTGCGTTTTAAGGAACGGAAAAAAAAGAAAAAAAAGGAGCTTGATCAAATTGCTCAATTTTGAAAATAAATATTTAAGTGAAGATGGCTTTCATTAATTGGTTAAATTAATTGTCTGTCTTATCTACATTTTTTTTACAAAATAATTATGAAATTAGTCTTAACACCTGTCTACTATCTAAGTATTTAGTAACTTTAGAAAAATATAGAAATAAATTGTCTTGCAAGCTTGTCTAAGGTTGTAGAACCTGATTTTTTTTATATTGTTTGGTCATCCCTTTTATCTAGTTATAGTTTTGCTTAGCAGTTAAGCAAAATAATTAAAATAGATTCTATAAAAATACTCTGTTCAGTGGAAAATAAAAAATGTTTTGAATGGCCCTTCCCCCACCCCCCAAAATTAAATATAACTTTCTTCAATAATAAAAATCCTAAATAAATTAAAATAATTTAAAAAACAAACATATGTATACATTTATTTTGGAATTTTGTGATGTTTTTATTTTGTAACCTCAGTGTTATTCTTTTTTAATCTAAACTTTAAAAAAAAAAAAAAATACAAAGATTTGACCAAACATTGGGGAAAATTAAATGGTGACCTCTGTTAGGAAAAGACATGAAAATTGCATTTTCTGACAATAGCCAGTAGATGGTAGCAGGATTCCATGGATTTGACAGCTCTCTAATGTTAAAACAAATTCCTGCAAGTTACTATAAATTATATATTCAGAGTGTATTAGTCTTTTATGTTAATATTTACGTAGAGTTGAGATTTTGAAATAATTAAGATAACATTTGTTGCATGGAGCCAGACTCTTAAGCTTTTGCTTTTGTTTTAGCTTTTGTTTTTAAAGAGATAGACCTCTCATATAAACCATTATGTCCTTGGAATGTCCTCATAAAACATTAAAGCTGCACTATTAGTTTTATTAAATTCAGAAAACAGGACACAGCTAGTCAAAACACATTAGAAAAAAAAAATCCAATGATCATTTATTTATTGAGAACCTTCTGCCACAAGAATAAAAAATGCTGGAGGCAAGCTCGTCATACATGATGTCCTTAGGAATCCGGCCATCCTGCATTCGGCAGACATGGCCGAGCCAGCGTAGGCGTCTTCGTGAAAGGAGTGCATGCATGCTGAATGTTTTTGCCTGGGCCAGCACTTCAGTTTTTGAGACACGGTCCTGCCAGGTGATGCCCAGGATCCTCCTCAGACAGCGCAGATGGAAAGAGTTAAGTCTGCGTTCTTGCCAGGTGAACATAGTCCACATCTCACTACTGTAGAGAAGAGTGTTGAGCACACCGGCCTGGCACGCGGGAAGAACCTTGTGTGTTTGCCGTGTTTGTGTGTATCGCAATATAAATTGTCTAAAACATAAATTGTTATTTATCTGTTACACAAAAAGAACAACTAATATTAAAAATAAAATGATTAACTTGCATTTATAACATGTGTTTAAAGGGTTGCGCATCAGAGGTGATTAAGTTAAAATCTACTCTCCGCAGTGCTGAAATTGCATGCTCACAAATCCTTTCATTTTAACACATGAAGTGTAGATACTGTGAAAGATTCATTGTGCACATTTATTGTGTTATAACAGAGCTTTATGAGATTGTGATTAACTGAGATGTCTTTTAGTGATAATAAAGGAAGCACTGCTCGCATTGTGCCATGCCAAACCATGCACGCAGAAGCCCATGCTTGCTTTTCTAATAAAAATAACAGTGGTTTGTGATGGTTGATTCTTAGCCTAAATAAATATTTTATTGGGAGTGTTTATGATGGAATGTTGTGGAGCTTAGGAGATGTTACAGAACCATTTCATCTAAATTTCTTCAATGTACTGAAAAAACAATTTATATAGATTACTTTTATGCACTTTTGCAGGCAGGAGCAGGACAAAACATGAATGTCGCAGGCAGGAGCAGGACCAGATAAGATATATGTCATCTGGAGTGCGTGGGCACGGGACAGAATGTTGCGGGAGTGGGACAGAAAAATCCATCCCTTTCAGGTCTCTGCTGTAGTGCTTCCTCGGTATGGGAGGTCAGGACAGTGTCATCCGCAAACAGCATCTCCCTAATCAGGACCCTGCACACCTTGGTCTTTGCGTTCAGATGTACAAGGATGAAAATGTTGCCATCGCTCCTAGTGCAAATGAAGACATCATCTGACTGACTGAAGGCGTGGTGCAGCAACTGCGAGAAGAAAATGCAAAAGAGTATCGGGGCGAGGACACAGCCTTGCTTCAAGCCTCTTCGGATCATACTGGATGGTACCTTTCATTTCAATGTGAAAGGACATGACCTTCTTCAGGAGCTTGGGGGGACATCCGATCCTGTACAGTAGGATGAAGGCCTTGGTCAGGTCGATAAAGACAATGTAGAGTGGCTGTCTCTGCTCCCGGCACTTCTCCTTTAGCTGTCTGAGTGAGAAGATCATATCGATTGTTGATCTCGGTGATCTGAGGTCGCACTGTGTCTCTTGGTAAACACATTCAGGCAGCACTTGGAGTCTGTTCAGCATGACGCAGGCCGAGACCTTCCCCACAATGCTCAGCAAGGAGATGTCACGGTAGTTGTTACAGTCACTCTGGTCTCCTTTGTTCTTGTAGAGCGTGATGATGTTGGCGTCTCACATTTCCTGAGGAACTGTTCCCTCCTCAAAACACTGAAGTAAGAGTTCATGAAGGTGGTCAAGGAGGAAACTCTTCTTGCCAGCATTGATGACCTCTGGGGGAATGCTGTCACTGCCTGGAGCTTTGCCACATGCTAAAATTCAATGGCCTTGCTGAGCCTGTCTACAGTGGGCAGAGCATCAAGTTCCTCCATCTCGGGCAAGGGGGTGTTGCTCTCCATTGCAGTGTCAGTGACAACGTTCTCCCTTGAGTATAGAAGCTGGTAGTGCTATGCCCATCTCTCCATCTGCTTACCTTGGTCCGTGACGACATCGCCTATAGCCGATTTCAGGGGAGCGATCTTGATAGTGCTTGAGCCAAATACATTCTTCATGCCATCTTACATGGCACGCAGTCTGCGTAAAGCTGAATGCTCTGACAGAGGTTCAGCCAATAGTCATTGGAACATTTCTTGGCAATCCACTGGGCATCATTTCTGGCATTCCGGAGTGCAGCTAATGCCTTCTCTGAAGGCTCGCGCTTGTAGTCTAGCAGAGCTTTATGTTTGGCTGTAATGGCTAGCACAAGTTTGGTTATTCCTGCTTCAAACCAGTTTGGGATTTTCTTCTCCCTCTTGCCCAAGGTTGCCATGGCCGAGTTGTAGATGGCGTCACGGATGTGGCTCCATCTCTCTTCAGTGTTGTTGCCTTGGCAGTCCTTGAGGGCCACTTGAATGACACTGGAAAGCGTGTGCAAACTCCTGGGACTGATGTCAGGGCTGTGTTTAATATGTGGCTGTCCTTTCTGCTTGGAGTTGTGGATCTGCTTGGGTGAAGGCGTAACTTGCTTCCTACCAGTGAGTGGTCAGTGTCAAAGTCGGCACTGTGGTAGCTGCGGGTAGTAAGAATGCAGTTCAACAGGGGTCTTCTGGTAATGACATGATCCAACTGGTTCCAGTGACAGGATCTGAGGTGTCAACAGGACACTCGATGGCAGGGTTTGGTTGAGAAGAACATGTTTGAGATGCACAGGTCATGGCACGATCAAAGTTCTAACATTCCCTGTCCATTTTTTTTAAGCTTGCCAATGCCAAAATGGCGATACAAAAGGGCCTGGAGTTGTGGTCGGCTCCGGTCTGGGAGTGGAAGTCCCTAAGTTGGAACTGGTGTTCCATGTTAGGGATCTCTTTGATGGTGGTCTCAAAATCTACATAAAATTGGTCGTTTGACTCCGCTGAGGAGCAGAGTGTAGAAGCATAGATGCTCAGGATGTTGACTGGACCTGAAGAGGCAGAGAGGCGGAGAGAGAGGTTTATGGGCATACCTCCAGAAGGCGGCTCAATTGAGGACAGCATGGAGTTCCTCGCTGCGAATCCAATGCGGTGTATTTGAGGCTCCTCAGGCTCCTTAACTTGCCAGAAGAACGTCTAGTCCTGTTTTCTGAAGCTGCTGTTTGAGGGAGTCTGGTCTCCTGTAGTGCAGCAATGTCGATGTCCAGTCGTTTCAGCTCACATTTGATGATGGATGTCTTCCTGGCGTCGTCAACTTGTTGTAGTTCGTCAGAGTGGCCAGGGCACATGGTTCTGAAATTTCACCTTTTTTTTCTTATTTTGCCAGATGCAGGTTTTGTAGTCTGCTTTTCGGTTGTTTCCCTTAGATCCAAACACCCGTTGAAGCAGACAGACAGGTCTGTGTCAGGTCAGCACCTTACTTACTGGTGGCTGCCAAGGTTAAGACTGGGCGTAAGCTGGCCAGTGGGACACGATAATCCCTCTCACCATTGGAGTAGCACCCAAGCTTACGCCAATTCGCTCTGGGCTTATAACTCATAAACACTATCTCCCGTTTTGTTGTTGCTGGAACAGCGATACTGGAGTGACCTCTCCAGGGTGTGTGGAACGTGAAGCCAGTACGAAAGAGATGTAGGAGATGGATGAGGACCAGTATTGCCTGTCCAGGCAGTGATGCCCAGGGACTACCTCTATCCAGACCCCCTGCGTCCATATATATACAGGTCCTTCTCAAAAAATTAGCATATTGTGATAAAGTTCATTATTTTCCATAATGTAATGATAAAAATTAAACTTTAATATATATTTTAGATTCATTGCACACCAACTGAAATATTTCAGGTCTTTTATTGTTTTAATACTGATGATTTTGGTATACAGCTAATGAAAACCCAAAATTCCTATCTCAAAAAATTAGCATATCATGAAAAGGTTCTCTAAACGAGCTATTAACCTAATCATCTGAATCAACTAATTAACTCTAAACACCTGCAAAAGATTCCTGAGGCTTTTAAAAACTCCCAGTCTGGTTCATTACTCAAAACCGCAATCATGGGTAAGACTGCCGACCTGCGAGAGGGTAAGACACAGAAAGAAATTTCTGAACGAATAGGCTGTTCCCAGAGTGCTGTATCAAGGCACCTCAGTGGGAAGTCTGTGGGAAGGAAAAAGTGTGGCAAAAAATGCTGCACAACGAGAAGAGGTGACCGGACCCTGAGGAAGATTGTGGAGAAGGACCGATTCCAGACCTTGGGGGACCTGCGGAAGCAGTGGACTGAGTCTGGAGTAGAAACATCCAGAGCCACCGTGCACAGGCGTGTGCAGGAAATGGGCTACAGGTGCCGCATTCCCCAAGTCAAGCCACTTTTGAACCAGAAACAGCGGCACTGGACTGTTGCTCAGTGGTCCAAAGTACTTTTTTCGGATGAAAGCAAATTTTGCATGTCATTCGGAAATCAAGGTGCCAGAGTCTGGAGGAAGACTGGGGAGAAGGAAATGCCAAAATCCCTGAAGTCCAGTGTCAAGTACCCACAGTCAGTGATGGTCTGGGGTGCCATATCAGCTGCTGGTGTTGGTCCACTGTGTTTTATCAAGGGCAGGGTCAATGCAGCTAGTTATCAGGAGATTTTGGAGCACTTCATGCTTCCATCTGCTGAAAAGCTTTATGGAGATGAAGATTTCGTTTTTCAGCACGACCTGGCACCTGCTCACAGTGCCAAAACCACTGGTAAATGGTTTACTGACCATGGTATTACTGTGCTCAATTGGCTTGCCAACTCTCCTGACCTGAACCCCATAGAGAATCTGTGGGATATTGTGAAGAGAAGACGCAAGACCCAACACTCTGGATGAGCTTAAGGCCGCTATCGAACCATCCTGGGCCTCCATAACACCTCAGCAGTGCCACAGGCTGATTGCCTCCATGCCACGCTGCATTGAAGCAGTCATTTCTGCAAAAGGATTCCCGACCAAGTATTGAGTGCATAACTGAACATAATTATTTGAAGGTTTTTTTGTATTAAAAACACTTTTCTTTTATTGGTCGGATGAAATATGCTAATTTTTTTAGATAGGAATTTTGGGTTTTCATGAGCTGTATGCCAAAATCATCAGTATTAAAACAATAAAAGACCTGAAATATTTCAGTTGGTGTGCAATGAATCTAAAATATATGAAAGTTTAATTTTTATCATTACATTATGGAAAATAATGAACTTTATCACAATATGCAAATTTTTTTGAGAAGGACCTGTATATATATATATATTATTATTATTTTTTTTTTTCATTTGAGCGATCAACTTTTAAAGATCAAACAATTATCTACAAAGGGCGGGATGTCATATAAACAAGGATTTTCTAAGATGTGGTATGGGCGGCGAAAAAGGCTAATAGGCTGCGAAGTAGTTGATGCTTTATTCTGCTCATTTACTGCTGCATTTTGTTCCATCGCGAGAGCGTGACGGACATCGCATGGACAACTACAGGCGTCACCGACATGCATCATCTCTCGGAGAAGGTGAAAACACGAAAGAGCAAAGATGCATATGGTTAGTAGGGAGTAGAGGCCTTCACAGTGCACCTGAGACCCGTCGACCCAGGACCCGACCCGGGACCCATACGGGTTTGAGTCTATATTTTAAATGATCAGCTGGGTCCGGGTCGGGTTCGAGTCTATTACCTCGGGTCCCGGGTCTGTTTAACATTGTGTGTAATATCCGTGCGATCGGAGTCATCGGACTCGGAGAACACCCAGCCGTGATCAAACACTGCTTGTGTTTTTTGTAACTTGCAACTTGTAAAATTAGGAAAAAAAAAGAGTGAGCCAAAAAAAAGCTCTCTCTCTCTCTCTCTCTCTCTCTCTCTCTCTCTCTCTCTCTCTCTCTCTCTGCCCTTAGAATCAGAGCGCACAGACTCAGAGTTAATGCAAGTGCAGAGAGCGATCCAGAGAGGAGCAAGGTGGAATTGGAGCCCTGCGGTCGAGACAGAAGCCCCCCAGGGCGGCGCAGAAGACCACCACATCCGTGCGGTCGAGACAGAAGCCCACCAGGGCGGCGCAGAAGACCACCACATCCGTGTGGTCGAGACAGAAGCCCACCCGGGCGGCGCAGAAGACCACCACAGTGGGATTGAATTAACCGGAGAGCAATTCTGGTTAGGCAAGTCTGAAATGGAGAACATGAACAAGTTAAGGGTGGCCTCCGTGGCCATGACAGGAGCAGTCGAGCGCTCAGAGAGTTCGGCCGAGATGTGACAAGGATCTAGAACTTCTGCAGAAACGAGGAGAGGGTCTTTTGGTTCAGCTGAGACGAGGAGAGGCTCTAGTAGTTCAGCAGAGATGTGGGGAGGCTCTGGTAGTTCAGCATAGACGTGGAGAGACTCTGGTAATTCCGTGGTGTTTAGACTGGATTCAGGAAGATCAATGGTGACTTGACTCTGCTCATGAAGATCATTGGTGACCTGACTCTGGTCATTAAGATCATTGGTGACTTGACTTGACTCTGGAGTGTCAAAGGTGACTAGCCCTGACTCTGGAGTGTCACCAGTGACTAGCCCTGACTCTGGAAGGTCAACGGTGACTAGCCCTGACTCTGGAAGGTCAACGGTGACTTGACCTGACTCTGGAGGGTCAACGGTGACTTGACCTGACTCTCGAGGGTCAACGGGCACCTGACTCGACTCTGGAGGGGTAACGGGAACCTGACTCGACTCTGGAGGGTCAACAGTGGCTGTCATCCTGTGCAGAGGCGCTGGACAAGCAGCCATCTTGTGCCATGACTCTGGACCGGCAGCCATCTTGGGCAGTGGTGCTGGACCGCCGGCCATCTTGGGCAGTGCCGCTGGGCCGGTGGCCATCTTGGGCAGTGGTGCTGGGTCGGCGGCCATCTTGGGCAGTGGCGCTGGGCTTGCGGCCATCTTGTGCTGTGGCGCTGGGCTGGCGGCCATCTTGGGCAGTGGTGCTGGGCTGTCGGCCACCTTGTGCTTTGGAGCTTGGCTGGCGGCCATCTTGCGCCGTGATGCTGGACTGGCGACCACCTTGTGCTGTGGCGTTGGGCTGGCGGCCATCTTGTGCAGTGGCGCTGGGCTGGCGGTCCTCCTGTTTGTAGACCCCGGTCTAGAATAGGCCATCCCACGGGGAGAGACAGGTGTGGCTGGGGTATTCCACGGAGACCGATGTCGTAAATAGAATACAAACTCCCAGAAATTATAAGCGTCCAACTGCTCCATTTCATTTCGAGGAACTGGGTCATCCAGCCCGGTGTTGAAAGTGTCCTTTAGGGCGGCATCATTATATCCCATACCCTCAGCTAGGGTCCAGAACATTTGTGCCATAGCACCCACCTCAATCCCCTCTTGGCGGAGGGTGGTCAATTTGATGTAGCGTGCCCTTCGTTCCACCATACTGGCTGGGGAACAGGTATGAAGTCCCACACCGCTGGATCTCGACATGGATGGAGTCCTTCTGTAACGATCGGAGACCCAGTGAAACGCAGGAGACGAGAGATCCAATCGCAGTATGGGTTTTAATGGGTAATCCAAAGAGAAATCAACAAGCAGGGGTCAAAACCATAAATCCATCCAACAAATAAACAAACAGGGAAGGAACAGGAACAGGAACAGGAACAGGAACTCGGAATACGAGGAACTCGGAAGGCGAGGAAACTGGGTGACGGAAAGAAAGGACTCCATGCAGACAAACAGAAAAGGACTGGTTAATATAGGGAGGATAATGACTAACAAGTGAAGACACCTGAGTGCAATTAACAAGAGTGCAATTACTGTGATGAAGGGACAAGGCTTTGTGGGAATTGTAGTGCCTACGGTGAGGTGCCTATGGGGAAGTGAGACCACTAGTGGAGACCAGACAGCGTGACACCACATACATTTCCTGATTTTAATTAAACTTCATCAGATTATTCGTTGTATGATGTCGATCGCATATATGTGACTATTAGGAGTCAAAGTTATAGTGCCACCAACTGGCAGCAGGAAGTGTGTCATTTTCAAAATGCTTTGAATTCAGCATCTAATTTTTACTCGATTTGCGTCAAACTTCATCAAAATAATGTTAAAACACAGCCGATATAAATCTGCTGGGGGGATATTGATATCTAAAAATATTGTTGCTGTGGCAACATGTCAAACTGGAATACTTCTCAGGTGATTTTGAGGCATATAACATACTTAGAATTTCACGAATCTCAGAACACACATCAGTATTACTGATAGCTAGACACTGGCAAAAGCTTATTAAAGGGCATGGAAGAGGCACTCTATAGCGCCACCTTCTGACAAAAGTGGGGGGGGTTAGTTTTAGCTACAGACACCAAACTCGGTACGTATATTTTACTTATCAAGACGGACAACTTTCTAATTCACAGTCATCAGCTACGACCAACAGGAAGTCGGCTATTTTGATTTGAATATGGATTTTTGGAAAATTCAACTGTGAATTAATGCATACTGCTCAGAGGAGAAGTACACTATACACACCAAACTTTGCCTACATGATGCCAAAACATGGAGGTACTTAAATTGCGAATAGATTTTGGATAGCTTGAACGGTTTTGTCGTGGTGATTTTTTGAAATGACAGTAAAAAGGGAATCATTGACTACGTTTACATGCAGCCAATAACCCGTTCAAAACCGGGATACCAGCAATAACCCGGTCGCGCACAACCATGTAAACACCGGCAAAAACCGGTGCTCATATGCTCATATCCCGGTTTTTAAAATCCGGGATATTATACCTGGGGTACCCCTTTTCTAACCCGAATATTTGGTCTTGTAAACGCGTTTCGGCATATCCCCATCAAAATGTGTGTTCTGCGCATGTTCTGTTCGCAAGGAATCTTGGTCTTTTGAGTAGAGACGGCGCATAAAAAAACCCCGCGTGCAGTATAGAGGCACAGTAGTGTCAAGTGCTGCTGGTGGATCAGTACCAGCGCCAAAGCGCAAACAAAGACTATCGCTATCTGCCCCAAACTATTCATTATCCGCCTGCTGCTGGTGTTGTTGTTGTT
The DNA here is from genome assembly GCF_963082965.1 of Carassius carassius. Lineage (NCBI taxonomy): Eukaryota > Metazoa > Chordata > Actinopteri > Cypriniformes > Cyprinidae > Carassius > Carassius carassius. Next base: position 22,863,178 of record NC_081779.1, read on the forward strand.
GTCTTTGGATACAGGAAGAAGAATCGGAAATGACGCATATTGCGTCTTGTTGTCCGTACGTCCAGATGCTAACCGTGCGTCGCCGTTTACATTGGGATTGGCGACTGATTACACATTCCATGCATACAGGAGTAACTCTCTCTGCTCACGCATGTAAACGGGTTATCCCGAATGTTTCAGAAACCTGAATAGTGACCTTAACCCGACCATAACCCGAATTTTAACAGCATGTAAACGTAGTCATTAATTGTCCTGTATAAAAACTGTCAGACATCTCATCTCACTCTGTCCCTCTGTTTGAGTAAATCTGCTGAGACTTCCATTGTCTGAGAGAAATAGCGCCCCTACAGGAACAATTCCCGGACTGAAAGGGAGGAGTCGCTCTTAGTTTCACTTTTAAATCGGCTAAAAATACAAATATGTACTTCTGTGTCCCAAAGTTGAGTGTACGCACTTCGAAGGACACGGACTTCGAAGACCAGGTCTCCGAAGTGCACGAAGGGCTCTCCGAAGTGCGTGAGATGCTCCGCCTTCGCAGGATTTCCTAATTCCACCACCTGGTGTTTCCGATTAGCGTTTAAAAAAAAAATTTCGATCCCTGGAATATTTTGAATTGTAGCTAAACGTCTAGCGTCCTTGTCTTTCTTTAACTTTCTTTTTGCAAAACCACTCAATTGATGTCTGTCCATTTTGATTCATTTTCTGTAGCCGTTAAAAAAATGACACATTTGCGCTTACTTGATGTGGACCAACTCAACTCTGACAGATTGGGGACGGAAGGGGGGGGACTGATAGTGGTCATGTAATCTTTATTCATTTATAATGTATTATTATTATTGTTGTTGTTAAGTTAGTGTTCATAAACGAGTTATGTATGGTCTTTTAAGAATTTCAAGTTAATAATAAAACAATTTACGAAAAATATTTTTAAAGCTTGTGTCATGTGGTGCCCCCCTAGTTGTTGTGAATGGTTGGTGCCCCTGGGCACTGGCCCAAGTACCCTTATGGATAATCCGGCTCTGCTTTTAACACATTCGCTAGGTATTTGAGTGAATGAAAATTTAATAGCCTACTTACATATCAATGTGAAGTCCTCCACAGAACTCTCACCTGCCACCGTAGGATCTCCATAGGATGTACACTTTATTTTCATGGGAACTGAAGGGCGCATTTGAAGTCGCTTTCGAAATTCGTCAGCCTTCGTCGCGCAGCGGTGACGCATTAGCACTTCAAATGCGCCCTTCGAAGTGCGCATTCTGACTTTGGGACAGCTTACGTCGTGACGCTGTGACGCAATCACACTTTTACATCCGCACTTCGGAGTCCACACACTTCAGTTTGGGACACCCTTCGTCGCGCACCTGTGACGCATTCGCACTTCAAATCCACACTTCGGAGTCCATGCACTTAGGTTTGGGACACAGCATTAGATTTAATTCACACTGACAAGCTAAACCAACATATATGATTATTACCGGGTCAGGGCTAATTAATAATTGATGTCTGGTGAGTGATACGTGAGAAATACGAGATATGAATCACCACTCTGAGCACGAGCGTGTGGAGTCACCAGATCAAAAAAAAAATCTATTTATTCTTGTTTTATAGCTTTTAAAAATAAAATAATACGTTGATATCACACAATTCACCAATTAGAACACACCAAGAGCTAAATTCAGATGTTTCTGAACTGTTTGTGTGAAAATGAAAGCAACTAGATAAATAATATTATTAATTTTCTTTTAAATCTATCTATCTATCTATTACAATTATTGTGGTATTTTTGAATTTACAGACACATAAACAATACAACCACAAGACAGAACAAAACACAACTACACAAACAAGGAGGGGATATAGCAGATAACCACATCAACAAGTAAAGGCAAAGGGGTTCAAAGCAACTTTATACACAATATTACAAGGTGAAATATATTGTAATAATAACAATTATAAAATGTACTTTGTTTTGATTTTTTATTTGCAAGTTTAAAAAAAGTGATCTTTACCTAAGCTGTATTTCTTCATCAGTAATGGGAAGTTGACAAGTTTATTGTCTATCACAAGGTGATTCAGATGTGCGATTCCTGTGTTTTCCCATTATTTGTTTAAAATCTGAGCAGTATTAACAGTAAAATCAGGATTATGCCATATGGGAGATAGAAAGTGTGGTGTTGGTTGATTTTTTTGTTATTTTATTTACATCCCACCATGCACTTACAGTATTGTGAATTATTGTATAGCTTTTGTTGCTTAATTGTGTTGGTAATAAAAAGCAGATCTGGTGATGAAATTTTCACATTCACTCTCATTTCACAACTACTCTCACAATCCATGGTTACAATTGGAACAGTCCGTTCCAATTGTAACCATGGATTGTGAGAGTAGTTGCCATTTATCCATTTACAAAGATATTGTTGTTATTTATAGTAAAGATAAAAAAATGGTGCCCTTAAACCTCCCGTTTACCTACTTTTTTGTATAGTGTTTATACTTATTTTGGAATTTAGTAGGAATCATGGGCATCGCTAGGCCATTTTTAGGGGGGGCTGTAGCTTTTTCTGCATCCAATTATATAATAATTGGGGTATTTGACCAAAAATTTTACCAAATATGTTTATAAAACTCGGGTGGGTATACATCTATACCTGGGGCTTTATTGTTTGATAGGGAGAATAGGGCTTGCTTAATATCACCATTACTTAAGTAAAGAGATCGAAATTGAAGCAAAAAAAAATGAATATAAACGAAATAAAAAAATATAACCAATAATAATAGGCTAATAATAATAATAATGTACACATATTTTGGGGGAAAGACTATCAGTTAATGGACTTACAAAACTTACAAAACAATGGACTTTGTAGGATGGATAAAAAAAAGTTTTTATATTTTATTATGCACTTTATGTAATATTTATTTATGATAAACTTCATTTGAATACTGAAGAAAAACAGGTCGTTCCCTCAACATAAGAATTCGTGGCCACGAGAAATGGATGTTGTTCCCTCAACATAACATCTCGAGGCCACGACATAAGGATGTCGTTACCTCGACAAAATGATCTCGTGGCCACGACATATTATCACGTTCCCACGAGTTATTATGCTGTGGCCACGACAAAACTAAGTAAACCGAACAAGTCACCTTACGGGCACCGTACATATTACATACAGTATGTTTTGTACATTTTCTCTGAACATTATGGTGCATAAAAAGGGGTCAAAATTATTTCAGAAGGCCTGTTATCTTAGCACTTTTGTTGCTTTGTTGGATTCTGTAATTTAATCTTCACAGACATACAGATGGTGTAATGCTATAGTTTGGAGACCATTATATAGTTGATTTATTCATGTGATATGTCATGTTCATATATACAGAGAGAGTAATCTGGATTGGAAATTCACTCCCTCTATTCAAAAATATTGATAATATTATAATAGAAAGTTTCTTTCTATTATAATATTAATATTAGAACACATGACACGTGTATACTTTTAGAGCTGGTTCTTAGAATTATTAAGGAGTGATTTCATAGCTTTGTCTGATTTATTTATCATTCATTCACTTATTTACTCATGTGGCTATTAAATATTTAGGCAATAAAAGACGGGGACAGTTTTTTTGTTATTCATGTCCACTGAAAGCAAGACCATTCTGTATGTGTGTGTGTGTGTGCGTGTGTGTGTGTGTAAGAGAGATTCACTTGTCACATTTCATGTGTATGTTTGGTGGATTAGTGAGGGTTAGTCTGAAATCAATGAAGCATGCACTGGATTTCAATGACAAATCAAAGGTGTGTTTTGTTGTAACTAAGACATAAGCCCTGGTTTAAATGGCTTTTTGGTGCAAATATTTTAAAAGAATTACCAAACTGCATAGCAATGTTTGATTTGTTTTACACATTTATTTGAGTGTAAATAAAACTTTTATTCAGCATGAACACACTAAAATTGTTAATATTTTTATTTAAAAAAACATATGCCTTTATTAGACAGGGCAGTGCAGATGAGACACAAAACAACAAGAAGTAGAGAGAAGGAAGCAGGGCAGGCAAAGGCTATTACTCTGACATAAATGCTGTGGCTTTGACATTTTTATTCATCACATAATTGTGAAGAAAATACATTTACATTAAAGTTAGCTGAAACTTGGAACCAAAGTGACTCAAAAAACTAGGAATATAACAAGTGATTCATGTTTAGGAGGCAATAAACAGAGAAGAGTTAGCAGTACACATTTTCAGAAATCGTTCAGTTCAGAATAGTGCAAGCTTGAACAGATAGGGATAAAGGAATAGTGAAATCATAAAAGATTTTTCCCCAGCAGGATATATTTATTTTCTTATGAAGAGATGAGTTTTCAGCTGTTTCTTGAATATTATTCGTTAATCTGGATCTGGATGGGCAAGGAACAGTGAATGAAAAAAAAGAGCTAATAAGATTAATGAAATATACACAATATAAGAATAATATAAGAATATGTTTCTTGAGCACCAAATCAGCACATTAGAATTATTCCTGACACTAAAGACTGAAAATTCCGCTTAAGCATCACAGGGATAAATTACTTTTTAAAATATATTCAAACAAAAAACAGTTAGCCTACTATTTAAAACTGTAATAATATTTTTACACTTATTGTTTTAGCTGTAAATACATGTAGCTTTGATGTGCAAAAGAGACTTTTAATTAGAAACATAAAAAAATCTTATTTACTCAAATTTTATGTAGCGTACATTTTAATGCCAAATAAACCTGTGTAATTGCTCAGATGACAAATGAAAATGACTTAACTGTTTTTTCCTTAACTGGATACTGATTACTTTTTAACAGTAACAACTGGATTAAAAGTAATGTGGTTTTTTAGTATATATCATGATAGACCTACTTTCATGGATACAATAGTCATAAACATTTAAATAATACTCCACATTACTTGAAAGAATACCGTGGTGATATTATTGTACACGTTCATAGTCATAATAATATTTTTAATTAAACGCTGACACCACTAGGAACAGTCAGGTTTTGTTTTCAATGTAAAACAAAGTGAATCACCTTTAATAAAAAATAATTATGCTGACTGAGAAAGATGTCATCAAGTTACACCCGTTATGCGAGGGTTGTCTTGTCAGGCCATTCACACTGGACTTCTACAGACTTCTATCACCGAGTCAGAGGCGTTCATTACATAAATGTTATTTGTATTTTAACATATGCGATCCGATTGGCCAAGAGGCCCGTTCGGAACTCATTATGTTAATGAGCCCCGCCCCCTACGCTCGCATCCGCCCCTCTCTGCGCTGACATCCTCAGAAGCCGTTGACGGCTCTAACAGTGACGGATCGAACCGCTGCAATATTATTTTATTTTTCCCTTTTCCTTTGTTTTGTGGAAAAAAAGAAAGGGGAGTACAAGTAAGCTTCCCTGCACACATCCGTCCTCAGCAATCCTCATCAGATCTCTTCAACACATAATCCCGTTTTGAGCTTCTGTTAGAGCTTGTGCTAACGGTAGCTAGTGCACGATTTTTGCTAATAACCCAACGATACAACCTCGAGACAAGTCGGGACAAGACCAGGTTAGTAGCTGTGTCTAATGACCACTTCAGTGCACTGAAGAGGTTTTATTACAGAGGTGTTTGTGATCGCAGTGTTGGGGTCTTGCTTTTCACCTGTCGGTGTCGGCTAACGTTAGCATGCTATCGACATAAGCTTATGTGTTTGTGTGTCACACACATCCTGATAAAGATATAACGTGTTGTTGTTTTTTTAATAAGACCCTGTGAGGTTTTCATTTAGACCGCTAGCCATTTTAGCAGGTCTTATGTTCACGATGAGTTGAAGTAACGTTAGTACGCCTAACCTTAGATTGAAGAAATATAGAAGACGTGCTTTGACTGAGACTGCATGTCAGACAAGTGCGTTGTTTTGGTTCAAATCAAATCTCCGGTTAACTTGTTCGCTTAATCATAATATCAAATCGCACTTGAACTCGGATTGCAGATGAAGTCAGTGTATTTAACTCGACACAGATCCCGATGCTAATGTGCTAAAAAACTCTGGCCTCACTTCACGGCGCCATTTTGTTTTGTTCTCGCCATCAAACCCGCAGCATCAATTATACACACCAGTTCTTCCCCCGTGTTATATTCGTCGCTTTCTCCGGTTTATCTAGTTTATGTTTAGATCAATGCAGCTGTTTTGAGATCTGTGTGGTTTTGCTGTTGTGTATATTATGAAGCGTATAGGTCTGCCCTCTCCTCCCAGCACGAAACATGGAGGCCGCGGCTACAAGAAGCGAGTGAACCAGTCAAAACAGACGATTTACCGGGCTTATATTATATCAACCGCACGTTTTATATCAGATATCAGGCTTTTCGTACGCTTAGATCAATTATCTAAGCATGTTTGGGTGAAGCTGCTCCGTGTCCTCACGACCAGTTGGGAAAGTGTGTAAAATGATCTCTACGCAGCTTCTGCTGCTTCATGTCGCGTAGAGATTATTTTTCAGGTTTATCCAAACTGACCGTCGCTGCTGCTCCTGATCTGCATCTGTCCCAATCACGGACACTGATGTGTGTGGGACACTGCGATGGATGTGATGAAGCAGGGCTCTTCACTCACGGATTGTGTTCACGTTGTTGCAGCTTTGTTTTTGAGCAGCTGTTTTACCTGTGCTTTTAAAAATTACCTTCAAATTTACGGCTGTTGCTGTAAAAGCTTACTATATATACATATGGATGTGTGTGTGTGTGTGTATATATATAAAATGGATAAGTTATGGATAATTTATCCATTTTATGGATAAATTGAAAAATCCCATTATAAAAACCTATGGATATGTGTTCAGCTGTATGCACACATTGCATAAACATAAAAATGAAGTATACTTTGGTGACACCATACATTTTTTTTTTTTTTTTTTACATTTGCAACGTTTTAGAATTTTAGGGACTGAATATAGCCTTAATTTACTGTAAAAACTGTATTTCAGTAACTTATTTAAGTGGTAACACTTTTAGTAGGAATGTCAGTTCTTGCTTTCTTATTTTTTAATAGGCCTGTTTTTTTACATTCAGAGTAAACGATTTTGTAAATTTGTGATAACCTACAGATGACAAGATTTAGGCAATTTCAGTTCATGCCATACTTGAGGATACATATGTGATTTTGCAAATGCTGTTCAGTGTTTGACACAATTCTATTCGTATGAATATCATAGCATGGTGAAGAAATGCAGCTTTTTGTTTTATCTGTGTTAGCTGGAGTTCATGGAATCTGTTTATTTTAAAATCAGTTAGAGATTTTCTGAATGTATTTGTGTTGAGTGGCCATTACAGGCTAGCCCTAAGGCAGCCCTGGTGTCGCTATAGATGCATCCCCTCGCAAGGCAGACACAGAGGAACAGCATTTATAATGCACCACCAGTCACCTATGCCTTTAAATAATTTTAACTTCATTAACAGATTTTGAGGAGTCTGACTTTATGAATCAGTGAGCAGTTGTCTGATGTACTGTACAGAAAGAAACACAATTTAGAGGAGAAAATTGATTTTGGGTACTGTTTGGTTGTAACTTGCTGCTTGTCTGATGGGTTTGTGCAGTTTTCTGTCTGGTCTGGCGTAAACTTGGGTCGTAACTTGACGTTTGAGCTTGGGGGAAAAAAAAAGTAGGTCGATTTGGTCAGTCGCACTTTTAAACACATTTTAGTTTTGCTATTGTTAATCTACAAATTCAAACTCTCATTACATAGAGCAGCTGCAAGCACATGAGGTTTTCATGGTGACAAGATAATAGTGTTGGGCCATATGGTCATTTTTCAAATTGTCATATCGTCAGCCCATGAGATCGACGATACACAATATTATCGTGCATGTGTGGAGCAAGAGAGAGACTCTTTGTTCTTGTCATAGCATAACTATTTGGTGTTTTGTGCAGGTGCGTGAGAGAGAGCCTATGGAATCACCAATAATCGAAAAAATATACTTTAAAACATACTGATAAACTAACGTTAAATATAAAAATACTGTATTTAAAACAGCTAGTTCATATATAGTCGGACACAACTCTCATATCGCTCATCCTATGACAAATCTGCCGCATCTGCGCACGGAAGTTATCAGTCTAAATGATCTGCAGAATCAGTCAACGGTGAAAATCAATAATAGATTTAATTTAAAGTCCAGCAGTTTAACACTAATACTGGGCATAAACGAACACGTTAAATATGAATTATTTAAAACAGGTAAGTTCATATATTTGGAATAAAGTTTAAATGAACTGCTGCATCAGTCATACAGCGCTCCGGACCGTGCGCCTCATGACGAGTCTGACGCACCGTCACAGAAACAAGAATGAGACGCGTTCTAACAAAACTGTGGCATTAAACTCAGTTAATGAGGGCTCGATTAAAATATTGCACATATAAAGGCCATTCAAATTACTTGTTAAAGTGCAATGAAATACCTTATATCTGACGATGTACATCTGTTTGTGGATGGAGACTTTGTAAAGGCCAAAACTATGTATTTTGCATGCATCACATTATAGTGCGCTGTGCATGAAAATAAGGCAGCAGAGCGAATTTATTATCCATAGTGGTTCTCATTAGTCCATCTACGTCATCACTACATAGCGTGTGTTATAAGTTAAGTGATCAGTCTTTAAGAGAAGGACTATGTGAGAACCACAATGGATGATAAGTTCGCTCTGCCGCCTTGTTATTATTTTTTTTTACTTTATTTGTAACGCCAAGAAAGAGTTAATCTCTCATGAATGAGAAGAGCGCATTGCCGTGTAGCAGCCATTAAACGTGTGGGACACCAACTCTTTTTATCTCTTTCATTTCATGGATTTAACGAGTTATCCGAGTCAAAGCGTTACAACTCCGCGACTACAGGCTCTAATCCTCCTGCGCTCGCTCGTGCGCACGGTATGTGTGTGTTTGTGTGAAATGCGGTGCTGAAGTAAAATAGCTGGGTAGATTGATAGCCGAATTATAAGCCGCATAATAAAAATAAAAATAATAGTTATTATTATTATTATAATGTAATACATTAATAGGAAAATGAGCCTAATATCGTCTTGATTATCAACAGAGAGATCTGATTATGTCCATCTCAGACTATCGTCGATACGTGATACTATCGTCTATCGACACAACCCTACCAGATACATTACACATGAATTATGGCTGCGCTTCTATTTTGCTGCACTAGGTAATAGAAACTTTGAATATAATTCACAATAAACGTGTCAAAACGATTTCAATGGAGGCTTTTTGTTAAGAAAATTGAGGAGTGAATTACTCATCCACTCTTTTTAAAACACATTTGTTGGGCTTGATTCAAGTTACCGCACAGTGACAGGAGCACTCTTTCTATTTTCCGAATTGCTTGATCATTGCTTCACATTCATTAATAAGCGATTACACAGTTACTAGGGGTGTAACGGTACGTGTATTCGTACCGGACTGTTTCGGTACAGGGCTTTCGGTACGGTGCACGTGTGCACGAATGCAATATTTTGTGCTCGCAACATAAGTAAATTTTCGTGTTTCCAAACGAACATATTAAGTGGCGGAAGTCTCCACGTTCAGCGCAAATCCCGCTCTGCAACTGATTCTAAGGCCGGCGACACACTGGATGCGTGGCGCAAGCGTCTCATCTGCGTGGCATGTCTGTTTTTAATTCGGCTCCCATGTTGACAGGTTAGAGCTTGCAGACTGCCTGCGCGCGGAAAACGCGTGCATGCTAGAAATAGAACCGATGCCTATTTTTCAAAAGACACGCAAGCGTGTTGGAAGCGTTTCCAGGCAAAATAGAATAGGAAAATGTTTATATGTCATTTTGTACACAAATACATATTAATTCATGACACTTTGATGTTTGAAATCTATAGGTTGACATACATTCTGATGTAATTTAAAAAATAAATTAATAATTATCGATTTTCAAATATTGCACCTGTCAAACATAGTCTATTTTGCCGTCAATACTGTCGATGGTGTCCTTTATCAGTAGGCTTTATATTTATGCTCAACATGAAGTATAGATGTTGTTGTCATGAAGACAAGAGCCTGGTCTGTCGGCGGTCTCCCTCTATGTCACCTACGGTAGCTGCAGCGCGCCAGCGCAGTGTCAGGCATGATTCTGTTGAAGCATGCCTACAAGCTGGGATTGGTAATGCTGCACTGTAATCATAGTTATTTATTTATATTTTTCATTATATTTTATTATATGATATTGGTTTGAGACTGAGAGTATTTTATTTAGTGGAGAACCTTGCAGCAGTATTTTAGCCTATTTCTTATTCTATTTTTATTTTATATATATTTTATTAAAAAGTTTTTTTTTTTAAATAAATATATTTTTTAATAAACAACCTGCAGTTTAATGTTTGCATTTCTTTCCCTTACTGTACCGAAAATGAACCGAACCGTGACATTAAAACCGAGGTACGTACCGAACCGTGATTTTTGCATACCGTTACACCCCTAACAGTTACACACGGAAGCGTTTTAAAGCCGTGTCTATATAGTGGATCCATCTATGAGCAGTGTGTATCTGTGTAAGCCTTTGGTGAAGAGTGTGAAGCGATGATCATTGTAGCCAATCACAGACATATCTGTTGAGAATGAGAACACAATGGCCAATCAGGTGTTTTAGAATCCACACTATAGTGCGGGAAATGCTGGCAGTGTTTCCCACACATTGATTTACAGATAAATAGAATAGAAAATAGATTTCCCAAAAGGCCTTGAAGGCACGTTTCAAAATAAAAACATAGTGCAGGTGTTTTTTGTGAATGTATCTTTGAAAGGAACTGTTTTCAGAAAAGTTTAGATGTCATTTTCATTTAATCTTTCTTATAACACCCGATATAGTAGCGTGTATGAGCGGAGCGCTGCTTTGATTACAGCTGTTACCTGGGAAACCTCGATTTCTGCCGCTCCTAAAGCTCCTCCTGCTGGCAGATATTTAATTTGCATTTTTAATCAATCATTCCCGTCTGCTGTTTACATATAGTCTATATTTCCCCTGGGGAAAGATTGGAGCAGAGTAGATATAGAGTGTAAGTCTGTTGGAAACACTGGCTGGTATCGTTAAAATTTCAGTACCGACATTGGTACTTTTGACAACACTATAGAAATGACATGTTTGGAGTCTTGTGAATGGTATTTTCCAATATGGCCTGTTGCAGTATAACTGAAATGACACAAATACCCTTCCTTCATGCCTACAAATGGCTGTTCAGTTCAACATTCATTTTGATTCTGAAAACATGGGAACACTTGAAAGGGAACACCCTTTCGACTCATCACATTCTCCCTTTTCACTCTCTCTTTCTCTGTCAGTCTCAGGACTCACCATACTCAATGAGCGTACAGCGCAATGTCAGAGCGCTCTGGGCAAACGGCAAAGGGGAAGGATGGCAAAACCAAGTATGCGTCTCTCAACCTGTTTGATACCTACAAAGGAAAGAGCATTGAAGCACAGAAGCCTGTTGGTGAGTTTGCATCGACTAGAAGCTTATGTTTAAAGTAATGTCTGTAATCTGTTTGTATTTGTATCAACAGAAAAGCAAAATGGACCCTGTTAACTTTTCTAATGCAATTTCTTAATGTTCACAATTCTGAATGGTTTTGAACACTTGTTTAATATAAGTATAAGTTTTTATTTCGTTTTATTTTCCCCAAATTTTCTTTTCAAAAATTTTTGATTCCGTTTGAAATTTTTTCATAAAATTGTAATAATTAAAAAGCTTGTCTAAACAAATGAATTGATAAATAATTTAATGATTTATTTAAATGTTTACAAAAATAGTACCCTACGAAATGTTTTATGGATTCATGATTTAATATAAATGTATTATCAAAAACCGGTGGTAATCAAAAAGTCATAAAACACTAACAATTTAATATTTCTTTTAAAATTTAACTAAATAAAAATAAATAGTTATTTTTAAACATGTTTTGTTTAGTTCAGAGAGTTTTTTTAGTTAGATTTTTATCATCATTCAAGAAGCGCATTCTACTGTAAAATAGTAATGTAGTTCTGTCACAATTTCTTCAAGTTAAACAGAACTTTTATTTTTGATTCATTGTTGTGCAGACCTTTTGATTTTCTGTGTGAGAAAATATATAAAATATATATGACAACAGTTTTATCAGATTTAATAGTGAAATGCTTAAGTGAACTCTCAGAGCAGCTCTGGAGAAGTTCATGTCCTCATACAATGAGACGGCAGACGCTGAAAACACCATGAGCATCATGCATGCTTGAGTGTGTGTAGTAGATGAAACTCCACCACTAATTCATGTAGAAACGTGCAGTCTTTTTGCACTTTATTGTTTATGGACAATAGTCCATATCGCAATTTAATGAAGTACAGCCCTACTTTCGATTTACTCAACCAAAGTGTGTGAAATTCAGTCACATTCTGTGTTATACTGTAAATTCAATTTTTATGACTGAACGCTGTGATTCCATCCTTTTTTCTGCATTTTGGGAATCATATGGCTCTGGGTTTCCACTGCAAGAGACTTCTGTATTAGCAGGAGGTGATGGCTGCTGTGCTGATAGGACTGATGGAGTTCATCTGTCTTTGTCAAAACTGTGTGATACAGCTGTTGCATATTAAGACAAAGTTAATAAGACATATTAACAAAGTGTCTTCATTTTCATTGAATTTTAAGTTTCTTAAATCCCACTCTGGTTCCACCCTAGTGTTAGTTAAACCAATTCCAGTTTGGTCAGCATTGTTACAGGGCAGCTCACTGAGACATAGTTCTTGTGATCATCGTTTTTCCCTGCTTATTTTTCATTCTGTAGGTGAAATACCAACTCTAAGCAGCTGTCCCTGTTTTCCAAAATACAATTCTCCCAGCACTCCAGGCTGCTTTGCTCCAGGAAACAAATAGGAGACTGAAAGTGTGTTTTTCAGTTTCCGAAACTGTCAATGACTGCTCTGTGCAATGCTCAACCTATTTTGTATAGGCCAAGTCTGTCGTGACAGTGTTAAATTGGGATTATTGACCAAGTCAATTTCGAGTCAACCACTTAAAACAAATCTGCATAAGATAGTTTTAAAAGAGTTTTGTTCCTTTCACTGGCCATCCAAGCTTTCCTAAGCTGTAATGGATGAAGGAGTTTGATAGTGTTGCTCAAGCCCCAGTCTCTCCTGCTTAGTCTCAGGCTGCATCCCTCAAGACCGTATTGGGTTTCTGCGCTTGTTTATTTACTTCTCCTGTCACTATTCTACTTTCAGTTGCCCCTCGTCATGGCTTACAGTCTCTTGGTAAAGTTGCCTCTGCACGGCGCATGCCCCCCCCTGCCAACTTGCCTAGTTTGAAGGCAGAGAACAAAGGCAACGACCCCAACGTCTCGCTCGTTCCCAAAGACGGCACAGGATGGGCAAGCAAGCAGGAACAAGCAGACCCAAAGAGGTGAGGCATGTTCTCTATTCTGAAGGAGCTACAATGCATGATGATATTCTTTGTGTAATTCACTACACAATAAATATAAAACCCTTATTTGCCTCATCGCCATCAATATAACTGTCTACAGTGTGATAAAAAGCTCAACAATGCCATGATTATCTGACAATATGCTCTAATTGTGCACCGTTTTCACTATGGACCACCCAGATCCTTAAATTAGTTTATTTGTAGAGAAAAATCACTCTGGTTTTGATTGGACTGTAGAAAACTCAGGCAAAGGCATAATTATCTTTGGAAACCTTCCTCTCTCTTCTGTCTGTAAATACAGTCTGATTGGATACATGTCCATGCCTGCCATGTAATGTCTGTTGTTTTTGTTTTGATTTTTCCCTGTAGTACCGATGTATTGTCAGCAGCGCAGCCGGAGTCGCAGCAGCCTGTGGTCTCACAGACGTCTGCGCCGAGCATGCCGAGAACACCCCCAGCTCAAGAGGTGCCATCACACAAACATGAATTATCTCCAATGTTATGCATGTTTTTCAACAAGTCTGAACTAATTAAGCCCACATCTTACAGCTGTAGTTGTTCAATGACGAGACACATTCCAATGAACATATTTGTGATCAAGTCAATGATGTCAGGATTTTCAGCTTAAATTTATATTTAATTAATTTATTCATTCATTTTTGTTACCCTGGAATGTCGTTGGGTTCTTGACAAATTTGTATGTCTCTTAGGCCCCAACTCAAGCTCTAGCCGCAGGGCCAAAGTCCTGGGCTCCGGCCAGTGTTACACTTGGAGTACAAGGAGATGGTAAGATACAGTACCAAGAACATCCATGCAGATGACAACTCACTGTGTGTACAGTATTTGAAACTAAATTGTGAGCTTGGCAGGTTACAGTTTCAAAGTAGTAAAAAAAACATCTATATAAAGAATTGGTTTAATTATCTTAACTTTTTTTAAATTTTTTAAATCAGCAGTACATCATAAAAACAAATTAGGGTGATGAACTTGGTTGAATTACTAACATCATAACTACATTTCTTATTTAGGAACATTAAGAAATTTAAACTTATCGTTCTTAAAGTCCAAAATGTCAGTGGACACATGCTGTAAAACTATTGTTGTTAATCTTTGTTTCATCATGTTTACTTGGACATGAAAAGTGATGTTTGTAGTGAAGGATCTTCTTCATACATTAAGGATATTCAATTCCTTTTCTTTTCTTCACAGGTGGAAAGGGATCAAACCAACCATCGCCATTCTCTCGCGAGGAATTTCCCACCCTGCAGGCGGCTGGAGACCAGGACAAAGTTGGCAAAGAACAGGCCACTGCAGATCAGTGGTATGGGCCAGGACCAAGCCTCCGCCCCCAAAGTAAGCATGATAGCCCCTCTCTTCTTTCGTTTGCTGATGTGGTGATTTGTGTCTTTGAGCATGTGGTACTCATATCTGTTATCTTCTGGTGTTTCTGATTCATATTGGCTCACATATGTTCAGCAGTCTCTCGATAAATAATTTGTTGCTTTCTGTTCCAGACGTAACAAGTTGGCGGGATGGTGGGGGCCGGGCATTGGCACCCACCCTGGCTGGGGAGGTAGTTGCGGAGGGCGGTCCTGTGGGAGTCATGGTGATGGAGGGTGCTGCTGGGGCCCCTCCCATCCCACAGCAGAATGCATCTTCTCACGGGCCGCCTAGAACTTCCCCATCCAGTAACCCCGCACTTCCCCTCCCCCAGCCACCCATTGGCCCGCAGTTCCAGGCTTACAGAGGCATCATGCCTCCCTTCGTAAGTTTTGTAACATTTTGGCCCATCTGTAGAGAATGTATTAAATTTTGATTGATTTGTTCAATGCATTCATTCATTCTTTCTGGGTGGTTTTTCTGTAGATGTATCCACCATACCTGCCCTTCCCACCCCCTTATGGTCCACAGGGACCTTACCGGTACCCAGCCCCAAATGAGGCCCCTAGGTAAGAAAATTTATATGCCTTCAGTTGAGTAGAAATTCAACTACTAACATTTATTTCCACAGTCATCTAGTTGGCTTTTCTAACCTCCTTCTGACTACTACTTGCCAGGTTTTCTCGGTCACAGGGTGGAGTAGGGCCAGATGGGCGGCCCCCTGGAGGCCCCCGGGGTGAAGTGGTAAAACGCCCATCCATCCTCAAACAGGATGATCTGAAGGAGCTGGATGAGCTGGACCATGACGGAGATGAAGGCTGGGCTGGTAAGAGAAAACCTTACAATTACTCTGGCGCATTAAAATGGAATAATTGGGTAACTCTCTTATCAGGAAAATGGGTTTTTTTTTTTTTTTTGGTTGTTTACCAAATGACAGTAGCCAAATGTTTGTGAGAAAAAAAATTAACCCAGCATTTTTATTGTTCTTTCAATATTGGTATAGCAGTGCAACATATAACTACAGAATAATAACCTTTTCCTGTGGATTTGCTTGGTTTCTAGGAGCACAGGAGGAAATTGACTACTCCGCAAAATTGAAGTTCAGTGATGATGAAGGAGAGGATGATGGGGAAGAGGAACGGACTGAAAACAAGAATGGAACCCGGTAAGCATTTCCGAAATGCTTTCCCATTGGTTGATTAATTTAACTCTTTGCACACAGAAGTTCTTTTTGCATACTTTGTGTTTATGTTTTGTTGTAACAGGGAGTCAAGGGAGCAGCAGAGATCCCAAGATGGACCTGCACCTGTTTCACGTTCCCGGGCATCCGACAGTGGAGGGGATTCGCGCCAGACCCCTCCTTCCTCTGCTGAAGATGGCTCCACGTCCCCCTCCAGCAAGCCAGGCTGGGCCGAGGAAGGTGGAAACAGCCGGAGCAGTCAAGCAAATGCAGGATCTTATCAGGTATGTATCTCGTCTCCCCATCCAGGTGCAAGCCCCTTGGTACCACTGGCCTTTGCCAAATAATGTACAGTCATTGTGAGGACAGGAACATGCTTGTGGCATTTCCTGGATGACTCTCTGATTGATACATGTACCCCTATGCAGGGGCGTAGGCCTGGACTAAGTGGGCCAAGGGAGCAGCCCTCCCCCTTACCAGGTCCACTTCTTGGACAAGGGCCCTACTCCTACTACCACCAGGTACATGGGGAAAGGGTCCAAGTAATAGGACGGATACGACATGAAGCACTAGCAAAAGCATGTTAGTGATGATGGAGATGGTGGTTGTATTGGTGAACTTTAGTTAATAAACTGCCTTCTGTTAACAGGACCTGCCTTCGAACCAGTCACCAATCTCAGGCCCCATCCTAGCCCCCCAGAAGCCCAGTGTTGCCCAGGCACAGCAGCAGGCAGGGGAAATGCCTGGTGGGACGACCCCTCCTCCCTCCAACACCCTGCATCCCCAGCAACAGGGTGAGGATGAGGATGAGACATGGCGGCAACGGAGGAAACAGTCATCAACTGAGATCTCTGCTGCGGTAGAGCGTGCCCGTCGGCGGCGCGAAGAGGAGGAGCGGAGAATGCAGGAGGAGCGCCGTGCTGCCTGCGCAGAGAAACTGAAAAGACTTGATGAAAAACAGCAGCAGCAACAGACTATGAAACCCAGCACCCCCAGTGATGCTCCAACCAACAGCCCAAGTCCTTCCTTGTCTGCACCTGCTTCATCTCCTAATGTCAGTCAGCCACCATCACCCTCTGTGGACATTGAAGACCCTCTTCTATCATCCACTCAAGGAAGCGGAACAACTCTAGGGTTGAATATTAATAACCGACAGCGGGCTGGCAGCAACAGCAGCCATGACTCCAGCACTGGTTAGTTTTCCATAAATAGTTGTGTTCTTGGTTGAATGGACAACATATTTCTTCATCATTCAGACACTTGGTGGACTTTTCTTGGTCACTTTCTGGTAGAAGTTGATGAGCAGATTACAGAAATTGTTTTAAATAAGTTTAAATGTAATGTGTATGATCGTATGGTTTCCTCTTCATTCAGAATCTCAGCAGGCTCTGCAGCCTCAATCCACCCAGCATCCACAAATCCTGGATGTCCCAGTGCCTGGAGATGCCAAGGAGGAACCTGTGGTGCATATCCGCACTAGAGGTGGAGATGACACAGTGAAGGTGGTTGAAAATGTTGGTGGAACCGGACGGCAGGGAAGTGGTTCATCTGGGCAGGGCTTTTCCAAGTATCAAAAATCACTTCCTCCTCGTTTTCAGAGGCAACAGCAGGTTTGTTTTGTGTTGGATGTTTTGTCTCTAAATATGAAAAAAAGTTTTGGTTAAAGCAGTGATTTTCAACCAGACTCCTGGAGGACCCCCAGCACTGCACAGTTTGCATGTCTTTGTCTGACACACCCATTTCAAGTCTGTGAGTCTCTACTAATGAGCAGGTGGGCCTGAATCAGGTGTATTTGATAAAGGAGACATGCAAAATGTTTAGTGATGGTGATCCACCAGGAATGTGGTTGAGAACCACTACATTAAAGGGGGTCATCGGATGCCCATTTTCCACAAGTTGATATGATTCTTAATGAAAAGTCTGTGACATATTTCTCAATAGTAGTGTAAAAAATAAAATGTTTAACCTGTCAAAACCAAGCTCTTTTCAGAGCAAGCTATTTTGTAGCATTTTCCTTTAAATGTTAATGAGCTCTGCTGACCTCTCCCCTCTCTTCCGAGTCGCTCTCAGAGGGACTGTTTACTTTAGCCGCATTCATCGTGAAACTTGCTAATTAGCACATTATTAGGAAAGATGATTTGCAAAGATTATTAGAAAAAAAATCTACTCAGGATTCCTGGAGGAATAACATTAACAAACATATGACTGTATACTTGGGTACTTAGATAAAGTTTGATAAACATAAATCCTTTTTGTAAAAAATGTGATCTGTATCATTTGTGGACAGGAGCAACTTCTCAAACAGCAGCAGCAGTGGCAGCAGCAGCAGCAACATAACCAGGTTGCCCAAAGTCAGCTCCAGTCCCAGGCTCAGAATCAGCAGGGCCCCTCCCCTGGTGCCACACCACAGTCTGGGCCCAAACAACCAACCCTTTACACACCTGGCTCAATGGGACGTCCTCCGCCTCTGCCTATGAACTTTGATCCCCGCTGGATGATGATGCCCTACATGGATCCCCGAATGATGCAGGGACGTCCCCCACCCATGGACTACTACACTACCAGCATGCATCCTACTGGTTAATAAATAACTGAGATTAACTGTGAATATTAGTCCGACAGTCATGTTGTCCATAAATAATACAGGCTTTTATGTTTCAGGGATGATGAGTCGAGAGCGTTCTGACTCTGGTGGCTCTGGGTCAGATCAGTTTGATAGGCAGCAGCATGGTGGACCCCCTCATCCCCATCGTGGCACACCTCCAATGGATCCCAAACTGGCTTGGGGACCAGATGGTTTTCCAGGGGGTACTGAGGGTCGAGGTCTAAGCTCCCCTCTACGGCAGAAAGCTGTTGAGGAAGAGGAGGCTGGCAAAGGTCAAAGGTAACAAGAAGCTTTTGTAAAACTTTAAAGCAGTTTTTATTAAATATTCCAGATTTCTTTTATTTGTTTCAGAAGCATGACACATCTTTCTTTTTCTTTTTTTTGATGTTTCTAGAAGTGACACTCCTCCAGTACTTATGCGGGAGGGAGGCACAGCTCCCATTCAGCCTCCCAGCTCTCCATCTGGCTCATCCAACCAAACCCCACCACCTCTTGGGATTCATGTTGGGGGCCAGGGTGCTAGCCACCATGCCCATCATCAGCCTTTTATGGGTGGGCGAGGAGGTTTCGGTAACTACCCTGACAATGGATCCAGAATGGGCTCCCACCTGCAGCAAAGGGCCAGTAGTGGAGGGACATTACATGGTTTTGGCCATCAGGAGGGTAGTCAACAGAGCCAGATCTGGGGGACTCCTCATCCTCATTATGACCGTAATGGCCGTTCTGATCACTCGGCCTTGGAGACCAACTCTCATCTCCAACACCATGGTCCTCCCGCTCATGCCCCTCATTTCTCCCTTCATCCTCATAAGCAAGAGAATGGCAGAGAGCGAGAAAAAAGGGGGGAGCCAAAAAAGAGTGACCCTTCACCTCCACTCCATCAGCTGTCCCTTTCCCCTTCCTGTTCATCATCATCATCTTCCTCAGCTAGAGAAGATGGTAGTGGAAAACAGTCACTACATAATCAGGTACCACCACCGATTGAACATAATACTGGATCTGCTCATGCTTCAGGAAGGAAACAAGAGAAGATGGGAAATATGCAGCAGCACCAACACCCTAAATCAAACCCTCGCAGTCGGGAGCACAAAACTGAGACACACTGGGGCCCGAGGCCTGGTAGCAGTAGCGCAAGTGGGGGCCCAACTCATAACAGAAAGGCTCCAGGCTCTGGAATGAGTGGAAATACTGAAGAATCTGCAAATCAGGGGGCTGAGAACAAATCCTTTACTCACTCAGATGGCACCACAGTTAAGCGGGCAGGTCCTATTAAGAAACCAGTACTTAAAGAGATTAAAAGAGAGGGTGGTGAAGGAGGGGGAGAAAAGACTACTGGAGTCTCTGGTAAAGATAAAGAACTAGATGCTAGCCAGACTGCAACCAAACAAGAAACGGCCTCTGGGGCCCAAGCAGCTTCAGCACTCGGTGGGAAAGATGATGCAGTCTCATCAAATAAACCCAGAACTGGTGGAAAGGAGCGAGGTAACCCTGGGGGTACAGGTAAAGGATCCAAAAATGGAGAAAGCTCTATCCAGAATTCTGGCTCTTCAGCTTCCCAGTCCAGGAGGGAAAGAGAGCATTCTGCTGAAAGAGGAAGCACATTTTACCATGCATCTTCATCCAGAGGGAGCCGATCCAACCGTGGTCGAGGAGAATTCTACGGCCGAGGCCGAGGTTACAGGGGCACTTACACTGGTAGTGTAGGTGGCGGCAGCCGTGGGAAAGCAGGAGGCAGGAACAACAGGGATTATAGATCAGCTAACAACAGTGGCTACCACCATGCACCTTCTAATCAAGAATACAAGCGAGAGGCATCATCTGGCAGTGGTAGACATGGACATGGGGGCTCTCACCCGAATCCGGGGCGTGCTAGAAACCGAAGTGAGACTCGAAGTGAAGGCTCTGAATATGAAGAGGTGCCAAAGAGGAGGAGACAACGCGGATCTGAAACGGGCAGCGAGAGTGCTGGGAGTGACCTTGCTCACTCTGACAAGGAAGACCGCAAGCCAAACACCAAGACTGGTATCGGAGGAGAGAACCCTACAACAGGTTCTTCATCTTCTTCAGCTCCAATCAGAAACTCCCAGACAAGAGTGTTCACACCAAGGGGAGTGCCATCTAGACGTGGCAGAGGTGGTGGAGGTGGAGGTGCTGGAGGAGGTCTCCACAGAAGTGGAGGCAGTGCAGGAGTATCTGGTGGACACAGATCTGGACCTGGCTCTGCTTCTCATGGCTGGTCTGTAAAATCTGCAACTGTGCGAAAGCATCAGACATCCTCACAGCCATCCCTTCCTAAAGATACAGGCCGTGGAGCCAATAATGACAAGAAGAAAGCTGCGGACCAGAATCCGTCTCAGAGTCACAGTGCAAATCCCTCCGCACCTAATTCCTCTGTGCCTACAGCTGTCCAACAGGGCTCCACCGAGAATGGAAGTGCTGGAGCCCCACTGTCCTCAAGTAATGTTCCATCAAATTCCTCTGGCACTCCTATCCAGACTCTTCCTCTGTCTGCTCCTGACGGACGAAGTTTCCCTAACAGGGGATTTGAGCGTCCCCCTCGTCGCAGACGGCACGGACGATCTCAGCATCAGCAGGACAAACCTCCCAGATTCCGCAGACTTAAACAAGAGCGAGAGAATGCAGCCCGTATAAATGGAAGCAGTGGAATTATTGAAGTCGTAGCTGGACAACAGCAGCAGCCTTCTTCACCGTTGCAGAATTCCCTGCAAGAAACCAATAGCACTCCCAATGCACCTACCGCAGCTGTTGCAAATGCAAACCACAGTGTGTCTGCAACTTCTAACAATAATAAGAATAGCAGCAACCTTGGGGGTGGAAACCAAAATTTCAACAGCCACCACCACCATCACTACCAGGGCAACTCCCAGTCGCACCCTCAACACCATCACAACTATAACCCAGCTGGGGGTGCCAAATCTCCAGACGTCTCTAACCAGAACTCTGATCAGGCCAATGAGGAATGGGAAACCGCCTCCGAAAGCAGCGATTTCACAGAGTTTCGAGAAAGAGAGGGTGGAGGAGGTGGTAAACCCTATTCCTTCCACCATCACCATCACCACCATCCATCCGGAAGAGGTGGTGGTGGTGGCGAGAGAGAGATGACCGCTAAAGAATTGGCCACCAACAAGAGAAGCTTCTCCAGTCAGCGCCCTGGAATGGAGAGGCAGAACAGAAGGGTTAATGTCGGTGGTGGTGGTGGAGGAGGAGGAGGACGAGGCCCCAGGGGTCCACCTGGCGCTGGCGGGGCATTCGGTGGAACTGGCAATGGTGGGGGCAATCGTGGTGAGAGGCGTGGCAACTGGCCCTCTCCTAAGAATAGGAAGTGATGTTTTGGTTTTTTCAATTTTGGAAATTTTTCAAATGCATCCCTCTATCATTGCCCACTCTTTTCTGTAAAACATCTTCCCCCTTAACATGTTAATACTGTATTATCATAAAAGATTAGTTAAGACCATGAACACATTCTAGTTCTTTTGGTTTATAGCGTTTTGTCCCTTACTTGTAAATTCACTTTGTCCTTTCACACTCCCACAAATCCTGAGATTTTACATATTACACCCCATTTTAATGGAAATATTTCCTGACTAAAAATGCATTAGACCACATGGCCCATTTATGTTTGCATATAAAAGCATAAAATGACCAATCAACCTAACAAAGATGTGCTTAGTTTGTGTATGCTGGGCACGTTACATGTACTTGTGTAAGAACTGTGGCTTGAAGTATACAATGTACTTGTGTATTCACATCACATGTTGGATTTTGGAAATTGCTCTTTTAATGAGAACAAATTTATCATATTTGTTTTCCCCCTTCTTGTGTTATTTTTTCATTTTCAACCTCTTAAAGGTGAGGATATATATATTTTTTTTCTAATTCTTCTGAAAAGCAGATCATTAAAATGCATTTTTTTAAATAACCCTCTTAATTTTTGGTTCAAACTCACATACTACTGTGCCCACCAAGTATCACACCAATGCTCAGTCTTTTTTTTTTTTTTTTTAATATCACTGTAGTGCCCACTTTTCAGAATTATGTGGTGTATTTTTTTCTTTTCTTGTTAAGTTGTAGGCTCTCTCTGCTCATTGCTTTGGGTTTTCAAATAGTTTCATTAGCTGTTTTGGCCTCCGCATGGAATTGTAGTCTAATAGTGCACATTATACGTGTTTATATTATTAGATGGTGATCTTAATTGAAGGTCCTTCAGAAGTTTTCTAATGTTTTTTTCATAGTTTGTTTTTAGAGAACATCTGTTAAAAGATTTTTTGTCTTGCACGTATATTAAGCCAGTAAACTCCAAAAATCTCCTTTAGGATAAAAATTGTTCAATGTGCTTTTTTTTTTCTCCTCCAAATGAATAGCTATATATTGGGCATCTTATTTGACTAGGTGTCATACTGCAGTTCCAGGTTATTGAACATGACTAGTTTTGTTCTACTGTTATATTCACTTACCAGTTCTAGGGAGTCTAGAGATTCACCCCCTTTATTTACTGTAACCTAGAAAAGCTCTCCCTCCACTGTGTATTTCCAAAGTCCCCCAGAACATGTCTCAAAACTATAAGCAACTGTCTTACATCCTCGGACTGATCTTCAATTTACCAGTCATCTCATTGAGACACAAGTCAATGCCAAGGAGTCTGTGGCCCTTTTTGAGTAGTGTTACAAAATGAGACATTTGTTCAATGTGCAATATGCCTGACGTCAAACAAAACCTGCCCATCCAGGGAGCCTGAGCCCAGGTTAACCGCAAATGCTTGACGTCTAAAAAGAAACGGATCAAAGCATTGTTCCCTCCTCATTTTGACCAGCATCTGTATCCTAATGGTGTAAGTTGGGGTTTGTTTGTTTTCTGGGAATGCCTTGGTCTAATGAATAGCTTTGAAATAATAAGTAGGGCTTTCAAATGACGTGTATGTGTGAGTAGGGCATTTAAAAAGTATGTTTGAATTTATATCGGATCTCTACATGTAATGTGTTCTTTTGAGGATATGACGCTTTGTGAAAGGTGAACATGAGTCCCAATTGCCCACCTTTTCTGACACTATTAGGATGTTTATTTTATCTAGGATCGTGTGTATATGTTAATCCAAATGAAGTGCAGTGGAAAAATGTTAAAATCGATATATATATATATAATTTTCTACCTACTAAGGAAAACAACTAAAATGGATTTATTTGACTTCTCTTAAAGATGTTTTACCAAGCATGGTTTAGTCCTCAGAAACAGCTCTGTTGGTCTGTTCATTAGAAGCTGTTCTCCCATCGGCTTCCAGTGCTGTTTATCACCCCTCTTAAACCTAAACCATTGATGTGGTCACATTATATGTACCAATATTGAGTAAAAATGAATAGAAATGTGTATTCCTTGAAATACTCAGAGATTGTATTATACTTCTAACTATACCAAGGTACCTGAGGTTATTATTGAAACCTTGATATACACACATGTATGTATATTGGTATGCATCTGAGTTTGTCCGCCCCAACTTACATTCCCACACAGGTGTTGCTATTTTTAAGTTCAAGGGAGCAATGTACAAGCAGAGAAGTGTCTTATTATAATAAAAAAATATACAGAGAAAAAGTTAAATAAAAAATCTTTTGTTTTAATGGAAGATCTGTGGTTTGACTTCATTTCACTATCACTGTGTCATTAAGATAATAATAATACAATTTTCTGCATACAATCCATGTCCATCATCATTTCATTGATTTGTTTTAGCTACACACATTTACACCTATATTAAAGTCAACACACTTTACAACAATTACTGCTATGACCATTGCTAAATACATCGTTTTAGATTGACCCACATACGCGTCCCAGAAGGGAAACGCAGCCATGCGTTGTAGAATTCATATTATTTTTGCATATCTTAAATCCTAAATGTCATTTTTTTTGGTATGATTCGATGACCCCAATAATTTATTGCGTGAACATATTATATGAATAACTGGTTCCACTCATGTTCCACTATCCTAAACTAAGCGAAAACTCTACCTGAAAGGGGGGGCGGGGGACCATCTACTGATAAAGACTACAATTCCAACAAGCTCCGCAGAGAGCGGAAGTGACCTGCCTTGTGGTCACGTGCTGTATGTAGAGCGCACGCCTCCAATCAGCGTACAGTTGTGTCGCTGCGGTTAACATCGACCCCCGGGAGATCCTTGAGGTAACACGACAACGCTTTCATCGCTACGATGTCAAATAATATATAGTACTTTCGATATGTGCGAAGGTTTGGGTTACTTCTGTGAACTCGTTGTTATCTGCATGTGTTAGGACTCTCTCCAGTCGACATATTTCAGAGACAGTCGGTAAATTTGCTGCGGCCTAACGTTACGTATAAGCGTTAGCTAGCAGCGGCATTCTAAACTCATCTTTTATTAGCTTAACTACAACACGGGCATCTCTCAAGATACAAACGAGCTCACACATGTATGCAGTTGTCCATAAGTGTTTAATTAGCTCTGTTATAAGGTGAGCTGTCGGTTGTTAGCGTGCGTCAGGCTAATCAATTGTTTACGTTACGCGAAAACAGTAAGACGCGAAACAATTTTAATAAACGTAACGTTACTTAACCGTTATCTGAAACATATTTGCGCAGCAATGTGATTATTATTATTTTTGTTCTTTGTTACCTGTTTTGGAGCAGAGATGGTTGTAGTCTTTGTATAATTTCATGTTGCTCTCCTCTTTTCTAGTTTCCCAACATGAGTAGCTCAGAGGAAGTGTCGTGGATTTCTTGGTTTTGTGGTCTACGGGGGAACGAGTTCTTCTGTGAGGTCTGTAATCGTTTCTGATCATCTCATATTTTGTGTAACTGTACAAGGGTGGCCTGGGAGTGTTACAGTGTATGTTTAACCAATTAGAAATGAGTTTTAGGGTTGAGATGTGTACCACCCTCCTGAGATGACAGCAGAACTTGTAGGACTGTGTGTAAATATATAAAGACAAAACACACCACCTTTACCACTATCACTTTCATTTATAACTGGGAAACATGAGAATATTATATTTAAGTTTTAGGGTCACTGATTTATAGGCCATAATCTTTTCTATATAGAAAGCTGTCTCTGAATCACTTGACGTTTTGCTAGAATCAATGCAGGAGTCATGATCCAACTGTTGGTATTGTAATCATTGTAGAGAACAGTAGATTGATGTGCTGTTTTCTGCATTAATGTTGGTATATGGTACATCTCTTTTTGGTCCATACAGGTAGATGAAGACTACATTCAGGACAAGTTCAATCTTACAGGACTCAATGAGCAAGTACCGCATTACAGACAAGCCCTGGACATGATCCTGGATCTGGAACCTGGTCGGTGATCTTTTTTTTTTTTTATTATTATAACACAAGCATTAAAGGGCTTGATGCAGCATTTAATGAATTTTTTTTTTTTTGCATGTTATATATATATATAATATATATAAAAAAAATTTTTTTAATTTATTAATTATTATTTTTTTAATGTTTGGACCTTGTCATGTTTAATCAGAATGCCTTAAAATGCCAGTCTTCTTTCTGGTGACGTATGCAGGCTTTCTCCAATCATTGAGCACACTTAAACCCCATCAATCTGCTTCTGCTATGGAGTAAAACAGCCACATCTCAAAATCCAATCAACAACTGGTGCATAAAACCAAGTCTCACCCTTCAGATCTGTTGCTACTTGTGTTTCATTGTGACTTGGAGGTTCTGCACATTAGACTGTGCATGCAACCAGTTTTAGTTTTATTACTAGTTCTGGGCAAGATCTTTTAGACCAAACTCATGAATCTCCCTCCCAGGGTGCAGCCAAATGCCATCTCCTTATTGTATGCACGTATGCCATTATCTTCCTAAAGCTAAATGATTCCTAAAAATAAATTTTGCATGAATTAAACGTGATGCAAATAAAGTCGTCCCCTTTATTTATATAGACTAGCGCTTTATACATTACAGGTTGTCAAAGCAGCTTTACAGTGTTAAACAGGAAAAATGTTGGCTGATAATGCAAGTGGACAATAGAAAACAGTCAGCTGATTCAGTAACGTCATCGTCCAGCTCAGTTCAGTTCTCTTCCTATAGTGTCTGTGCAGTCAAGTCAACAATGTTGCCAGAAAGCATAAATGCGTTTGCTTTTAAGTGCAACACCTTAAAAACATACCTGCATTTCCCTGTTTTAAAGTCAATGTGAAATCAAAATAGGAAGACAATGGCTATTTTTGTTTCGTTTCAACTGTGAACAGTGTGATTTCCTAGCTGTGTAATGGTGTTCTTGTATGTGTGTATGTCAGATGAGGAGCTGGAGGACAACCCTAACCAGAGTGACCTGATCGAGCAGGCTGCTGAGATGCTGTATGGACTGATCCATGCACGCTACATCCTCACTAACCGTGGCATTGCCCAGATGGTACGTTTTCTCCGGGTCATCTATTTATTGACCGTTATTATTAATCTTTCAGCTTCATATGTATGATGTTGTGCTTGTTTTCTCTTCCAGCTGGAGAAGTACCAGCAGGGAGATTTTGGCTATTGTCCTCGTGTTTACTGTGAGAATCAGCCAATGCTGCCTATTGGTGGGTGTCCCATTTATTAGACTTCAAATAAATAATGTTTGCCATTGTAATCTTTCATCAAAAATGAGAAATTCTCTGGTATCATTTGATAATCGCTTCTTATGACTGAATTTGATGATCTCATAAACTGATGGCGTGTTGACTGTGACCATGTTAACATGCACACAGCAAAAATCTAGCTGTTACAATTGGTTTATGCTTAACCTATTTATGACCTTGCTTGATAAAGGAAAACGTGTATAAATGACCATGTGCACTGTCAGCTAAAGCATAACCAGGAAAAGAATGTGCATGCAAATGCACGCAGTGTAAAAAAGATGCACAACCTAAATGAATAATTCACCCCAAAATGAAAATGCTGTCATCATGTACTTACCCTCAGGTCTTTCCTAACTTGTATGATTTTCTTTCTTCTGCTGAACACAAACAGACATTTTGAAGAATGTGGGTAACCAAACAGTTGCTGATCCCCATTGACTTCCATTGTATTTTTTTTTTCTTGCTCATACTATGGAAGTCAGTGGGGACCAGCAAATGTTTATTTACTAAGTAGAGGAAAAACAATTCTTAAAAGTCTGGAACAACATGAAGGTGAGTACTTGACCGTTTTGGGGTGAACTATCCCTTTAATAAAAATGGGAATTACAAAGTGTAAAAATGCTTCATATTTATTAAATAACAACTGCTACTTATAATCCAGTCATTTCCCAGTGGATAAAATCTTTAGTCACCATACTTTTTTTCTTTAAAATTCTCATGGATATCTCAAGTTTCTTAACTGGTTACACATTCGGTTTCATTTTGACTTTAAATGAGATGAAGAGCTCTAAATAATGTTGGTAGAGCAGGTCTGTGTGCAGCCGAGGGATCACATGAGCTCAGTGTGAGTTTTAGTAAGTCTAGTGTCTGTTTTTTTTTTCTCTAGGGCTCTCTGACATTCCTGGCGAGGCCATGGTGAAGCTCTACTGCCCGAAGTGTATGGATGTGTACACACCCAAGTCATCCAGGCACCATCACACTGATGGAGCCTATTTTGGCACTGGCTTCCCCCACATGCTCTTCATGGTGCATCCTGAGTACCGGCCAAAGAGGCCTGCCAACCAATTTGTGCCCAGGTTTGTCCTTTTATATGGTGTTCACCTGCGGCTCTGTATAAATGGATTTTCTCACATCTGTAAAATCGTCCAGTTTCTCAGTACTGTCATTCTCCTCTTCCAGGCTCTATGGTTTCAAGATTCACCCAATGGCTTACCAGCTACAGCTGCAGGCAGCCTCCAGCTTCAAGAGTCCCGTCAAAGCGATCCGCTAAGAACATGGGCAGGGCAGGGCGGGGCGGGTTGTGTGTCGTGTGTCCATCGGCATTGCCTCACTCTTCTCCAACAATTTTAGATTCGACTAAGACTAAAGTTTAAATACGGAAAGAGTGAGACTATAAAACACTCTGTGGAGAAACAAAAACCTTACCTCTGAAACACTGTACAGAAAACGGGATGTTCCTTGTGAAAACAGTTTCAATCTAACCTCCACATAGAAAATGAAGTTATAATTAAAGATAGATACCTGTAGGATGGCTCTGCTCACTCTCTGGTCCTGTTTGTTTTAGTTCCCTAAGCTTAAGTAACGTTCACATACAAGAGCGTCATGAATTGACATCCTTATCAGTTCATAACTTGATGTATGGTTGAATATTAAAGTGTGGTTGATCGATCGTTTAAAGCTCAGAGATATCGTCATCCAATTCCCTCCTTTGTACAACCAGATATTTGGCTTTCCTTAAAAAGCCTGTTGCATGAAAAAGGCAGTATATTTTGGATTTGTTTTAAGCTCAGAGTAAGATGGGATCGTCTACGACTTTTTTGTTGACAGACTGCCAAGCTTTCAGTGCATGTATTAGAAAAGACCAGAAATGGGAAGATCAGGAAACTGTCTCTGTCTCAAGTAGACCAGTGTTTTGTTTCAATCATCAGTCCTGCACTCTTTGTCAGAATTACACTAACCTGCTCAGTTTCTCTGGTGTCAAGATTACTTCAGAGAGATCTTACTAGGTTTACCACAGACCCACAATTAGGATGTTTTTTTGTTAGGTATGGGCCCAGGTTTTTCTTCTCATTTAAAGTATTTCTTCTGGTAGAGAGGCGCAAGAATCGAATATATAAATCAGTTTGAATGCATTGGAAGGTTTTTTTTTCTTTTTTTTAAATCTGTTGAGTGTTGTTTTTTTCCTTTACAGCTGTTGAGGAACCAGGGTTCAGAATTAATAAATGTTTTTTCTTAAGTTGTGTGAGAGTCCTACATGTCTCTGAGGTGTGTGTACTATAGAAAAATATAAAGCAAGCATTTTCTGCTCATCAGTGAGTAGTACTTACTGAACAGAGAGCTTCATTTAAATGTCAAACAAAATCAACAAAAAAAAATCAATGAAGCTCATGCAACAAAGAACAAAGTGATTAAACAACAAAAATGGCTTTTCAGCATAAGCGGCTATCTTCACTTTTCTATCACATGGACAATATAAACATTAGATTATTTTACTGATTGTTGCCAATGTATTTGATGTGATCTGTATGGCTCAACTGACACACCATCCCACTGGATTCTTCACTCTTCCTGAACAGTGTTCCCCAACAAACACCAATTTTCCCTTTAATGTTTACAGCTCCTCTTTGACTACATTTAGAACAAGAGGTTTGGATGCCTCGAGCTTCAGGAAGTTGAGGAAATCCTTCACTTCACGGGCTCCCTGACAGAAAACAACCAAAATTCAAAGACTGAATATATAAAATTACAAATATATAGTTGGAACATGACAGATGATATAGCAAGCATGGTCATCGTGGAAATCAACAATACCTCGTATCGTTTTGGCTCATCTTTCCTGCCAGCAGCTGCAAAGTAGATCGTAGGAAATCTACAAAAGAATAACGAAAAGGTAATAATTGCTAGCTACAATGAATATAATACATTTGATAAGTGATGATAAGATGTGAATACATACCCTTGCACATCATAGCCCTGTGGGACGTCATTGGCAGTTGCATCCATCTTGGCGATTTCAATATTGGGATCACTGTATAACTGAGACGACAGAAATCAGAAAAACAGAATGAGAAGTGATTCAGACAGAGATAAACACACACTGATGTCTTGTAAACTCACCCGTTCTCCAAGCTCTTTATATTTGGGCTCCAGTTCTTTACAGTGGCCACACCACGGAGCATAAAACTCAATAAGCACGTCTTTCTCTGGGTTATTGACGATCTCTTCAAATGTATCTGCCACAACCACCTGACCGCAGACATCGACTTGTGTTAATGCTTGATACCAGACTGTTAATGAAGACATGAAATGAAACAATCGAGCACATTAAACACACGTGTCTCACTAACCTTGACGGCTGCATTGTTTTTGGCCGGCACAGGCTCTGATTTGACGTAACGTTTCAGTCGCCCAGCAAAATAGTCTTCTAGAAAATTCTCTAAAGACTTGCCATCTCGTCTGAGGAGGGACCATATTTACAATTAAAACCAGACATGATTAAAGCATTTAATGTCTTGATGTACATCATGGGACACAGCTATTACTATATTCAAACAATATAATGATAATCTTACTTATGTGTTGAACACTACTGTTCAAAAGTTTGGGGTCAGTATGATTTTGTAAAATATTTTTGAAGAAAGTTTCTATACTTAGCAAGCCTGAATTTATTGGATCAAAAATACAGTGAAAACAGCAATATTGTGAAATATGACTACAATTTATAATAACTTTTCTCTACATGTCCTAATTAGTTAACTAATATAATTATTTATAATATCAAATCATGTTTAATCTCTTCCTTCAAATTCTGAAAACAGGATCCTCACATAATGAAGTGTTTGTACTCACGTGAACTCCTCTCGCATGGTGTATTTGTTTCCTGTTCTTGTCCTGATGGTGACAAACGGCAGCTCAGTAGCATCCAACGCCCCCAGACCGAACTCATCCTCCAGCTCCTCCAGAAAGTCATTACGGTTTGCCACAGAATACAGCAGGGCCTGAGAACTGAACTTAGATGCCACCTTCAACACTCTAAATGCAATTGGGACAGAGGTAAGTACTAAATGACTTTAAAATAAGTGAGCAAATATATTTATTATAAAGGACTCACCTGTTTCTCCAGTAGTTGGAGCCTTTGGGATTGCGAAGATAATCTAAGTCATAGTAGGCCGTCAGTAAATCCCTCTTCCTCAATGAATCCTTATTCTCTTTGGTCAGGTGAGGACAGAGTCCAAAACTACAGAGCAAAAGCAATGATCTCAGCATGTGCTGTGTGTGATACGAGAATGTGTGTTGTGTCAGTGTGGGCTCACGTGTTGTCTCTGATGAAGTGGCGCAGGTCTGTGATGGACAGGGGTCCTGTGTGGTGAACCACACTCTCCTCAAATTTACTGCTCAGTCTGGGGGGTCGGAACAGAAGCACGGACCTGCAGGGAAAGGGTTTACAAATTTTTGGTTCTCAACTGGTTTTGCTCCAGGAATTCAATTTTAATCTGGACATCAAGTGGCCACCAGACAAAGTACCAAAATTGTTTATGGTACCAAAGTGAACAAAAATGCCGGCCTCTGCTCACTCAAGCTGGCCTCCGCTCACTCAAGGCCTCAGCCCTCTACTCACTCAAGCCGGCCTCTACTCAAGCCGGCCTACGCTCGCTCAAGCTGGCCTACGCTCGCTCAAGCCGGCCTACACTCACTCAAGGCCTCAGCCCTCTGGTCACTCTAGGCCTCCACTCACTCAAGTCGGCCTCCGCTCACTCGAAGCCTCCGGCCTCTGCTCACTCGAAGCCTCCGGCCTCTGCTCACTCGAAGCCTCAGGCCTCTGCTCACTCGAAGCCTCAGGCCTCCGCTCACTCGAAGCCTCAGGCCTCCGCTCACTCGAAGCCTCAGGCCTCCGCTCACTCGACGCCTCCGGCCTCCGCTCACTCGAAGCCTCCGGCCTCCGCTCACTCGAAGCCTCCGGCCTCCGCTCACTCGAAGCCTCCGGCCTCCGCTCACTCGAAGCCTGCCACCTCCGCTCACTCGAAGCCTGCCGCCTCCGCTCACTCGAAGCCTCCCGCCTCCGCTCACTCTAAGCCTCCGGCCTCCGCTCACTCGAAGCCTGCCGCCTCCGCTCACTCTAAGCCTCCCGCCTCCGCTCACTCTAAGCCTCCCGCCTCCGCTCACTCTTAGCCTCCCGCCTCCGCTCACTCTAAGCCTCCCGCCTCCGCTCACTCTAAGCCTCCGCTCACACAAGCTGGCCTCCTCTCACTCAAGGCCTCAGCCCTCTGCTCACTGTTAACCTCCGCTCACTCAAGCTGGCCTCCTCTAACTCAAGGCCTCAGCTCTCCATACACTCTAAGCCTCCACTCACTCAAGGCCTCAGCCCTCTGCTCACTCTAGGCCTTCGTGCTCACTAAGTCTCCCGCCTCCGCTCACTTTAAGCCTCCCAACTCCGCTCACTTTAAGCCTCCGCTCACTCAAACTGGCCTCCGCTCACTCTAAGCCTCCGCTCACTCGAAGCCTCCGCTCACTCAAGGTGGTCTCTGGTCACTCTAAGCCTCTGCTCACTCAAGCTGGCGTCCGCTCACTCTAAGCCTCTGCTCACTCAAGGCTTCAGCTCTCCATACACTCTAAGCCTCCGCTCACTCAAGGCCTCAGCCCTCTGCTCACTCTAGGCCTCCGGCCTCCATGTTCACTTAGCCTCCCG
Source organism: Carassius carassius (assembly GCF_963082965.1). Lineage (NCBI taxonomy): Eukaryota > Metazoa > Chordata > Actinopteri > Cypriniformes > Cyprinidae > Carassius > Carassius carassius. The sequence goes on from NC_081779.1 coordinate 22,896,129, forward strand.
CCTCCGCTCACTCTAAGCCTCCGCTCACTTTAAGCCTCCCAACTCCGCTCACTGTAAGCCTCCGCTCACTCGAAGCTTCCACTCACTCAAGGTGGTCTCTGGTCACTCTAAGCCTCCGCTCACTCAAGCTGGCCTCCGCTCACCCGAAGCCTCTGCTCACTCAAGGTGGTCTCTGGTCACTCTAAGCCTCCGCTCACTCAAGCTGGCCTCCGCTCACTCTAAGCCTCCACTCACTCAAGGCCTCTGCTCTCCGTACACTCTAAGCCTCCGCTCACTCAAGGCCTCTGCTCTCCGTACACTCTAAGCCTCCGCTCACTCAAGGCCTCAGCCCTCTGCTCACTATAGGCCTCCGTATTCACTTAGCCTCCCGCCTCCGCTCACTCTAAGCCTCCGCTCACTTTAAGCCTCCCAACTCCGCTCACTCTAAGCCTCCGCTCACTCAAGCTGGCCTCCGCTCAATCGAAGCCTACGTTCACTCAAGGTGGTCTCTGGTCACTCTAAGCCTCTGCTCATTCTAAGCCTCCGCTCACTCAAGCTGGCCTCCGCTCACTCAAGGCCACGGTGTGTTTTATATTTATTTCCCATCGCTCCGGCCAGACAAGGGATCACAATATGTTAAGGGGCAAAACATTTCTGTCACATGCTTGAGGTATTCAGCCAATTACAATGCACTGGATAGCTGGCCAATCAGAGCACACCTCACTTTTCAGACCGATGAGTGTCTAAAAAAAATCAACGCATTTCAGAAGGTTTATCATAGAGGAGAAACAATAGTGTACAGTATGTGGAAAATAATTTTTTTTTTTTTTTATACCTTACCATAAACACATTTCATTACACCAAATAATGTTCTTTTTAGCAGTATCATATGACATCTTTAATGCACACTAAGAATGTTTTTAAGTTTTCTCTTATGCTCATAAAAGGTTGAATTCCCTCCCCTTGCTTACTCGAATTTGACCTCATATTTCTTTCCGAGCTCTAGGTCTGTGGTGTGGGCAAAACGGAAACTCTCCCTCATTAAACTGGCTCCTTTGAGAAACTCAGAGAGTTGAGAACTGTCAGTTCCTGAGAAGAATCCTGAGATATGGACAGCGGAAAGGAAATACAAGACATTAGTAATAAAATACATGCACTATCTATCTATATTCTATCCAACCATCTTTACTGCATTTATTATCTTTTACTGCATATTCATTAATCTTCATTAGATATTTTCAATCTACAGAATGAATAACAAACAAGGTTTAGAGACAACTAGAGCACTTACCAACTATGCTGGCATCAAAGTTGTTGATGAAGTTCTCCAGGTCATGCTCACTATGCAGAGGCACAGAATCAGGCCCAGCCTGTTTCTTCATATAGTTCACGATTCCATCTGTTTGGAAAATGATATACCCACAATGACATCACCAGCAAATCAGTTATTGTATTTATGGCATACATCATTAAAAATGGCACAGAAACATACCAGCTGAGCGTGGGCCATCATATAATGATGATTCCTGTCCGTTCCTAAATATTTTGAGTGTTGGGTATCCAGTGACCCCATAGCGCTTACAGGTCTCTGTATTAGCAGTACAGTCCACCTGAACAAAGACTGTCACATATCAATCTCAACTGAATCCCCTATTAACATTACTATAACACGTGGGGTTTCTTAATATTGAACTCGGAGTTTTCATTAAAGGAATATTGCAGGTTCAAAACCATCAACAATCAAATTACCACAGGAAATTATTCAGACTCTGTTTGCAAAAGCTACAACTGCACTTATAGTAAAGCACTTAATACAGAAATCTACACAGAGCAGGGTTATTATAGTAAACTAAAACAATTTTGAAACAAAGTAAACTTTTACTTAAAATTAAAAGAAAAAGGGAAATAAAAACATTTAAAACATGAATAAAAACTATATCTCAATAATAATATTAAAGTAACACTGATAGAAGGTTAAAAAGCCGAAATGTGAAGCTTGCATTTTTCTTTGGTTTTGTGCGGGGTCACATACATGAGTCTCAAGTCACTGGGGTATATTTTTAGCAATAGCAAAAAAAAAAATCATTGTGTGGGTCCAACGTTTTTATTTTTCTTGTATGCCAAAAAGCATTATTATATTAAGTAAAGATCATGTTCCATGAAGATATTTTGTAAATGTCCTACCGTAAATATATCAAAACTTAATTTTTGATTAGTTATATGCACTGCTAAGACCTTTTTAGACAACTTCAAAGGTGATTTTCTCAGTATTTTTATCTTGAATCCTCAGAAAGATGAACTTGTGCAATTAGCTGTTGCTTTTTCTGGTATCTTTGCACATTCCGCATAAAAGTTACCACTCTATATGGTCATGATTGATGACAGATGTGGAAAGACTCAAATAATTTGCATACATAACTAAATAAGGTAAAAAAATAATAATTCACAGTATTTGTGACTATATTGAATGTCTATAAAATAGTGAGTGCATGAACAATACTTCTACAGCATTTATTGATCTTAGTTAAAGTTAATTTCAATGCAGTGTGAATTAACATGAACAAAAAATAAATAACCATTTTCATTAACTAACATTATCAAAGATGAATACTGTAATGTATTGTTCATTGTTAATGAATACATTAACTAATGTTAACAAATGACACCTTATTGTTAAGTGTTATTATACCTATTTATCCTAATGCAATGCCTTGCCCCATTGACTTATTGCAAGAGCATCCATGCAAACTATTGTGATCACAAGATTGACATTACTGTATGTGTTAACTTTTAGCATTTCACACCGTCAATATAGCTTCAATTGCAGTCTACTGTAAATTACTCACCTTGGCTAAAGTTACTGTTCCCTTTAGTCGTGTAGCTGCAGTTTCAAACTCAGGAGCAAGTTTCTTACAATCACCACACCTGAGAAGAAAACAGAGCAGCAAAACAATCAAGAACTCCAGGAATGTTGGAATAAACGACGGCGACGATGAATAACGCTTAACTTTTGATATAGCAATGAATAAAAAGATTTTTACTAATCCCAGCTCTCATGTTTTTCTTAAAACCTTACAATACTTTATACAAATGAACAAAGGTTGTCATGAAGACCGTGTTTGCGTCGCACAGTCAGCTGTATATTGAGGTACCATGGACAGCTCCCTCCATCAAACACACCAGCACTGCACTGAGCGCAAACGCTTGTAGACATTGTCTTTATTATTTTACACCAAACTGTTTTTAACTACATATCTGTATGTGCAAATGAATCATTATTCTCTCACCATGGGGCATAAAACGTCACCAGCAGGGTCTCGTGCTCGGGCGCGATGTACTCGAAATCTGCGTCTTTGAGCTCGAGCACATCATTGAGTCCACGCGCTGCCGAGCTCAACACACACAGAGCTGACACACATAAAACCCCGCGCAACATAAAGTTATCCATCAGAAAAATATTCTTTAAAAATCACATCCTGTAGAAAAACGTATAATTACACGTTTTAATACTGTCTGAATCCTGTGTATGCCTTCAAACTCAAGTATCATAAATATATATTTTAAACCAAATTTCTTAAATGGTGTTTCTTTTGTTCAAGTTCCTCAGGAAAATGGATTTGAAGTGATTTGAAGTGAATTGAAGTGAATTGAAGTCAGGCGGCAGGTCCGGCCTGCACACGTCATTCAAGTCTTATTGTTCAACAGATTTTTAAAGTCAGTCTGGTTCATCTTCTATCGCGCTGGACTGGATCTCTGGGTCCGATGGGCTTGTGGGATGTGAAATGCTGGATTTGTGGAACAACTTAATGAGGTCTTGAAAGCGCTCCAAAACCTAAGGAGAAAAGGGAAACATTGGTTGTTTTCCAACTTTGTGATTTATAAGGGTCGACCTGACTGCAGTGTTACTGCACACTGCTGAGGAAAATGTTTGAGCTCCAGAAGTCAATCCTGAAGCCTGTCTAGAACATATTTCACCCCAAAATAAGAAACAAATGGTATTTTGCATTTTAGGAATGTTATGATTTTAAGTACATTTTACTCTCTTGAGTTTAGGGTGAAATAGACGTGATCATTGTGAATGAAAGCCTCTGAATGTGAAAGAAAGCAAACCTCGTTGGCTGTTTTGTTGCCAAGCTGGGCTGCAATGGCATGAAACGTGTCCGGCTTGGCTCCTCTCTGCTGACAGGTGGTCAGTATTACACGGTCTGCCTCCCTGTTTAATCACACGAACAAAACACAGAAACATTCATTTCAAATCATAATTATATACATCGGGATGTGCACAAAAGTCACAATTTAGGTAGATACCGATATAAATAATAAACAGGGCTGCGTAAAATTCTGAAATGAAGCCTTGGCTTGAACTGAACTGGTTATAATCCACAGGACTGAAATTGTAGATGGAAAAACAGAAGAAGGAACTACTGGTCTTTAACTAAAGGAAACAGTCACAAAAATTTTAATTGTCCACAATCAGCAACAAAAAATTAACAAATCTGGACTAATTTTGACATGGATTTTACTCCATGATACATTACCGATCAAAGGGTGGGATTGGTAAGATTTTATGTTTTTGAAAAGTCTTTTATGCTCACAATTTATTTTTGAACAAAACAAACAGTAAAAACAATACAAATGTGAAATATTATTAAAATTTAAAATAACCATTTTTATATTTGAATATGTTATGTAATTTATTCCTGTGATACGAAGCTGAATTTTCAGCATCATTACTCCAGACTTCAGTCACACGATCCTTCAGAAATCAGTCTAATATTTGGATTTGCTGCTCAAGAAACATTTCTGATTATTATCAGTGTTGAAAACACAATGTTTCTGTGGAAACAGTGATACATTTTTTTTCAGGATTCTTAGATATGTAGACATTTTTTTTTATTAAATCTTCTACATTATAAAATGTCTTGACTGGCTCTTTATATATATAGCATCCGGTTTAAAGTAAGACCATATGTGATGATCTTTTAGCACTTACAGGTGAATTTCAAATTCTGTTTGCTATCTCTATTTAATTTCAGGAGTTGAACTGAAATTTAAAAGGTCTTTCCAATCCAACCTTGATAACAGCAAAGTATATATTTCTAAAATTAAATGATCAACAGGGAAATAATGTGGCACAACATTTCTAACCTCGTCCAGAGGACTACTTTTTTCCCGTTTGGTGTGCGAGAGATATTCTTGGCACAGACTGAGCTTCCTGTGGCATTAAATGAAGACAGCTGTCTGTCCACTGAAGACGATTCAACTGCCTCCTTTTTTGACTCTGCTGCCACACTGTTTTTGTCGGCCTTCTTCTTTTTTGTTTCTGCCGTCTGAGAGAGAAAGTGATAAAACGTCAGAATAAAACTGCCATTACAATTACATGGTATGCACACAATTAGGATTTTTTGAGATCTTTATAGACACTGAGAAGTCAACTGTATGAGGAGAAGATGAAACCAGAACCTGTTCGTCTCTTTTTCTTTCGTGTTTATTGGCTGTTTTGACAGGCTCCACTGTTTGATCTGGTAAGACAGCTCTGATTGTTTGACATGCATGGTTTTCTTCCAAGCCCTCACTGGTTTCCACATTGTCTGCACAATCCTCATCTTGCACTTGTGGGTATAGCTGCTTAAAAAATTCCCAGAATTCCTCCAGCAGATCAGTGTGTTCACGGAACAGCAATGTTATTTGAGCTTTTGTCTGAAAAACAGAAGAGATGCTCAAATACCAGAATAATAAGGAAGGACTGCTTGTCTGATGACGTCCTATTCAAATACCTCTCTGAAGTCAGAAAGATCTCGTGAAAGACCCCCTTGTAGAATGTGCACCACTTTTCTGTAGAGATCCGACTGCTCTCCAAAAGTACACTCCAGCTGGCGTAGAAACCGTCTGCTGCGCTCGAATGCCTGCTGCTCCGCCAGCTAAAGCCACACATTAAGAAGAGCATCGTTTGAAACTTTATGATTGTGTGCTCCATGAATATGAGAGTATGGTTAATTGTGCTCTACCAGGCCACACTCTTTGGCTTGATCTGGAGGCAGGAAGGCAGCAAAATCTCGAAGCAGCTCAGGCCAGTCGCTCAGCACAGGCTTGAGTCTCTTCAGCAGCTCCAGTGAGGTGCGACTTTCTGGGTCTTTCTCAAACTCTGAGAGAACACTCAAGAACTTGTGCACTTTCCCAGGCACCACCTGCAGCACCTCATAGACCTGCAGACAGACAGACAGAATATCAGACAAAAAAATGGACCTGTCACGACATAAAAATGAGCATTAATATTTGCTAGCATCTAAATATTTCTTACCTTCTCCAGGTAAGCCTGGGCAAAGGCGATATCTTTAGCGTCTCTGTAAGGATCGTCATCATGCGCATCATCAGAAAGGACCAAAGGACTCTCCACAGATCCTGTGAGTGCCACATTCACTCAGTTTAGATTTAAAAGTACATAAATAAATGGTGTCTGCGTCACTATTAAAGCTAATGTTTCAGCTACATTTTTTTTGGACTCCTGCATAAATGACTGAACTGACCTGCAGGTTGACAGTTTGACTCTCCATCATCTGAACTTCCTTCTCTTTCACATCTCATCTTTGTGGTCAGATGTGAGAATTTCTCAATGGTTTTCTGGTGTGTACAATGACAAGGTTAATCTAACATCTCATAAATACAAAAAGCATGAACGAGAACTGCTATTATTGGGTGAAGCGTATGAAAACAAGTCCTGTTCATATTTCACCCCTAAAGAAAAAATTAATAGATTTTTTTTAAAGATTAATATTTGTATTTTTTTTAAAGCTTTTGTTTTGCATTGTTACACACAATTTCATGACAACAACGTCTATTATAACATTATTATGTAGACATTTTACAATATTTTTTGTAATTCACAAGAGATAGGAAGCTTAAATATTTAAACGTAATAGAACAATTTATATACAATAGTAACATATTTTATTTAATAATAATATCAAAGACCAATGATATAATTAGTATTTTTGCATGAGAATATGAAAATGTTTTGTGATAGTTAAAGAAAAAAAAAATAGATCATTAGTATTCCGTTTAAATATCTCAAAGAGCATAAAAAATGATCTGACCTGAAGTTCTGGCACAAACAGGACTTCTGAAACATCTTCAGCTGTTTCCTTCTCCACCCCTTTCAGCCTATTGCTGCCTTGCCTTTCTTTTGATTTCTGCTCCTCTAGTTTCTCTCTCCTGCCCAAAACCATCTCCATGTCAGCGTCTTCCCCCTCAATGCTGGGAGTCGGGCTCCCGGAGGATTCAGAAAGTGTGAGAAACAGCTCTCTGGGGTCCTTCTCACCCCACTCTTCCACCTCATTCTCAATCGATCCTCCATCATCATTATTCAGTTCTTCCTCTGCTGCAGCGGTTTCATATAAGCACTTAAAAGCAGCATCATGAACGGATGTCATCTGTGGTGGACCTCCTTGTGGCCCATCAATGCTGTGGAAAATGTCTGGAGTTCTCTGTTGCATCTCTGTGCTCTTCAGAGCTGATGAACCTTTCAAGGTTTGATCTTGTCCAGTTATCTGACGGCCAAGGCTGCTGCTTGCAAACACAAAGCCTGGAGGAAGGAGAAGAAACCGATTTAGAGGTGTTTGATGTATTTGAGCTAGACCACCAGAATCCCTTGATACTTTAAGCAGAGTGCCACAGCGCTGACTATCATTAGTTGATGGGGTGTTGTCTGACATCTTTATAATGGTGGTGGGACATATTAAGCTGTCGGGAACCGTAGGTGGTTGAAGAGTAATTAGAGCATTAGAGGTGACTATTTGTGCAGTTTGATTCACAGTTATATGCTTTGAAGAACAGGGATTGAGCTCTGGTGCCAAAGCAGCAGGTAACGTGATGATCACGTCCCTCTGGGATGCACAAACTTGAGCTCTCTGTGGAGAACCAGAGACACCCATTGGTGTTTCCACAGCATTTTTCACAGGAACAGTCCTTGAAGACCTCAGTTCAGGTGCAACTAGAGCAGGCGGTAAAGTGACAACATCTCCACCTGGGTTTCGTCCCATCGGAGGCACGTTTGAAACGTTACATACTATAATCGCTCTCTCTAAAGGACCATTCGTAGCTTCGTTTCCAGACATGCATGAATTCGGTTCTGGCCTCCGAACTGGTACGAGATGAAAAGGTTCTGAATGTGACGGAGTTGGAACAGTGCTAGTTTTTGGTAAAAGGGTTGGTAACTGGCTGAGAACCACTTCTAGCTCCTCGGCTGACGGGGGAGGTTTTATAGGCTTGGTGGATTTAACAGTCTTGTCTTTTTTGCTCAAAGATGAAGATTCAAGTGTCTGAGCAAGGCCCTCAGGAAGGCTGGGAGGGTAACGCATGCCTGGAGAGAAGCTGTAGTGTGCTCCTAGACCTGCAGACTCGGTGGCTTCTTCTGTCGAGCTGCTAGTCTGGAGGCTTCCAGATCCTTGGTTAAACATTATTACAAGCTCATAAATGCGCTTCAGGTTTTTCTACAAGAGAGAAAGGTTAAATATTACACATAAATCCGATGTTTGAGCAGCAAATTGAAAACAGAAGGACTGAAATGACAAAAACAGAGCTAGATTACGGGCAGTTATTACCGAAAGCCAATCAGGCATGAGGCTCTTTTCTCTCTCCACCGGGGGTAGCTGGTCAAAAGGAACGACTCTCTTACAGGCCAAGGGCATTGGAGGGCATTTTCCCGTCACAAAGTAGGTCTGAAAAAAATTGGGTGCAGTCCCATTTCCCATTGTTCAGTGTATTTTTGCGGGTGAAATCTAGTCATTTCTGCAGGAATTCAAATCATCAGGATTCCTGCTGTTCATTCACTCACCTTGATGACATTGGGAAAGGGCTTATGACATGCATCACGGATGTGTGATTTTAAACTTATAAAGCTCCTAGCAGCAAGCAGATAGTGACAAGTCATCTGCAGCGGGTGTAAGGTACTTCTTAAGTGCTTATGACCTAGAACTACAAGACTGAGGAGAGAAAAATATCATCAGCCAACAGTGTGGATTGAGTATCTTTTATAAGAGTGTGCAATGATTAAGGCTGATGCATGACTGCAGTACCAATCTTCTGCTGGAGTAAACTGTCCTTTGAATCTAGAAGGGCGCAGCTGGACTGTAGGAAGTAGCTCTGGGTAGAGAAACACTGGTCGCGTTGCCATGAGCCAGGCCAAAGGAGCAGGAAACTGACATCCTACACAATAAAACATGCAGAGTAAAAGGATTAATGCTAGAAAGTTTACATTTACAATTGACAAAAAATATACATTTTTAATTTTAGTGTGCAATAGTGCATTTTTGTTTCTCAATTACGTTCTACAACAGACATTGAGTATAAAGCAAAAGATTCGGATCTGTAGTTTGACTTCAACTGACCAAAACTATCTGGATTTTACACAGTGAAGGAAATATGGAAATTATGCAAGGACAGGCACATTTAGATAAATTACCAGGGAAACGTGGACTCGAAATTGCAGGGTCCGCTTTGGGTGACTGATCTAGCTCCTCCAGAAGAGTAATGGCACCCTGAAGGTTGCAGGCTTTGAAGATGCTGGTGAAGCCATGCTCTACTGCATCGCAGCAGTTTTCTCCACGCTGGGCAAACATCTGCAGCTCCAACTGAGAGAGTACGATGCAAAAAAGAGAGAAAAAGACAGAATCAGCATATATCTGTGCACATCATAGGGTGTTTCTAATATGTGTGCATGTCTCACCAAGAACTGTCTGCTTGTTGAAGCCTCTGTCTCCAGACCTTTAACCGAACTGCACAACATGTTCATCTGCGTGAGGAGCTGCACATGCTGCAGGATAAACAACACAGCTATTGAAAAACCCATGAATAAAAAACGCCCATAAGACATAAAGAATGTAATAATTAAAGAAGTCAAAGGAAAAACTCATTTGAGAAAAGCATGTTAGTTGCACTTCTTTAAACTGATCGAATGGAAGCATCAGTCGTTCTAGACCTGCTGGATCTGCTGCTGGAGCTGTAGCTTCTGAGCTGGGCTCAGGGTCAAGGATGTTATGGGACTGGAGGGGTGTTGAGGACAGGGGGGAGGTACAGACACTCCTTTACTCTCCAGCAGAGCTTTCCGTTTCCTCACCGCCGCCAGCTGCTCCCGCACCGTACGATATCGCTGCTTCAAGACATCTGCTAATGGATCCTGGTACCTGAACATAGTAAACATTTCACCTTAGAGTGCAATTGTATACAGTATCAGTTACACACATGATGTGATGGTTGTGAAATGATGGATGGACGTACTGAATATTCCCCATAATGCCAGGCGGCTCCTGCAGGGGACTCTCTTCTTCCTCTTTTTCCTCTTCTTCCTCATGTCCTTCTGCTTCCTGACTCCCTAATTCATCCTGAAGCTACAGGTGATGGAGAACAGGTTCAGCACAGACAAAGAAAAACAGACACATGTTAAAAGTAATTGATTCAAGAGGTTTTTGAACTACTTTTGACTCATCGATCAGTAGGGCCTCTGAAAGCTTTTTATTTTTTTCCCCAATTCAATTTTAATGGTTTAATTCAATATTAATAATCCAAAATAGTGTTTAAAGAATCGATTTTAAAAACTGTAACAACTTAATTTAAATTTGAACGACAGTGCCCTATGAATTCTGTGTTGTCTGTTTTAACTATTTTGGTTTAATTATTTAATGATTTAACACAAAGTTATTATGAAAAATGGTGGCAATCAAATGAATATACAAGGTTTACAAGTTATGTTCCATTTTAAATAATTAATTACATTTTAAAATGTCATCAAATCAAATTTGGACAATTCCATTCTGTCCAAATTGTGCTGCACACAGAGATTTACTGTTTAAATTAAAACATGGATGAAAAATTGTGCTACTGTGTAATATTCCATACGGTTTTAATAAAATGTATTATTAGTTTCATTACTTTGAGAAGTACATTCTACTATTCGATAGTAATATATATTTCTGTTCTTCTTCAAGATAAATCAAACTTTTATTCTGCAGGTTATTATTAAGACAACTGAGCTTCTGTTTATGTGATGATAGTTTTATCAAATGGAATGGTGAAATGTTCATGAAGTGAACACAGAGCAGCTCTGGAGATAAAGTTCATGAGTTCATGTCCTTAGATACCATGTGTCATGCTTCAGTATGTGGGCATAAGATGAAACCACACCATTCATTCACAGAGACATGCATAACAATAATAGTAGCCAGCCAATAGTATTTGCCAATAGTAATTCAATAGTAGCCTCTTTGTGCTTTTACTTTCACAAATTTACTGTATTCTGCAATACCGTCCACAATTTCTGCATTGTGGAAATCATGGGGCCCTAGTGATCAGTGCAAGAATATAAGATATAAATGTAAATCCTTACTGTGTCAAATAGTTCCTCCATCAAGTCATTGACTTCCTTTTCTGAGTAAAAAAATAAAAGAAGGTGATTTATATCTTAAAAAAAAAAAAAAACAGCACAGATGATCTGCCAATCATTTCTCTCAAACGAACTCACTGGTGATGCGCACTGCCTTGTCATTCCTATAGTCCTCCACATCAGGCTCATCAGTCTCAGCCAGAAAATTGTACTCAGGGTCATCTTCATCATCACCCTCCTCTTGCAAGAGAATTAGAGAGTTTTTGAGAAAAACACATGATGATGCACATTCATGGTAAGTATTTCAGCCTGTCTGTACCTTCATTCTCCATATCTGAAGTCATGAGGCCCTGCAGCCACTGCGACCATTCTCTGTCCTCAGGGGCGGAGCCTAACTCATACATGTCTGGAGTGATGTCAGGAGCATGTAGCTCCGCCTCCAGGCGCCCCAGAGGGACGTCTCTCAGTGGGCGCTTGGATCGTGTGCGAAATGAAATCAGACTCTCCTCTCCATTAGCACTACTGAGACTCTAATGCCAAAAACAGATTTAGTTTTAAAGAAACATTAGAGTTAGCAGAGTACTAGCAGGTGTAGTCAATCACATCAACTAAAAACATGATCCACTAATGTTTGACAATGAAAACATTACAAAAAACATCCAGAAAAAAATATCAGGGTTTTCACAAAAATGTTAAGCAGCTCAAGTGTTTTCAACATTGGTAACAAAAAATGTTAAATCAGAATGATTTCTGAAGGATCATGTGACAGTGGCTGCATTTACATGCAACCGATTAAATTGTCATTGTCGATTCGATTGAGCTTGACTGGATTGAAGGGGGTGGTTTATTCCTCTTCTAATACGATTGAGAGTGCATGTAAACACAGATCATCAGATTGAACCACGAAACTGAAAGGACTGACTGTGCAATGACACCAAAATAACGTATTGACACGTAAATGGATAAATATTAATTATGCTGTTAAAACAAATAAAGAAACCGTGTAGGAAAGTGGTTATTATGTGCAAACAGTGAGAAACTCTATATTTGTGCAGAGTGCATATGTAGAAAAGAATCTATTTCGATTTGAAGCTTGTGACATATAAACCCGCACATCAACCAGATCACTTTATTTAGTGTTCATGTAAACACTACAATCAGATTCATCAATCAGAATGAATTCAGTCTGACTGAACCAAAAATTGTGCATGAAAACGTAGCCACTGAAGACAAAAGTAATGATGCTGAAAATTCAGCTTTGAATCACAGGAATAAATTTCATAAATATTCAAATAGAAAACAGCTATTTTAAATTTTATTAAAATGTTACTTTATTGTATTTTTGATTAAATACGTGCCACACTGGTGAGCATAAGAGACTTCTTTCAAAACCATAAAAAAATCTTACTGACCCCAAACTTTTGTAGTCTAAATCTATTGTCTTATAAATTTAAAGCTTTTTCGGGGAACTGTACATAAGATAAATGGAATAAAGGCCACCTGGTCTGATCATTTGTTTGCAATGTCATTCAATGAGACTGGTTTCATTCTAAACAGAAATGCGACAGTAGTATAGCAACATTAAGTTACATAACATAATAAAGCCTGATTTGCTTTTTGTTTTTGGTTTGACCATCAACCCAATGAACAATGACTTGTAACCTATATAATCAGCAGTAGTGAAGTAAGACCTGATATAACTCCGGGCCAATGGCCAGCTCCTCTTCCACCGCATGGAGTTTCTCTAAGAAGCTGCACTCTGGTGGGGCCCTGGAGGGGGCCGCTGGAGCTGGTGGGGGTCCCATTGGGGTGACAGCCACTGTCAGGTGCCTGGATCTGCAAAAGCTCTGTAGAAATGGGTAAAAATACATGTTCCTTTATTTATTTATTTTTGTAGTAATTAATGTTTGTTTGTTTTTGAGAGTTTAAAAGATATTTTAATATCATCTGTAATTTAATCTATGACATATTCTGCTTCTGGCATTAAACATTTTGCATCTTTTTTAGCAATTATTGCTGTTAGGTTAAAATTATAGATTTTTTAATTGAAAAAAAGGACATATTTTCATAAAGCTATTTCAGGGCAAAAACTAATTGGAGGATAGAAAGAAAGTAATGTTTATTCACCAAGTATGCATTGAATTGATCCAAAGTGACAGTAAACACATTTATAATTTTACAAATAGTACTATCTAATAAATAATACTATTTCAAGTGCTGTTCTTTAGAACTTTCTATCCATCAAATAATCCTGGAAAAATAGGTACCACAGTTTTCACAAAAATATTAAACAGCACAACTGTTTTCAATTCTTGTAATAAGAAGAAATGTTTCTCTCTTGAGCAGATCAGCATATTAGAATGATTTCTGAAGGATCATGTGACACTGAAGACTTCAGCTTTGTATCACAGGAATAACATTGCATTTTAAAATAACCTATTACAATAGAAAATAGTTTTAACATGTAAAAATACTTCACAATATTACTGTTTCTACTGTATTTAAATTTACATTTATTCATTTAGCAGACACATTTATCCAAAGCGACTTACAAATGAGGACAGTGTAAGCAATCAAAAACAACAAAAAGAGCAATGATATAGAGCTATAACAAGTCTCAGCTTAACACAGTGCACACAGCAAGGGCTTTTAAATAATTTAATAAATAAAAAGAAAACAGAAAGAATAGAAAAAAATAGAGCAAGCTAGTGTTAGAATCAGAATGAGCTTTATTGCCAAGTATGCTTGCGCATACAAGGAATTTGTTTTAGTGACATAAGCTTCCAGTACACAGAGACAAAAACACACAGACAAAAAAAATAAAATAAAAAAATAAAAATTACAAAAAAGGAGAATTACAAATGGGCAGTGTATAAACATTTGTGCTATAAATGATAATGGGATAGGATTGAGTGAGATGCAGGAATGTTCTAGGATGGAGGGTTAACAAATAAATATAAGGATATTGCACATTTATAAGCATAATTGGGGAGCATTTAACTGTTCATGAGGTAGATTGCCTGTGGGAAGAAACTGTTCTTGTGCCTTGCTGTTCTGGTATTTGCAGCTCTGAGGCGCCGGCCAGATGGCAAAAGTTCAAAGAGGGGGTGACTTGGATGTGAGGGATCCAGAGTGATTTTCTGAGCCCTTTTCCTCACTCTGGATGTGTACAGTTCTTGAAGGGTGGGCAGAGGAGCACCAATAATCCTTTCAGCAGTCCGGACAGTTCTCTGTAGTCTTCTGATGTCTGATTTTGTAGCTGAACCAAACCAGACAGTAATTGAAGTACACAGGACTGACTCAATGACGGCTGAGTAGAACTGTTTCAGCAGCTCCTGTGGCAGGTTAAACTTCCTCAGCTGGCGAAGGAAGTACAACCTTTGTTGTGCTTTTTTCACAATGGAGTCAATGTGATTGTCCCACTTCAGGTCCTGAGAGATGGTGGTTCCCAGGAATCTGAATGACTCCACTGCAGCCACAGTGCTGTTCATGATGGTGAGTGGGGAAAGTGCAGGGGGGTTTCTCCTAAAGTCCACAATCATCTCCACTGTTTTGAGCGTGTTCAGCTCCAGGTTGTTAAGACTGCACCAGACAGCCAGCTGCTCAACCTCCTGTCTGTAAGCAGACTCGTCACCGTCCTGGATGAGGCCGATGACTGTAGTGTCGTCTGCAAACTTCAGGAGCTTGACAGAGGGGTCTTTAGAGGTGCAGTCGTTGGTGTACAGAGAGAAGAGCAGAGGGGAGAGAACACATCCCTGAGGGGCACCAGTGTTGGTGGAGCAGCTGTTTGACATGAATTTCCCCAGTCTCACTAACTGTTGCCTATCTGTCAGAAAGCTGGTGATCCACTGACAGATAGAGCTAGGAACAGAGAGCTGGGTCAGTTTGGTCTGGAGGGTTGTTGGGATGATGGTGTTGAAAGCCGAACTAAAGTCCCTGTTTTGTCCAGATGTTGCAGGATGAAGTGCAACCCCATGTTGATTGCATCATCCACTGACCTGTTTGCTCGGTAAGCAAACTGCAGGGGGTCCAGTAAGGGTCCAGTGATGTCCTTCAGATAAGCCAAAACCAGTTTTTCAAACGACTTCATGACGACAGACGTTAGAGCCACAGGTCTGTAGTCGTTAAGTCCTGTTATCTTGGGTTTCTTTGGAATGGGGATTATGGTGGAGCGTTTGAAGCAGGAAGGCACTTCACACAACTCCAGGGATCTGTTGAAGATCTGTGAAAAAATGGGGGCCAGCTGGTCAGCACAGATTTTCAGACAGGCTGGTGTAACGCCATCTGGGCCTGGTGCTTTTCTTCTTTTGTTTTTCTTGAAGACCTGGCGCACATCGTCTTCACAGATTTGAAGAGCAGGAGGTATGGAGAGGGGGATTGCAGGAGGTGTTAATGGTTGTGTAGGGAGATGGTCAGAGTGGGTGTTGGGGGTTTCAAATCTACAATAAAACTCATTCAGGTCGTTAGCAAGTCGTTGATTAGCCTCAGTGCAAGCGGATGGTGTCTTGTAGTTTGTTATGGCTCTCAGTCCTCTCCACACTGAAGTTGAGTCGTTGGAAGTAAACTGGTCTTCCAACTTTTTAGCGTAGGTCTTTTTAGCCGCTCTAATCTCTTTGTTCAGTGTGTTCCTGGCCTGATTGTACAAGACCCTGTCCCCATTTCTGTAGGCATCCTCTTTGGCCTGATGAAGGTCTGAGTTTTACTGTAAACCATGGCTTATCATTGTTGAATGTTAAATAAGTCCTGCTAGGAATGCATATATCCTCACAGAAACTAATATAGGATGTTACAGTCTCTGTGAGTTCGTCCAGATCGGTGGTAGCAGCTTCAAAAACACTCCAATCAGTGAGGTCAAAACAAGATTGTAAATCCTGCTCTGTTTCGCTGGTCCATCTCTTCACAGTCTTTACTACAGGTTTAGCAGATTTAAGTTTCTGCTTGTAGGTCGGTATAAGATGAACCAGACAGTGATCAGAACGTCCCAAAGCTGCTCGTGGAACAGAGTGATATGCATCCTTTATTGTGGTGTAACAGTGATCCAGTATATTACTGTCTCTGGTGGGACATGTAACATGCTGTCTGTATTTTGGCAGTTCACGGGAGAGATTGGCTTTATTAAAGTCCCCAAGAATGATTAAAACAGAGTCCGGGTGTTGTTGTTCTGTGTCTGTGATCTGATCAGCGAGTTTCTGTAAAGCTGAGCTCACATGCACTTGTGGAGGAATGTAAACACTAACCAGAATGAACGAGTGAAACTCCCGTGGCGAATAGAACGGCTTGCAGTTGACAAACTGCATTTCTAGATCAGGACAGCACATCTTCTTTAACACAGTTACATCTGTACACCACCGTTCATTGATGAAAAAGCATGTCCCGCCACCGCGCGATTTCCCCATTGATTCTGCTTCGCGGTCCGCTCTGAACAGCTGAAAGCCCGGCAGATGGAGCGCGCTGTCCGGTATGGCGTCATTCAGCCAGGTTTCCGTGAAACACATAGCAGCAGAGTGAGAGAAATCCTTATTTGTCCGAGAGAGCAGAAGGAGTTCGTCCAATTTGTTGGGTAGAGAGCGGAGATTTGCGAGATGGATGCTAGGCAACGGCGTTCGAAATCCGCGCTTCCTGAGTCTGACGAGCGCTCCCGCTCGCTTTCCCCATCTGCGCGTCCTGAAGCGCTTGATCAGCGCCGCTGCTCCCCCGATAACAAAATAGAGGTCTTATATACATATATATATACACACACACACACACACAAAGATCATACAAAAAGATTAGAAAGGTAGGTAGATTTTTTTTTTAAAGAATAGAATTAAAATAGTGAGTGCTAAAGTTAGAGAGTCAAATAACGATGGAAGAGATGGGTTTCAAGCCGATTCTTGAAGATGGCTAAGGACTGAGCTGCTCAGATTGAGTCGCGGAGGTCATTCTACCAGGAGGGAACATTTCACTTAAAAGTCCGTTAAAGTGACTTTGTGCTTCTTTGGGATGGAACAATCAAGCGACGTTCACTTGCAGAACACAAGATTCTAGAGGGCACATAAGTATGAAGTAATAAATTTAGGTAAATGGATGCAGAGCCAGTGGTAGGTTTGTAGGCAAACATCAATGCCTTAAATTTTATGCGAGCAGCTATTGGTAGCCAGTGCAAATTGATAAACAGAGGTGTGACGTGAATTCTTTTTGGCTCATTAAAAATTAATCTTGCTGCCGCGTTCTGGATTAATTGTAAAGGATTGATAGAAATGGCTGGAAGACCTGCAAAGAGAGCATTGCAATAGTCCAGCCTGGACAGAACAAGAGCTTGAACAAGGAGTTGTGCAGCATGTTCTAAAGAAAGGGTCTGATCTTCTTGATGTTGAATAAAGCAAATCTGCAGGATTGGACAGTTTTAGCAATGTGGTCTAAGAAAATCAGCTGATCATCAATCATAACTCCAAGGCTTCTGGCTGTTTTTGAAGGAGTTATGGTTGATGTGCCTAACTTGATGGTGAAATTGTGATGAAACGATGGGTTTGCTGGAACCACAAGCAGTTCTGTCTTGGCAAGGTTGAGTTGAAGGTGATGGTCCATCATCCAGCAAGAAATGTCTGTTAGACAAGCTGAGATGCGAGCAACTACTGTCGGATCATCAGAATGGAATGAGAGGAAGAGCTGAGTGTCATAAGCATAGCAGTGGTATGAAAAGCCATGTTTTTGAATGACAGAACCTAATGATGCCATGTAGACAGAGAAGAGAAGTGGTCCAAGAACTGAGCCCTGAGGCACCCCAGTAGTTAGATGTTGTGACTTGGACACCTCACCTCTCCAAGATACTTTGAAGGACCTATCTGATAGGTAAGGCTCAAACCACTGAAGTGTGGTTCCTGAGATGCCCTTTGCCAGTAGGGTTGATAGGAGGATCTGGTGGTTAACCGTGTTAAAAGCAGCGGACAGATCAAGCAAGATAAGTATTGAAGATTTGGATTCCGCTCTTGCCAGTCTTAGGGCTTCAAAACTGAGAGCAAGGCAGTCTCAGTTGAATGTCTACTTCTGAAGCTAGATTGGTTGCTGTCAAGGAGGTTGTTCTGTGTGAGAAATGCAGAGACTTGGTTGAACACAGCTCATTCAAGTGTTTTAGCAATGAAAGGAAGAAGGAAAACTGGTCTGTAGTTCTCTAAAAGAGATGGGTTTAGGTTGGGTTTCTTAAGTAGTGGAGTTATACGAGCCAGTCTAAATGATGAGGGAAAAACACCACTGTGGAGGGATGTGTTGATGATGTGAGTGAGTGCAGGTACAACTGGAAAGTGCAGGTACAACAGGAGAAATGGCTTGAAGGAGATGAGATGGAATAGGATCAAGCAGGCAAGTAGTAGGATGATTAGAAAGGATGAGTTTGGAGACTTCTGCTTCAGAGAGTGTGAAGAGAAGGATGTAAATGAATGTATGTTTGTTGGTGATATGAGCTTGACCTTAGCAGAGAAGGAAGATAGGAGTGACTGATACACATAAGGTCAATAGTATTTTTGGATTTGCGCCACACCCTTTCAGCAGCTCTAAGCTTAGAACGGTGTTCGTGTAGAACATCAGATAACCAAGGGGCAGAAGGGGCGTTACGGGCTGGTCTGGAACATAAGGGGCAAACAGTGTCTAAACAAGATGTAAGAGTGGAGCAGAAAGTATCAGTAGCACTGTTAGCATCAAAAGGTGCTAACAGTTTAGGGGAAGGAAGTGAAGATGAAACCATTGCAGATAACTGGGAGGGTGAGAGTGAGCGAAGGTTTCGTCGAAAGATGACATGTGGAGGGGTAAGTGATGTGTCAGGGACCATCTTGAGGTTAAGAGTGAGGAAGAAGTGATCTGACGTGTGAAGTGGAGTAACCAGAACATGATCAGTAGAGCAGTGTCGTGTATAAATAAGGTCCAGTTGGTTGCCTGATTTGTGAGTAGCAGTAGTTGACACTCGGTTGAGATCAAAAGAGGCAAGCAGAGTGTGGAAATCAGCATACAAAGGTTCATCCAGGTGGATGTTGAAATCTCCAAGCATAACTAGGAGAGTATCATCCTCAGGAAAGGTTGAGAGCAACACATCTAATTCATCCAAAAAAGTTACCTAGTGGTCCTGGGGGTCGATAGACAACTACAAAATGTATTTTAAGAGGGTAGGTAACAGTAACTGAATGAGATTCAAAGGAGCTGTTGATACCCAAAGATGGTAAACGATTAAATGTCCAATCATTAGAGATGAGCAGACCAGTACCTCCACCTCTTCCAGTCAAACGGGGGGAGTGGGAAAATGAGAAATTATTGGAGAGTGCTGCAGGTGTAGCAGTGCCCTCTGGTTTGATCCAGGTCTCTGTAAGGGCCATGATATTAAGCTTTGAATGACTAATAATAGAAGTAATGAAATCTGCATTATTTACAGCAGACTGGCAATTCCAGAGACCAACAGAAAAAGAAAGTAGTGTATTAGCAGACATAGGCAAAGTGTGCAGGTTGTTAAAGGGACACTTCACCCATTTGCATTTAGCTTTGTATTGTTAGAAACCCAGTCATATATTATAATGATCATGGATTTTTCCTTAATTTTTCCCTGAGATGGGAGAAATAACGATTTAAGTGTTTTACTTCCTGCTTATTATGACGTAAAAATCGTCATTTTGCGTCATAATAAGCAGGAAGTCAAAATTAATTAAAGTGTAGAGACTACAGACACTAGCTTATTATTATTCCGGGGGGTGGAACCCACTCACCCTACAGGCCTATTACAGATCAGTGGGTGGGACTAAACTTACAGAAACGAAAATGAAAATCCGCCATCTTGTTTGGAAGCTATGTAGCTAAGCTAACAAGCGCTTATGGAGTCAGATTTACGAGAATGGCTGGAGGAACAACTCATGATATGGAAGAAGAGGATTTTCAAAGTCTGTTGCTCGAAACAGATGTTCGTGGCTATCTATACGAGCCACAATATAGCGCAGAGCAGCTGAGGCTGATGGAGGAACAGGAGGCGGCGGCTGCTGCCGAGGCCGGAGACCTGCCTGTCGCGTCCGAGGAGCCCGGGCGTGCTCGAGCTGGTGCGGACTGGTGGTGCCTGTGCTCTCGTTGTGTGCCTACGGACACAGAGCTAGAGTCCGTCTGCTGCCAAGAATTTCAAAGATGCCAATTTCTCCTCGAAGAAATGTCTGAGGCAGACAAGGACACGGATGTTTGCGTTGTGAACCATCCTAGTTTCGCCCCGCAGATGGACAGAGGCGTTCTGGAGACATATTTCAGAATTCCGAAGGTAAACTGGAAAAGCCAGCCGAAGCCTGCAGGGACAAATGGACGTCTAACTGTAAAGTAAGTGTTTCAATTTTATTTATTATTCATTTCGTGAAATGTACACAATTTCTTCAAGCATTATTATCACGAAATGATTCCCGGTTAATAAGTTACGTAACGTCAACAGTAAACTGTTTGTGCAGTACCTTTTTTAATGCACAAAAAGCTTACTGTGGCATTGTTTACTACTGTGGCACGTAAATACCATACATCGCTAACTGTGTCCTCAATGTCTTGGGAGTGGGAGTGGCTTGTGGAGCTGTGCAAATGTGTTGCATTGTGGGAGTTGTGGTTTTCCATACAAATGAGCCCTAAAGTTACTTTCTGTAATAACTCGGTCAAAAAGGCACCAAATTTGAAAATTTTAATAGATTTCGACTACATATATGACCCACTTTCAATGAAGATCAATGTTCCCACGGGTGAAATGCTCCTTGAAGAATGGGCTGCCTACATTGAGTGATGCGTTGTTTGCGAGTGGTAGTGATAGTAGGGATTTATATTCCCTTTCGGTGTATTTGATATTTGATCAAATAAATGCAGCTTTGGTGAGCTCGGTAAAAAGAAAAACTACAAAAACATAAAAAAGATCTTACTGGCTCCAAACTTTTGAAAGGTAGTGTAAATTAAAAATCAACAAAAAGCTATTAGTTATTATATTACTTTCTAGCTATGGCATGTCCATCTATAGGTGTCTCACCAGTCTGGAGCTGCTGGCTGCGTCCTCCTCACGTTCAGAGTGTGATCTGTGGAGGTTCACTTGACTGCCCCGTGGAGAAGATGAGGAGTTCTCAAAGTCACTTTCCAGAAGAGTCTACCGATCACAAACACAAACAATCTCTACAAATTCACTGAGTGCATCAAATGATCTAAAAATCATTCTCTCCAACCTCCTCAGCTGTCTCATCCTCCTCTTCTTCATCAGGCCGATACTCTTCATCAGATGAGTCTTCCTCTTCTAAAGGAATATCCACAAACTGTTGACCCCTCTGTAAATGCATACACCATTCAATATTAGATTCTATATTAAAAGATCTGCTCCTGTTCTTCTACATGTTTGATTGCTGGTAAACTCTGCTGTTACCTTCACCTCTGTGGGCTTCTTAATGGGTGAAATGTTCCAAGCGGGAATGACCTATGAAAACAAAATAAAAAAATATACATCTGTAATATAATTACTGCAAAATTCAAACTGATAACCAAGTATGTAACAGTGCAATGTAGCAAACTCCTACAAAATAAAGCAACTTACAAATCCTTTCTCTACAACCTCCTTCAGCTTAGAGCGGGTCATCTTGGGTTCCTGAGAGACAGAGAGAGAAATGAGAGATAAACGAAAAAAACTTTCCTCAAAAGTCTGATGG
This sequence comes from Carassius carassius, assembly GCF_963082965.1. Taxonomy (NCBI): domain Eukaryota; kingdom Metazoa; phylum Chordata; class Actinopteri; order Cypriniformes; family Cyprinidae; genus Carassius; species Carassius carassius. The sequence continues at coordinate 22,918,146 of NC_081779.1, forward strand.
ATTATATTTAGTTATACTCACGAACACAAGAATGGGTTCAGTTTCACTGATAGCAGCTTTCATCATAGCCACAACATGCTCATTGGTAATCACTTCCTGCAAGTGGACAGTGAAGATGTTGAGTTACTCGCTGAATACAAAGTCAAAGAGGTAATCATATCAGGCTGAGGAAAGCCTGGTAACTAGTGTCTTGAGGAAACAGGGCAATAATATCTGCACAGGGCTTGAGGAAGCAGTCCACACTCACGTGAATGATACTACGAACGTTCGCAGAGGTCAGGTTATGTTGTCGAGATTTAGTTTCCAGTTCTCTGTCCAGCTCTCGGTCAATCTCCAACTCTGGCTGGAATTCATCTTCAGTTTCCTTCTGCTGAGCTTCTTCTGCACTGTCCGCGTCTCTCTTCCTTCTCAAACCCTTCCTTCTGCCCGGCGTTCGGCTTCCACTCTGTTCCTCATCTGAAAGAAAGCAGCATGGCTGATTAATATTCTGCACATTTCAAACTGCTTTAATACATTCGGGAACACAAATTATATTTTTGTGGACAGACGTTTACAGGATTTCACCAGTATTCCACCAAAATAAAAACTTGAGGCTTTAGAATATTAAAAGCACAAGCGTTGGAAAATTTGAACGTGAACAATCCAAAATATTAATATCAATATTTTAATGTATGATGTAAAAAATATATGTAAAAATATATTTTATATAATATATATATTTTATATAATATATATATATATATAAATATATTTTATATTTACATATAAAATATATGTAAAATCATTATTAGAATTAACATCCTTTTTTTTTTTTTTTGAATTTGCAAATTAGAAAGATTTTTTCTTATTATTTTAATTAGGCCTATTATTGCTACTACATAAAATTTGACTGGGTTCCCAAAACACCACTGGAACCATTAACCAGCATCATAGAAACTGATGATTTATTGAAATATTCATTCTCAGGGTTACAATATATTAATATATACTTATACTCATAGTAATAAGTTTATATTGTAATGTAACTCAAAATGAATACTTTACATCTTAAGGGAAGGGTTCAGTTGACAAACAATACATAAATAAATAAATAAATAAACCACTATATAGGTTTTGCCATTTTAATTTCAACCCAGTTTTCATTAAAAATAATTGAAAAATGTTAAAATAAAAAATATTTCAATATTTAATCTAAAAAATGCTAAATATTCAACCCGGGCTATGTGTGCCATCACCGGTCTCAAACTCAGGCTCAAGATTCTTTTGGGAAATGCACCTCTGGTCCATATATCAGTGAGTATGTCACTAATGAGGACAATCCTCAAGACTCACTGCATGTGATGATCAAGGTCTTCTCAGCGTCATCTTCAAGCTTCTGGAGACATGCAGCATGCTGTTCTCGACCTGACAGCAGTCACACAAACGTTTCTCATTAACAACATGGCCCAAGGTAGTGGAAGAGAAATACAGCCACTGTCCATGAATAAATGGACAGATTGAGTGTGTTAAAGAAGTCTTACAGGAGCTTTCAGGCTGAGGGCTGGAGGACCTGATGGCACTGAAGTGTTTGTGTGATGCTGTAGTGTCTGTATCTTCCCCTGGCTCTCCAGATCTCGACACTTTACACTCAGAAAGCCCGGGGTTCCTGTTATTTGATCTCCGTTTCCGGGACTGATCCATCTCACACTGCCACGTTCAGTCCTGTCGGGATAAACATCATTCATGTACGTTACATACTGTATCAATACTTTCACTTTAATATCTCCTATTCCTCTCATTCTGATCAGTTTATACATTATTACGCCACTCCCGGGGGAAACAGTTTATACTAAATATTTGTTTACATCTATGTTTCGATATCTCGCTTTATTTTTGTAAGTGTAAGCGACAGCAGTTTTCTACAGTGAAGCAGTGGTGTTATCTGGGACAGGATCCTTACCTTCATTATAACTGCCATATCAACAGAATATCCCACTTGTCGTATTTAATAACGCAGAAAGGTTTCTGTGCGAACATGATTAACTATTCTAATACTTTAAAGTTCATACACACCCGCCAACACAGTGCATCTGCTACGCGATGACGAGAAGCACAACAAAAGCGCGTCACTTCCGGCTTACAGACCGGGTTTCTTCTTCTTCTTCTTTTTATATGGCGGTTGGCAACCAGCTTTCGGTGCATTACCGCCACCATCTGGACTGGAGTGTACACTTCGTTAAATTCTATTTAATAATCCAGTAATCTTCAAAAAAGAAAAACAAATTTCACCAGATCCTCTTTGCAATATATCATACAAATTTAATGTCATCTGATTCTCACCAAGTTGTGAAATTAATCTTTGTCTGGCTTGATATTTAGGACAATACATAATTACATGCTCTATAGTCTCTTGACTATTGCAATATTCACATACATGTTTTTTCATTATAAATAATGTTCTATTTAATCCTGTATGACCTAGCCTCATTCTAGATACCACATCTTCTTCACGCTTACTTCTACATGTGTTCCTGTTCTTTCCCACTTTTCCTTGAATTCTATACAAATGTCTTCCAGACTTTTCATTGTCCCATAAACACTGCCATTTTCCATTAATTTTTGCTTTAATTATACTTTTAATTTCAGCTTTACTGTATTTAATATTTACCTCTATTTCAGACTTCTCTGCTGCTTTTTTCGCACATTTGTCAGCCAATTCATTACCTCCTACACCTATATGAGCTGGTACCCATATAAATGTAGTACTAATACCAGACTTAATTAGATTGTTTGCTAATTGCATTATTTCGAACACTATGTCCTGTCTAGACTCAGAGTGAAGATGCTTTAGGCTTATCAAAGCTGAACTGGAGTCTGAAGCTATCACAGCTTGTTTAGGTCTATTGCTCTCTACCCACATCACTGCCATCCATATTGCTATCATTTCTGCTGTATATACAGCTAAATCATCATTAATTCTTTTAGCAAATTCAATGTTTAATTGAGGGATAACATAAGCAATTCCCATTTTCTTATCAGTCGGTTTAGACGCATCAGTATACAATATAATTCCTTCTTTATATTTGCTTGTTATATACTTGTGAGCCCTGTAATGATCTATTCCATTAACCTCCTTTTCCTCCAATAAGCCTAAGTCGACTGGAACTTCTGACAATATCCAAGGAGGTACCACTGGATATATTACCGAAGGGCTTATTTCCAGATCACTGTTTCCCATTGATATTACCTTCTGCCTTATTGTCCAACCAAAACTTCTTATTAAGTCATTTCCTCTCTCTTGACACTGCCCTAGAACTGATTGACTCATATGTTTTCCAGTATGACCCCTCAAATTTGCCCAGTACACAATAGATAGCTGATCTCTTCTCAGATGGAGAGGCATCTCCCCCATCTCTACCTGTATTGCTGCCACTGACGTGGTCTTAATTGCCCCGCAGCATAATCTCAACCCTTGGTTCTGAATTATATCTAATTTCTTTAACAATGTTTTAGCAGCAGATCCATACACTATACACCCATAATCCAATACCGATCTCATCAGCCCTGTATAAATGGCTTTAAGAGCAGGTCTACTTGCTCCCCAATTTACTCCACGTAAACATCTCATCACATTCAACACTTTTTTGCATTTATCAATTATTTTCTGGATATGCATTGACCAAGTTAATCTTTTGTCAAACCAAATTCCCAAATATTTAAACAATTCCACTCGTTCTAATTCTATCCCAGATAATTTGATTTTCACATTCATACTTATTTTCTTCCTAGAGAAGAATAACGTCTTTGTTTTATCTATTGAGATTCTAAATCCCCATTGAAGGGCCCACTCTTGCACTCTGTTTACTGCCTGCTGCATCTTATTCACCACAAAATCTAAATTTCTTCCCTTTTTCCACATTGCTCCATCATCTGCAAATAATGCTGCTCCAACTGAATTTTGTATATCCTTAAAAACATCATCAATCATTATTGAAAATAATAGTGGACTAATAATGCTCCCTTGAGGGACACCATTTTCCACACTGTAACTCTCACTTAATTCCCCATTTATTTTGATTTGAATTGTTCTGTCAGATAAAAACCCTTTTATCCATTGAAACATCCTTCCCTTAATTCCCAATAGTTTAAGCTTAATTTGCATACATTCTTTCCACAACATATCGTATGCCTTTTCAATATCAAAAAATACTACAACAACCGATTCTTTGTTCACCTGAGCCTTCCTTATGATGTCTTCAAGGCATACAATAGGATCCATGGTACCTCTACCTTTCCTGAATCCACTTTGATAATTTTGCAATAATTCTTTAGTTTCTACCCAATACTTAAGCCTGTCATTTATCATCCTCTCCATAGTTTTTCCCATCTGGGAGGTTAAAGCAATAGGTCTATAGTTATTCGCTTTTTGGGGATCTTTCCCAGGTTTCCTAATAGGAATAATTATAGACTCCTTCCATGATCTAGGAATGCATCCATCTATCCATACTTTATTATATAGATGTAATAAAACATCCTTCCCTTTATCACTTAAGTTTTCCAACATGGAATAACAGATTTTATCTCTCCCTGGAGATGACTTACCTAATTTCCTCAATGCCATATTTAGTTCTGACTTCGTAAATAATACATCCAATACCTCCCCTTCTCTATCCTGATTGTCAAACACCCACTTATATTTTCTTACTGTTTCTTCTCTACCTCTCTTTTCTTCATGATTTAAATTGCCTGTGCTATGCACCTTGACTAATGTTTTTGCTATAACCTCTGCTTTTTCCTTATTACTAATGATAGTTCTTTGCCCCTCAATCAGCATTGGATACTCATATTCCCTTCCATTCCCATTCATTTTTTTAATCATATTCCAAACTCTCTCCACTGGAGTAGTTCGTCCAATAGAATCACAAAACTTTTTCCAGTACTCTTTTTTAGCTTTCCTTATTGTTTTCCTGACTAATGCCTGTGCTCTTTTATATTGAACTAAATTCAGAATATTATGTGTTCTCTTTAACTCTTCTAAATGCTCTATTTCTATCTTGTATTACTTCCTTACAGTCTTTTGACCACCATGGTACTATTTTATTCAATGTATTAGGCTTAGTTTTTGGAATTGATACTCCTGCTGCAATAATTATACCACTACTAATTTTACAACATAATTCCTCAATACCTTGATTTTTATCAACAGATTGTATTAATTTATTGCTCACTTCTCTATACTTATCCCAATCTGCTTTTTCTAAAATCCATCTCTCTTCTCTTACTCCATGTTCAATCCCTACTTCCACTCCTATCTGAATTCTAATAGTATAGTGATCACTCCCTACTGTACTTCCTTTCAGTACCTCCCAATCACATTTATCTGCAATGTTTTTTGTAACAATAGTAAGATCTATTACTGACTCTGTTCCTCTTGCCACATCTATTCTGGTGTCAGACCCATCATTCAGACATACTAACTCTTTCTCTTCCATAAATTCTTCAATTACATTCCCGTTCACATCATCCTTCTCTCCCCATAATGTACTGTGTGCATTAAAATCCCCACACCCGATAATTCTCCCTGTCAAATCCTTCCAAATATCCTCCAGTTGCTTTATCTCCACTTGTCTGCATGGATTATAATAGTTTATAATTATCATTTTATCCTCACTTGACCTTACTTCAATAGCACTATATTCCAATTCATTCCCCTTCTTAATCTCTTTATATTGAATAATAATAATAATAATAATAATAATAATAATAATATAATAATAATAATAATAATAATAAATTTTATTTGTAACGCACTTTACATCAATTCAATGACCTCAAAGTGCTACAATGCACATAAAACAACAAACTATATACTATAAACTTTAAAATTAGCGTAAAAAGAAAACAAAGACATAAAAATAGCACTTTTAGCCATAGGCTTTTCTAAAAAGATGGGTTTTAAGTCCTTTTTTAAAAGAGTCAACAGTTTGTGGGGCCCTTAGATGGACAGGGAGAGCATTCCACAGACTGGGTGAAGCTGAACAGAAGGCGCGATCGCCCATAGTTCGAAGCCTAGTCCTCGGAGGCTGGAGGAGGTAGGCCTGTCCAGAGCGGAGATGGCGTGAGGAGGAAAGGGGGGTGATGAGTTGTTTGAGATATAAGGGGGCAGTTCCATGGAGGCACTGGTGGGTCAGAAGGGAAACTTTGAATTCAATCCTGTACTGGACAGGAAGCCAGTGGAGGGATTTTAGGATGGGTGTGATGTGGTGGTACTTCCGCACCCCCATCAGGATCCTCGCAGCACAGTTCTGAATGTATTGCAACTGCTGGATGTTCTTACTTGGGATCCCGATGAGGAGTGCGTTGCAGTAGTCCAGCCTGGAGGATACAAAGGCGTGGACAAGTTTTTCTGCATCAGGGAGAGTGAGTATGGGACGAAGTTTTGCAATATTCCTGAGGTGAAAGAATGAGGTTTTGCATAGCTGTTTTATGTAGGCCTCATAGGTCAAGTGAGGATCCATTCTAACACCAAGGTTTGTGACTGAGGATGAAAGATGGATGTCATGGCCGGAGAAGGTGATGCTGGTGATGGTGGATGACCGGGTCTGATGTGGAGTGCCAACAAGAATGGCTTCCGTTTTTGAGCTATTGAGTTGCAGAAAGTTAGCCGTCATCCACGCCTTTATCTCCTCCAGGCAGGTGGAAATTGTGGAGAGGGCTGCAGAGGGGCTTGGGTTTGTTTTAATGTAGAGTTGAGTGTCATCAGCGTAGCAATGGAAAGATATTCCATGCCGGCTGATGACATAACCAAGGGGGAGCATGTACAGTGCGAAGAGGGTGGGGCCAAGGACTGATCCTTGAGGGACACCACAAGTGACAGAGTGTGTGTCCGATTTAGCACCACCCAGGGAAACATACTCTGTTCTGTCCATGAGATATGATGTAAACCAAGCCAAGGTAGTATCAGAGAGTCCAATAGAGGAGTGGAGGCGGTGTAGAAGGATATGGTGATCCACGGTGTCAAATGCTGCAGTGAGGTCGAGAAGGATGAGAAGTGATGGAGATCCAGCATCAGCCGTCATCAGTAGGTCATTAGTGACTCTGACCAAGGCAGTTTCTGTACTGTGGCCAGAGCGAAAACCAGACTGGAACTTCTCATAAAGACTGTTAGGTATGAGATGGTTGTGGAGTTGGTCGGAAACTACCTTTTCCAACACCTTTGACAGGAAAGGGAGGTTGGAGATGGGGCGGTAGTTAGCAGGAACTTCTGGATCAAGGCTGGGCTTTTTGAGTAGTGGCTTGATGACCGCTTTTTTCAGAGACGTGGGTACATGGCCGGACCGAAGAGACTGATTGATGATATTGGTGATCATGGGACTTATTGCAGAAGAGTGACTTTTTATCAGGGCTGAGGGAAATGGATCCAGGTCACAGGTGGATGGCTTCATCTTCCTTAGCAGGACTTCAATTTCATGCTGAGTGATATCCTTGAAACAGCAGAGGAGCTGGGTAGTCCCAGATTGAGGGTCAGTGGATATTACTGGGGGGGGGGGGTAGAAAAACTAGGGTGAAGAAGGGGGGGGAGGGAAGGCGGGGAAGCAGATACAGTGGGGGGGCTGGAGAGAATGGAGCGTATCTTTCCTACTTTTGTTTTAAAGAATCGGATGAAGCTGTTGCACCGCTCCTGCATATTATCGAAGTATAGGGGAGTCTGGGGTTTGAGGAGATGATTTACAGTTGAGAAAAGTTGCTTGGAGTTTCCAGGGCTATTGTTGATTATGTGGGAGTAGAACCGGGACCGTGTGTCACTGAGGGACTTGCTGTAGGCCTTCTGATGTTCCCGGTAGGCTAGCTTGTGAACAGCGAGTCCTGAGTCCTTGAAACGCCGTTCGAGGACACGCCCTGTTCTCTTTTGTAGCCGCAGCTCCTTGGTGTACCAGGGGGCTGAGCATGTGAAGGTGACGGTTCTGGACTTGACTGGGGCATGGCGGTCCAGAAGTGAGCTGAGTGATGAATTGTAGAGATCCACAGAATTAGTGACTGAAAGGGGGTTTGCAGCAAAGAGATGGCAGAGGTCAGTAGTCAGGGTGACTGGGTTGATATTTTTAAGGTTCCTAAAACTGATTTTTCTGCTGGGCTTACTGATGGGGAACAGAGTGGGTAACTCCAATGTGATGGCCTTATGGTCTGACACGCCCAGATCGTGCACCGAGAGATTGGTGATGGAGGTAGAGTTGGTGATCAACAAATCAAGAGTGTGGCCTCTGGAGTGTGTTGGGACATTGACATGTTGGGTGAAATTAAGACTGTCAAGAAGATTATTAAATTCAGCTACAGAGTAGGAAGAAGAGTCGTTTACATGAATATTAAAATCACCAAGTATGATGATATTCCCTGGGGTTGTGTAAAGTGTGGTGAGAAGATCATACATCTCGGAAATGAAAGCTGGATTCGGTTTTGGAGGCCGGTAAATCAGAAGCATTGTAGTGGAAAGTGGCGGTTTACATTTGAATGCAAGGCATTCAAAAGAGGAATGGACAGGCAGGGAAAGGGAGGACAACTCAAAATCTACCCGGTGCACAACGGCAAGGCCACCACCTCGGCCAGTGGTGCGGGCCTTGCTGAGGTAGGTGTAGCCAGAGGGACAGGCTTCATTGAGACTAGAATAAACTTCTGGTTGTTGCCAGGTTTCAACTAGGCACATGAAGTGTATCTGCTCGTTGATTATATGGTCATGAATAAAAGATGCCTTGTTGTTAAGGGATTGTGCATTTAAAAATTAAATTTTTACAGGGGACGCTGGATTTGTGATAACAGAATGTCTCTGTAGGGGCCGGAGTAGGCTGTGATCAACTCCGCGTTTTCTGTCCTGCTTGGAATGAAACAGCCTCTTGGTGGCAGCGCTCTGATGACGTGTCCAGATTGACGGAATGCAGTGCTCAGGCTGCTGATGGTAAACAAAGCATCTGCATGTACTCCGATGGACATAACGGGAGCGACACAGAACTCTGAGTTTATTTACAATGGAGATGTTAAGTCCAGGAGTGAATGCAGGGTTGGAATAACTGAACGCCATGCCAAACAAGGACGAATGCAACGCAGCCTCGCAAACCGCTGGCCGACAAGGCAGCCTGTCTGCCGATAGCCCGCTTGTGCGAGCCAGCGCCGTGCACAAGTCCCACAGACGGAAAACAGTCAGATACAGGAGGACAGCCCAGATCATGGAGCAGCCGTCAAGAAAACCTCTCACGGTGGACTCCAGTCAAGTTCATGGAAGTTTGTGGAAACGGAGATACAGGGATTTTCAGGTTGGTCAAACTGTGATTGGTATAACAAATCCAAATAACTCCAAATCAAGTTCGTGAAAGCGATGAAAGAGGGCTTTTCAGGTCCTTTCAGAGGGGTTGGTCAAACTTTGATTGGTATAAAATAATCCAAATGAGGGCTCTAGTCCCAGTGAGCAGCGGCAGCGGCAGCCAAACGCGCCAGCGTACACCTTGCTTCTACAATAGTGAAATGGTATTCCCCATAAGCTGTGCTGTGTTCTCCTCCACAATTACAACATTTTAACTCTGCCCCCTCTTCACATTTTCCATATTCGTGTTCCCCACTGCATTTGCTACATCTTTGTTTCCCCTTACATATAGCAGCTACATGTCCATATCGTTGGCATTTAAAACACCGCAGTGGTGGTGGAATGTAAACCCTGACATCGTAACTCATGTAACCGATAAAAACCTTTCCTGGGAGGTTTCCTTCCTCAAACGTTAACAAGATTGAAAGACTGTCACATACATTTCCATTCCTTCTTATTTTTAGTCGTTTTGCTTCCCTGATCTTAACATTTTTTATCCCTTCTTTCACTGAATCCACTGACTCACTCAGAGGAATCCCTGTTATTACACCTCTAACAAGCTTCTTGTCATACACCATTGAACACTTCACTCGCAGTCCATTAAGTTTATTCATCTTTATTGCTTTCTGTTGTTGTTCCACATTTTTACATATTACCAGTAAAGAACCATTTCTCAATTTTTTAGCGCTCCTTACCTCCCCCATATCTTTATGTAGAGTTTTGGTTAGTTTGATTGGGCTCCATTCATCAAAATTAGTCCCCTCTTGCAACAGTTTGATATATACCTTGTACTCATCTTCACTCCTTTTCACCGTTTTTTTTTCCAATTTCAATGTCATTACCATCCGATTCGTCTCTATCTTTATTTTTCCGCTTTTTCTTTATTACTTTCCATTCTTCCAAATTCCCGCTTCCAACTTCCATTTCCCCATCCTCACTTCCTGATCCGTCACTTCCTGACCCCTGACCATTCACAGACCAGGTGTTGCCAACCGCCTGCATCTCTCCAAACCTTCTTCCGCCACGAATCCACTCACACATTCACCAAAAGTCCCAGACCGGGTTTATTATAGACAGTAAAAGAAATGGACACAGCGACCCCATTGGATTCAACTGAGAAAAATGAAGTCAATTAGAAGCACGCACTTCCTGGGGTCTATGGTCGGGTGTACTGCGCAGACTCAAACTGAGCTTGATGACGTAGATGTCACTTGAGCAACCTGTAAGTCTTCTAATCGCTGTGCCAAGAGAAATCTGAATCACCCACCGAATCTTCCAGAGAAGGCGAGCGTGAACAGGAGCAAATTTTGGTAAGTATTCTGATTAATTATCTCCCTTGACTTTATGCCTCCACGTCCCCCCGATAGCCTCACAGACAGTAAAAGATTGCCTGCGAGCTTCTCCTCCTGTCCATACGGTAATTTCTCTACTGTGCGACAGAGAGTCGCTGGTTATGACGCAATCGTTAGCCTATTTTTTTACAAAAACTGCTTCTACGGGGCCATAACGTAAGATACAAGGTAATTAAGCCTTTTATATATTTTCGTGTTTCTTTAGAAATAATTAATGGACAAATGGAGTATTTAAACGCCTCAGATTTAAAATTATTCGCTGTCAAAGTGACGCCAAAATGAATGGGAGTCAATGGAAAGCTAACAGCAGGTGGGGGTCCGCTAGTCAATGGCGGCGCCCAGGGGTGCTTCAAAAAATATGAAACCCTGCCCCCCCTGACAGGGGCGCTGCACAAGATCCCGGGCCTTATGCATAGGCAGTCCTAATGGGCCCCCCTCCCCTTGAAAATATATATTCCTTTTCAAGGGCCCTCTCTTCCTTTGGGGCCCTGGTAATCAGTACTGGTTTTACCCCCAGTCCAGCGCCCCTGCCCCCTGATTAGACTAGACTATGACTTAGTGTTCTCTCTCTCTGTCCGATTTCCGTCCTTCTCTGTCTGTGTGTGCACGTGCACGAGGGAGAGAAAGAGATAGAGAAAACAACAGGAAAATAAAGAAAACAACATATGGGGGGATACAGTGACAATTAAAAAGTAATTAAATATAAAAACATTTTACAATCATAAAAGTTAAAATGTATTTATGAAGTTTTTTATGATGTTTTCTTTTTTCATTTGGATGTTTTTAAGGCTTTGTTATAAGAGGAGATTCTTTGAAGTAATAAGTAAAGCAAAAGTAAATCAGAAGTGAATATTTTACAATTAGGTTCAATGTTAAGGCATTCCCACGTAGGAGGGGACGTTCTCGCGACCTTGTGCAACATTCCCTAAAAGTTATCTAAAGGTAACGAAAGTTCCGAACCTTTACAGAACATTAGGGACGTTCTTGGAACGTCCTCTTTTGGTTATGAAAGTGCTGCAGTTCAAGGTTCCTTAAATGACTTTAGGGGGACGTTCTATTTGGGGCATTTTATGGTCACATAGCAAACGTTACAGAGAGGACATTTGAGACGTTAACAGAACGTTCTCGCATGGTCCTCTGTTGGTCATATAATAACGTTCCCAAAGTGACTTTAGGGGAACGTTCCATACTGGTTGTTATATGGTCATGAAACAACGTTACAAAGAGGACATTCGGGACGTGAACAGAACGTTCCCATACGGTTCTCTGTTGGTCATATAATAACGTTCCCGTTATTACTTTAGGGGGACGTTCGATATTGGTTATTATATGGTCACACAAAAACGTTACAAAGAGGACATTCGGGATGTTAACAGAACGTTCTCGCATGGTCCTCTGTTGGTCATATAATAACGTTCCCAATGTGGTTATTATATGGTCACACAACAACGTTAAAAATATGACAAATTAATGAACGCAAAGATGTATTAAATCTACATCTAATTAATGAAAATATTAAATAATAATACAATAAGTATTAAACTTATTTGTTAAATAATAACACTAACATGCTAGCCATTTTATTAGGTCCTCTCTGCTAATTTTGTGGGTTAGGATTTGATATGTGTTACTTCAAAATAAAAACTATGGCTTTTACTCTACAGATCTAAAATCCTTGATGTGTCCATAAATCCCTTATTAACAAATAGACATACAAAACAATACAATGTCATAGATCAAGGCAACGTGAAAATAAGCGATGCATAAGTGATGCAGTTCAATTTTTCACCACATTTACATTGGAAAATTGTGGAGTTTTGTGGAGCTCTGACACTGTTTCATAGCACCCGCTTCGAAGTCGTGCGTTAATTTTGAATTTATTAAGCGCACTTTACAACTTACGACACATTTACCATTTATTATTTTCTATATAAATGTCTATATAGCCTACTGTACATTTCTATACAAATATTAAAAATGAATATTTTGGTGAGGCACTGCCACACCCGCGGCTGACTGTATTCAGAAGGGAGAGCTGCAGCCCAATTCAACTGTAAGCCACTGCTGCTGGTGCATCGTCCTTTCTTTATGTGCGGAGTGGGGAGCGCGCGCACTGCAGGGCATGGAAGCGGCCATGCAGTCGCTTGCATTTTTTTCCTGTCAACAGTATAAACAACTTAAAATACTCAATTTTTGGTCATAAGAATAATACATTATTTAAAGCTTTTATTTGTGTAAACTCACAATATCAAGAAAACTTTAGCAAAATAAACCACCACAAAAAGGACTGTTTTAAATCTGCTATGAATATGAAGTTTGCAGATTGTTGTAGGCTATTGTACTGTATCTTCTATAAAGATGAATATTACATTTCGTTAATTTAAAAAGCACGTTAATGTTGTATAAATAAATAAACTTTTGTTCTGTTAGATGTGTTCTGGCTAGTTTTTGTCAGGCGCGGATATATGGGTGGGCCTGGGTGGGCAGATTGACTGGTGGCCCACCCAATCAGATTAATAAAAACAATTAATTTTTTTAATTTTAATAATAACAAATTAATAAATAATTTAATTTTAATAGTTTCATGAGGACATTTAAGTAAAGTAGCTACGAAAAATAGCTACAAAATAAAAATATTATGTCGGCATATCACGTGTCAGTCCAGTGATGCTATCATGCAACACAGCTGGTTCTCTTGTGAATTTGTTTTCTGCACGGGCCGGCCACACGCTCTCCGTGCGCGCACTGACTTAAAAGTGGCGTAACACCACTGTTACACTGTTACACTGTGAAACACACATACTCCGTGTGCAGTGCGTCACTGATCCAGACTGTAGGCTACCACAAACACATACTCACTATTTGTATTTCAAATCCAGAAGTTATCAGAAACTTTTATTAAAAAAGTAAAAAAAAAAGGGTTGTCAGCATTGCGATTCTCTTTGTACATATACACTCTTTAATAGACGTTTTAACACAATTTAAACAACGTATTCAGCGCTACTTATATATATTTATATATTAAGTTGCTCAAACAAGTGGTAAAATATTTAACCATGTAGTACTTCGCAAAATCGCAAACATTTCAAATCTTAAAATTGACAAAAACAGCCGACTAACATGCCTTTTCTTTTGCATTTAAGTTTTAATACAATAAATATTGCATGTCACAAAGAAATAGTTTTTTCACCTCCACCATGAATGAGACGAGAGTTGTTCATTATGTCGCCTTGTTGAAGTAAATTTTATTTTTCCTTGCTTTACCCTGGTCCTAAAGTAAAAAAAGATGACTGTGTAAAAGTATAAATAAATTAAATGCATTTATGGTGAGATTACTACATTTTATTTAATTAAACGCATTTATGGTGAGATAATTATATTTTCATGTCAATCTGTGTTCATTTTGACCACGAACCATGCACCGTCAGCCTGTCACTTTAATTCAGCGCGTGCAGCACATCAGAAATAGACTCGGTGCGGAAACGATCTCTGCACTGCACCGCACATGGAACGGATCGCCGGACCGCATCCGCGCGCAGTGTGAAAGCTCTATAATACAGAGCCCGGGAATCAGGTGTATAAGATTAAAAAACCCGAGGCCCCTCTGTATATTCACCAGGCCCACCTATTAATGACGTTCTGTATCCGCCACTGGTTTTTGTATGTTGTATAATTATAATAGGCCTATATGTATCTAGGTAATGAAAAAAAATAAAATAATAATAAATAAATAAATATATAAATATATATATACATACAAAAGGAAAGCAGCTGCTTGAACCTCATTCTGGGAGAAGACTTATTTATTTATTTTTTACCATGAAGAAAAAAATCAATCGGATGAGTCAGGTTCTACACATCTGAGAAGAAAAAACAGGTAAGACGTTTATAATCTTATACATTACAATAATGAACGATTTTTCATGAGAAATGTTCGCCTATCTATAAGACGAATAAAACACGACAATTTTACAACCGGGAAATATGACCTATTGGGTTTATTTGCAATTAAACATTTTTAAATAAATTGTAAAAATAATACTAAATTACAATTATTATAATATGAATTATTTATTAGTAAATAATACTAAATTATATGTATATATATTAATTTATACTCATTTAATTTATATATTTGAATTCTAATGTATTATTTATGGATAACAGGCGCTGCTAAGTATAACACACCGTTGCCATGAAAAACAAAGTGTTGCTATGGACGCAGGTATCTAGACGGAAATGGCTATTTTCTTTATTATTTTCTTTATTATTATTTTTCACATTATCCATTACATAATATAACGAAATTATTAGTATTATAACGCAATATATCATTATATAAATATACATATTTTTTTTATAAAATAAAAAACGTTTAACACCTATATAGGTCACAAATTCTAAATCTGGCAGCGGGTATATAAGCTGGGGTCTGTGACCATCGCGCTCACACACAGCGTACTCACACCTCACTCACTCAGTGGACATCCCAACTGGACATCCCAACTGTCAGTTTCTCTGAGGTAATTCTTCTAATTAACCATTCTATTTAAATTAAAAACACAAAACAAAATGACATATAATGTACGTTACATGATATAAATAATAATAATATGGAATTATAAGGACAGTAACGTTAGCTTTTGAGCGAAATTTTCTCATGGTAAAACGGCCGTTTCCACAAGAAATTGAATAAATTGTCATAAAATTGACGGACTTTCTTTTCCAGTAATAAATGTACCACATTTACTCAGACAAACTGTTTTTCCGTCTTTTTCTTTAACTTTATACCACTGGTCCGCACTGTCATCGCCGTTATTTGTCGTTAAATACCGTTATGTTTACGTGACGTCATTTGGTCTAAAGAAGTAGCTTATCCTTTTCAGATAAGCTCATTAATTTTTTAGGGTCTGTCATGTTAACATTAGCTACTTTAAAATAAATTATGAATACAATTAATATCATTATTGTAAATTATACTTTATTTGAAATTTAACGCGCCTTCTCACAGGCTTGGCTGTGAGCGTGCGCGCGTCCCTCAACCTCCGCACAAGCGCGACGGTGCCGCCATCACAGTGGGCGCGAGACCCCATTTCGCGCAAATGTGTGCACGGCATTTTTTGTAACTTTGCACGAAACTCCGCTTCTAGAGGTGCACGACTTTGAGCTTATTCTGGCCAAACAGCCAGCACCCAGTTTGCGCTTGCATTTAAAAAAAGAGCCTAGAAATAAGCAGAAAAAAAGAAGAAATAAGCCTTTTTGGTGAAAATAAAGGTCCATGTTTAACAAAACATAACAAAACCAGAACAAACTATAAATACATAAATACAAAACACACAAACAAAATAAAATAAAAATAAAATAATAATAATAATAATAATTATAGTAATAATTATAGAAATTACAATTTAATGCACAACCGGTTAGGCAATTCACAATTCAGGCATTGTATCTAATATCATCTGTATCCTTTGAAGTAACAAGTGTAAATAAAATTGTCCCACGTCGACGTATATGTGATTTCAATTCACTTTGTCTCTTTTCTGTGCTTTCCAGACCCTGCCCTACAGACAGATTACCATGATGTCATCTCAGAAGGTAGGCTTGTTTTGCAAAAAAGGTTTTCAAATTTACAGCATATTGCTGACATGCCAGAAAAGGGATCGATTTCACAGCAATGTGATAAGTTCAATGTTATATCAAGATGTTTTTCACCTTATAATGTGGCGTGAAAGATCACTGTATTTGCCTAAAAATTTACGATCTTTAGGTTTTTTACTTAAATAACATGCGTGTACACATTTGCAGAGAAAAAAACACATAGCTGTGTCACACAACTGGATGCCTGCAGAAGCTAGGAAAAGAGAATACAAACGACTATGGCAGAGGGTACAACGGAAAATGAGAAATGTGCACATTAACGCAGCTGGTCCTAGTACTGTGCTAAACAATGAAGCACACAATCCCAGGGACACTATGCCAATCTGGAACCCAGGCCTAAAAAATGCAATGACTGGAGAATCTAATAGTGACAGCGATGAAATGTCGTTTGTCAATACTGACATCAGTGCAGTCACATCACTACAACATACAATGGCAGAAGACACAGAGAATATGGTTCTTGAATATTCCAGTAGTGACATGGATGGAGAGTTTTTTCAGAATACTGCCAACATTGATATGCCCACTGAAAATTTAGAAGAGGAGTTAAAGAGGTGGATCAATGAATATAATATCAAGCACAATGCTGCAGAAAAACTGCTCAAAATTCTCAGGAATCACGGGCATAAACACCTGCCATCTACTACTAAAACATTATTAAAAACGGATCCTGTTGAAAGCCAAATGGTGTCTGGTGTGGAATGCATTAAATTAGGAGTGACTGAACAATTAATCATGTGCTTGAATCGGTATCCCTACAATTATGCAAAAGACATCACTGAGCTTGAGATTTCCCTCAATGTAGATGGACTGCCACTCTTTAAGAGCACTGGTAAATCTTTCTGGCCTGTACTCTGCACAGTACATCTAAAACCAGCAAGCACATTTCCTTTGACCATTGCCCTCACTGAGGCCAAGCCCAAATCACTGGACTTCATTAAAGTCATATCAGATGAACTGAAAATGATTCTAATGAATGGCTTTGCATGGGGAGAAACAACACTCAATGTAAGATTGAGATGCATTACCTGTGATGCACCAGCAAAAGCCATGCTGAAGTGCATCAAACAATTCTCAGGTTACTATGGCTGTGACAAATGCACCCAAAAAGGCAACTGGGAGGGGCGCATCACTTACCAACAAGTGCATGACCTCACTTTGAGGAACGATGTCTCATTTAGAGAGCAACACCAACCAGAACATCATCACGAAAATGCTGTGTCCCCTTTCAGCAATCTCCAAATTGACATGATCAAGTCTTTCCCTGCTGACTACATGCACCAGTGCTGCCTGGGAGTGATGAGAAAAATGCTCCTACTATGGTCACAGGGCAAGTCGGGGCAACGACTATCGCCGGCTCAGCTGAGGGAGGTCAATCAGAGGCTAAGGAACTTGAGAAATGACATACCCCATATTTTTGCCAGGAAGCCACGCAGTCTGGAGGAATTGGAGAGGTGGAAGGCCACTGAATTCAGGCAGTTTATGCTCTACACTGGCAAAGTTGTTCTCCGGGGAATCCTGCCAGAAACCCTATACAGTCATTTCATGGCCTTTAGTGTGGCTTTGTGTATACTAGTGTCTCCACATTTAACACAAACCCACAATGTGTATGCCCATGAACTCCTCACATATTTTGTAGAACAAGGCCGGCACATATATGGGAAAGAATTCCTAGTGTACAATGTGCACTCACTGCTTCACCTCACTGCTGATGCCACCACATATGGATCATTAGACAAATGCAGTGCCTTTGCGTTTGAGAGCTACATGCACCAGCTGAAGAAGATGGTTAGATCAGGAAACCATGTTCTAGTCCAAGCAGCAAAACGGCTCCAAGAACGTTCACAGATTCCTATACAAACAAGTGAAGAGAAACCAATACAATTGAAACATCCTAATAATGTTTACATTGTTAGCCCAACATCCTGCTGTGAAGTTCTGGAGAGGACCAACTCCGGAAAGCTCTTATGTAGAGTATTCTCGCACTTAACGTCGTACCTTTACGAGCCATGTGACTCGATGATCTATGGAGCCTATGTATGTGGTCCATCAAAGATGGAGATCCTGGACAAGGCAAACTTGCAAGGAAGGGCAATGATCCTTGAGGATGGGCATGGCCGCAAAGTTGTCTTTTCTCTCCTTCATGACCTTGATTAATGAAATATGGAAATATGTACATAGTTAGTATTATTTTTTTTTCTGTCATTGCTTTAATGTCTTAACTTAGATTTCATATACTGAATATTGACCGTCTTTTCTAAGGAGTGTCTGTTCTTCTGTTTGTAATGTAGGTTGGATTTTACATAGTTATTTTTGAACAAGAAAATGCAATTGCTGTGGCGCCTGCATTATGGGTAGAGGAGGTGAATGGGGTAAGGGTACATGCGCACACACACACACACACACACACACACGTAATACCGGAAATAACATATTCCCTGAAATGTTTTAGGTTCTGATTTGCTACTGGCCCCGTAGAAACGCTGCTGCCATGGCAAAGGCCTCCCAAAGGCCAGATAAGGAGCTCTGGAAGCGGCACAAAATAAGAATACTCTCCGAGACCGGTGAGAAAACTGAATAAATATATAGTCATATGAAAGTACACTGCCTTTACACAGTAAAATGATTACAAAAACTAAAAAGACAACTCAAATTTACTCTGTCCTTAGACAACTATAAGACAGCCAGAGAACGAGCCAAAAAAGCTGTAGAAAGTTCAAACGTGGACACAGAAGAAGAGGTGCTAAAAGAGCGGAAAAAAAAAGTACCATCAAAATACTGGACCGAGAGTGAAGGTAAACATATGCGATTGCTTTTTGTCATGCATTAGTCCACTGTTTATGTATAAAAATCATGCCATGATTACAGAGAAAACTACTCTATAAAACTAAACTATATATAAACTGTTTCATCCTGAATGAATAGGAGAATGTGAGATTCCTACCAAAAAAAGGAGAAAAATGTCAACATCCTCTCAGAAGCCATCAAGCCTCCCAAAGCCTCCAAGTTGTAAGTAACAGATTTAACTTTTGGTGTAATTTCTTGTGTTGTGTTGATTTGATGGTGGTGCGTCAGCGTCAATTAGTGAACAGGCAAAATAAGTGCATTGCCAGCTGACGGGAAGAAGCTATTTTGTGTGAAATACAGTACAAACAAATTTCTAATGGAAATCCTATTTTAAAAATGTTTTGAATTTGGTTGGAGTGTCTTATATTGTGTGAGTTGCAGGTTGGTATTTTTTGTCATGGCATTTTGTGTAAAAGTACTCAACTCCCCTGAACTTCGTTTATCGCATGCTTTCAATGTCTGTTTTTAGACAAACCACCTACTGACATCACAGCTCACTCACCTGAGGAAGATGAGCCATCCCTTCCAAATCTTTCAGCTAATAATACTTTTCATGGTATGCATTTTTAATGTTGATATTCTATTCATTTGTTAAGATAAATGGTTTTTTTTTTAATCTTCAATAAATTAAGATTATGGCTGCATTTTCTAATCTCAATCTCTGTTACCTTAAATTATACATTCATCTCTGTAAAGCTGCTTTTAAACAATCTGCATCGTTAAAAGTGCTATATAAATGAAGATGACTTGACTTACTATCCAAATTAGACCAGCTATTGCATCTGGCAATACAGTCATGCCAATGTCTATATTTTATTTCTTGAAGTACCACACATATGCCTGAATACTAAGCAAATAACTAAATGTCAAGATGAACCCCCCCTTCCATCATCATCATCTCACCCATCTAAATTTTTCAGATTTCCAGCATCTCATCGAACAATCTGAGCAGCGGATGCTCCTCGCAATTGAGAGAATGTCAACAGATATTTCCAATTCTATTGAGCGTCTGATCCAGGCTATTCAACAGAATCGTCCTGGTCCGGCAACCATCACAACACCACCACAGGAGACCATTGAGAGGCCCTGCAAAACATTGCAGGAGCTGCAAGCTTTCCTATTAAAACTTGAGGGCCCAGAAGGGAAAAAAAGGATGGTATGTTGATATAGCACAGGGGTCAGTAACCTTTTTGTCACAAAAGTGACATTTTTAAGTTCAAAATGTAGATCTGTGTGCATGTAGGCTAAATTATCAGAATTAAATACACCTCTCGCATTTGCTTGTGTGTCAGCAGTTACCCTGCTCCATGTGGCATTGCAATACTAACATTTGCTTTATTTATCTTTATATGTTGCATAGATACAGTTTTTGAGCCTGATGGGAGGTAGCAACATTGGAGACGCTGTGAGGAGAATCCTTCGGAAAATAGCCACCAATGAGGCCTGGTCAAATTACAGCCTGAAAGGCCGAAAAGGAAAACTGACCTTCATTGGGACAGCCCTCCACCATATTGTTTTAAGTATGCTTTTCAAAACTTCTCTCTTCTTTTCACTTCATCATGCAACTTTTTAAAGAGCAAATGATAAACAGAAAAATGTCTGTACTTACCCTGTACCTTCGAATAATTTGTTTTCTCGTTTTTGACTTCTAAACGGAAAAAAAACAAGTAAAAAAAAAAAAAAATCATTTTATTCAGCAAGGATGCATTAAATTGGCCAGAAAAGAGAGTTAAGATTTACATTTCAAATAAATGCTGCTTTTTTTTCTTTCATTCATCAAATAACCCTGAAAAACACAAAAATGTGAAGAAGCACAACTGTTTTCATCACTAATAATCATAAATGTTTCATATGGTTTTAGTTTTACTTATTCACTTATTCATATTGCTCATAAAGTGTACTTTTGGATGTCAAAACTTTATTAAAATAAACTAAACAAATAAATGTAAATGTAAATATGAGAATTTAAAAAATAAGAACATAACAGATGCATTGTGATATAGGTGACAAAATATTGTGAGAAAATATGAATATGAAGTTATTTAATGAGCTTCCTCACTTAACCAGTTATCTGTGCTTCCTCAGCAATGAAGTTCCACATTTCCGAACACGAAAATGCATGCAGCAAATAAGCCGTTCACAATATTTTCTTCAGTTAACTCCAAATTTCTCCCACATATTGGACTTGATTTTTGATGACGTATTGTCGACAACTTTACAAACTCCTCCACTAGCTATTCTTTTCTTAAACTCCTCAGAATCCATCTCGACGACTGCAAGCAGATCGCGCGCGCGGTTATGATGAATTTTTAAAAGTGGAAGTATAGTTAACGTTATAGATTCCTGGGACGGTGTGGCGCGTGGACACAAATAAACTGATATGGATTTTAAATTGTTTTATTAAAAATTATTTTATCAACTTGAAATACAGGCATATTTTTGTAGATGTGTTCCTAAAAATATGCATTACGTTTGCATGTGATTGTCTTAAACCCATGTTTCCCCCGTGTCCGACCCGACCTGCACCCGTATCCAAAACAGGTGGATATTTTTCATCCGTTTGAGCAAAAACCTACAGGTACCCGAACCCGTGCAGGACTCTAGCTGTAAACTACACCATATAGGCCTATGCTTATATTTAATTTCACGAAAACACAAAAACATTTGCAATATTACAAATACAAATTATTGTAGACTATCACAAGACCCATTTATGAATTAGTTAATTAGTTTTTCCGATTACAAAATCAAGTCGTTAT
The DNA here is from genome assembly GCF_963082965.1 of Carassius carassius. Classification (NCBI taxonomy): domain Eukaryota; kingdom Metazoa; phylum Chordata; class Actinopteri; order Cypriniformes; family Cyprinidae; genus Carassius; species Carassius carassius. Next base: position 22,940,096 of record NC_081779.1, read on the forward strand.
TTTAGTAGCATGGAAAAAACAATAGGATTATAAATTAATATCTCACTTACATATACAGTTTTCCACGAGTGAATTCAGTGAAATCCAGATTGTGTCTGTCTCTGTCTGAGGTGAGCGGCACTGGCGTGAACGCGGCAAAAACTCCCGCAAACCAGCAGTTTTTTTTCTTAACTCTTATCTAAACTCATATGATTGGTTATTGCATCATGAGCTCATCAGATTCATGTCTGATTGTTTATAATGCTCAACGCTTAAATAAAAATTCATATTTTGCATGTCATAACTGCCTACTGTAATATGGCGTAACACTTTTAATTTATTTTCACATTTTATGTCAATAGTGATAATCGTCATATATTTATTTAGATTATTTTAACCCCCTTGTAGAATATGCATTTGTATCCATTTTGGAGGGAGCAGGGCAATTGCGTCATCAGCAATATTATTTCCACATCGCGCCGTTCCCCGGTGCTGTCCGAGGCGATGGTGCTGAAACGGTTGATCAGTTCTTATTATAGAATCAATTATTCTCTCGTGCAGGGCTGCTTCACTGCGTTATGTGAAAAAGCGGTGTTCTTTATGAAAGTACTACAGAAGTAGTTGAAATCGCATCTATTAGGACTAATGGGATATTATAACAAATATAAAATAAAAATATAAAATAATCCAAACTATAAAAATACCTATAATAGCCTAGTCTACATATTTAAAAATGTATAACAATAACGTCATAATAATGGTCCATTTTAAGTGTTTAAGTGTCTCTTTTTTCAATTTTTGTTCGGTGGAGCTGTGACTATTGTTCTTGTAAAAACTTTTCAGCATAGTTTTGAGCCCTGAGACTTTTCACATTTATTTTGTTACATTTTTTTTTCTCTTCTAGGTGCTTGTGCCAAACAATTTCCGAAACACACAGAAAAGGAAATTGATACATGTATAGGGGAAACCCTCAAACATGCACCTCACCGTGCCAAGTTGGTCGCAACACCTGTAAGTTGTTTTATTCAATGAGAGCTCTCTCTCTCTCTCTCTATTCTCTAGAATAACATAACTGTTTTGATTTATTTACTTAGTACCGGTACTTATAAACAAAGTGGAGTTAAAAGTAATTAAAAAGTCGTTGAAGTGATTGGTAAATATAATGTTTAATTTTTTCAGGCAGCGGAAGAAGATCGGGCACCTCCTGAGGATGGAGACAGTGACTGATACACATATACACACACACACACACACACACACACACACACACACACACACACACACACACACACACACACAGTATATATTTAATATAAATTATTGTTTTTGTTATTTGTTGTTCACCATTTACGCAACATAAAATGAATATAAATATGTGTTCTTGTTGTTATTACTGTTTCCTAATATTTGTGTGTGTGTATAATATATATATATAATTTATGTAATATATAATTTATTTATAATCTGTTTTTGTTCACACAAAATAAATGACTGATTTTATCTTTGAATGTGTTAAACGTGCATGCTTATTCCTGTTTAAAGTTCTGAAAGAACAAGTGTTTTTTGCAGTAAAATTCTAGTTTGGTTCCCTACAGGTCCTTGAGACCAGTGGGGACGTTCTGAAAACGTTCACATAACGTCCTGAATGTTCTGTGAAGGTCCTCAAAATAACGTCCCCCGACCCTTTAAAGAACTCCACATCATGACCGTCTACGAACGTTCCCGGAACGTTACTAGGCGACGTCCTTGACACCAGTGGGGACGTTCTGAGAACGTTCTGGGAACATCACATTTGCAAATATAACATGGTCCCCTAAACGTTCCGATAACGTCCTGAATGTTCTGTGAAGGTCCGCAAAATAACGTCCTCCGACCCTTTAAAGAACTCCACATCATGACCGTCTCCGAACGTTCCCGGAACGTTACTAGGCGACGTCCTTGACACCAGTGGGGACGTTCTGAGAACGTCCTGGGAACGTAGCATTTCTAGCTGGGTTGCACTTTGTGAATGTGGAATATTTCCATCATACAAATAAAGTCCAGGGGTGCGTTCTCCGAAACTACCTTAACGCTACGTCGTTCTTAAGTTGTACCTTAAGAAGTACCTTATCGTTAATACGTGGTTTCCGAAACCTTCTTAGTAAAGTATACCTTCTGTAAGTCATGCGTTCGTAAGGTTGGTCTGGAGCGCTCTTAGCTATACCTTATCGCTGCTGACGGTTCATACCGCTAGTGGCCACCACTACACAAAAATATTTTTTACATCGCAGTTTAATTACACATAGACAATTTTATATGAACATTTATTATAAAATCTGATTTAGTATTAAAATTACATTTTTACTTTACTTTAAAATTTTACACATAAAATACTTAAGTTGTTATAGCCTACTACACCCAGTGTATGGAAGTGTTTTCATTAATAAAGTTTCCATACACTAATTGTTAGCTTTTTTAATTACTATTCTAAGGCACATCAGCTGGCGAACCATTTGACAGAAAAGGCTTAGGAGTCTATATAAAGAAAGATGAGTTTACACAAACTTTATAGCTATGGCAGCGAGACAGCGAGTACTTGTTTTAAATCAAAGACGGCACCGTCCGCGGAGCCAGTTAGTGTACGTCAACTACATGGCTGGTGGATAATCAGCATACGTTGTGGAGAACATTAACACACTTATGGCCGTGAGGGTTTGGTATTGCACACTTGCTAAATTATAAACACATACTCATATTTATTTCTGCATGTACATATTTCAATGAGCCCCGATAAATGCAGTTTGTACTATTTCTAAAACGCTTCTTTATAAAGAACATTGTTTTCTCAATACTTAACCTATACCACTGTGAAGGAAAGAGCGCACAATCGATCATCGAGGCATCGATATCAACCTATTCAGCGCCTCCATCATGAACAGCGCCTGCTAAGGTCGAACTTAAGAAGGTTTACCTTAAGCAACATCCTAAGGTATAGTTCGGAGAACACACGTAGGAAAGGTAGCTATATCTGTAGTTAAGGTGTACCTTTTGAGTCTTCGTAGCGCGCTAAGAGTTATCGGAGAACGCACCCCAGGACTGGTTTGGTTCTTTAGCTGTGGTGGGCTGCAAGAGTATTTAAAATAAAATAACTGAAATCACCTGGAGCAGTGATATGGACCTGCAATCCGATTAAAACCTCCCCCAAACTACTTTAGTTGTGCAATAAATTTTTTTATTAAAATAAAAATAAAAAGTATTTTATTTATTTTGGAGTTTTCCGAACCCCCTGGACTTGAAAATTGCAGGTAAAATCTGTAATTCCTGCACTAGTTTCAACTAAATTAAAATAATAACAATAACTGAAGTCAGAGGTTTCTGCTGCAGTTGTTTTTTTTCTTTCTTAGTCTGAGAAATGTTTTCTTGTGGAGCAGCCAGTCCAGAGAAGATCATGACACACAAAGTGTTCTTCAGCAAAACTCTACCACTAGAGAATCCAACAATTTACTATTCCTCCCACGTTATCCATGTCCCGATGGCTGTTTCGTCAGAAAGAAAACCATGAGGACACGCATTCTGATATCTCCAGAAAGCCCAGAAGAACAGTCTCCTGGGGCCTCATTTATAAACGTTGCGTACGCCACTCTCTACGCAATAATTGATATTTATAAAAAGCAAACTTGACGGGAAAATGTGCGGTCCTTCACGCAAGCTCTGACCAAGGAGTACGCACAAAAACGGGTGAAATTAGAAATGGCGACACCGTCGGCAGATGGAAGAAACACGTGAAAGTGAAAGTGAAAATGACAATACTGCCTCTCATAAATAACATGAAGACTTCACAAAGCAAGTCTTACAATTAACAGCCTACACCAACACCCGTTTGATCGATCAGCAGTGAAACAAACAAAAAAAAAAAAATCAAACGAAAATTACAACAGAAATTCAAATGAACACATATTTGCAAAAAGAAAAGTGAAATATGTTCTGCAATAATATTGGCATGTTGTGCAATTCATCCTCATAAATAATATAGTTAACAGAACGAAATAATGTACAAAACTGATATTCTCGTCAATGTGTCCGTCTGGCGGAGCAGACATAGATGCAATTAGATAGACAGATAGATAGATAATTAAGGAGATAGATAGATAGATAGATAGATAGATAGATAGATAGATAGATAGATAGATAGATAGATGTATTAATTGTCCACTGGGGAAAGTTGTTTTCATAGTAAAACATTTCTTCATAAGATACGGAATTATGGTATTCATGCATATGCCTTTGTTTTATTTTTGATAAAACAATGTATGGCGTATGTCTCAACCATTCAGAAAGCAACAAGAAATTACATTTGCGCTGATCAATTTCCCATTTCCACGTCGATTATTACCGACATCTGTAGCTTGTCAGATGCAAGAGGGGTCAGCTCCGGTGTCCCCTTTCCCCCACCCGTGGCAGACACACTCTGGCGATGGAGCGCTAGACGTTTTTTTGCCTCGACTTTGATGTCCGACCATTTCTTTTTTATTTCGGCCACGGTCCGAGGTTGTGAGGCTACAGCATTTACGGCGTTTGCCACTCAAGTGCCTTTTTGGCATTAGTAATGCCCACACTGTGCCCACCAAACAACATTTTTCTCCTCTTTTCCACCTCGCCAACGATAACTTCTACTTCACATTGAGTGAAGTTACGTTTTTTTGATTTCCTCTCTGTGTTTGCCATGATTTCGCAATCAATGAATATTAACTTGTGGGCGTTTCACGGACTATTTATGGGCAACTATGGGCGTGTCATGAAGCCGCAAAAGCTGCGCTACATTTAGAATTGATTGTGATTTATTAAGGGGAAAATGCGTAGGATATGCGTGCGCACGGTTTTATAAATCCCAATATTTCTGTGCGTACGCACGTCCTATGTTTCATCCGTACGCCACTTCTGACGCAAATCCTACGCAAAGTTTTATAAATGAGGCCCCTGGACACTTCATTCCACCCTCTCTGCAGCAGGACTTTGGCATGTTAAAGAACCCTTCAGAGTCACTAGGAAGCTCTCTTTACTGTCATAAGTTATTGTAATGTTACCTTTATTGCCTTCAACCCAAGAACAGTAACTCTCTTAAGCACTGTCCCACAGGTGCATGTGCAATAATGGTTTATGGTTCATTGAACAAGCATAAAATCATTGTTTAAACCCTTTCCAATAAGGATGTGTATATAGCTCATCTTAATTTTTCAAATACACTTTCATGAAAAAGAAAAGTTTCTTTTTGTTGAATTTATGTAGTGAATTTCAAGTTGAATTTGTGTATAATGCATAAGGGACCGTAAAAACCTGTATTTTGGGTATGGGAGTTCTGATATATAGGATGGGGCCACTGGGTTAGTTTTGTAACACAGACCTGGCAACCCTGCTCTCCTGGGAGTTGGATTGCATTGAGAAAAACGTCACGCTAAGAGAAGTTTACATTCAGTAAGCTAACTAAAGAAATGTTTGAGTACAGCTAATACGATTGATTTTCATCCCAACAAGAATGTAAGACTTCAAACATGACATTCTGGCAAGAAAACCAAACTTTTCCCACCCGTTTTTATTAATATCATAGTCCTTTAACAGTTGCAATCTGTTTTTATGAAAATAAGTCAGTAGAAAGAATTCCTTAAAAAGTCCATCAAGTCGAGTCCTTCGCTTGTAGGTCATGCTTTCACTTCAGACATGAAATTAAAACTGTCAGACCCTCTGTAAAGTCTCGGCTCCACTCTGAAGAGCCACGGCGTCCGAACAGGACAGTGAGCGTCAATCTTTATTTATGATGGGCACGGGGGAAAGTTCTGTTCAGCATGAAAAGTTAAAAGGCTTGAACCTGAAGAGCCCTATCAGCTTTGCACTATTCCAAAACGAACCTCCAAACGCAGTAAAATCTTCAATCGGTTTAAGATCCCTGTACTTCATGTGACAGTCTGGGTTGACTACCGTTAGCGGTAATCACTCTTTGAAGTACATTACCATGAATATTTAATGGTGGGCCATTTGGGAACATTAAGTAAGCCTCTCCTTTTAGGCAGTCTGTCTTGTTTATGTCTGTCAGTCTATGCCAGTCTGGATGTAGGTTTTCCAGGTTTAGCCGCCCCCCACTGCGCCCATCCTCACACTTAACCAAACTCTTCAGCTTGAAGAAGCCGAGGAGTCCAGTGGTTAGAGATTGTAGAGGCTTGTCTCCCAGGCTCAGCTGCATTTGAGTCCAGAGAAAGAGTAATGCCCCGTCAGGAGGAGTGTGTTTGGACAGGCTGCCCCTGAGTGACTGGAGCAGATGATTGGCAGGAAGTCTCCAGTGAAGTCAGTCGCAGAGGGGGCGTGGTTGGCTTTGAGACGAGTGTTTGTCCTCTCAGTCGCTGTCAGATCCTACTCCTCTCCGTTTTCTCTTGGAAGCTTTGGGTTTGGAATCCTCTTCTTCCTGGAGAAGCGTCAACAAAAGGCATTTTAAACACGACATGATGATAATAAGGCTGCTGGCCTGAAGGCTTTCGTGACGATGTCATGTGGTGAGTGTGGATTTACCGAAGCGCTGCTGGACGCGCTCTCCTCTTCATTGCAGGTTTGAGGAGCAGCACCCTTGCGGGATCGTGGAGAAGACGCTGGGGCTTTGCGTCGAGGTTTGTGTTGTTTGGTGGAATCCTCATAGTCCTCAGCTAATGAGAAAAGATCGCTGAATCTGGCAGAAGAAATGACAGTAAGTCAAATAAGAACTTGAAAATAGAATAAAAGGAAGATAAACGGATCAAATAAAATAATAGTATTTGTGCTTTATCCAGCAAACCTCATTTTGTGGGCCTCATCGCAGCTGGCCTGAACATGCTGTAGGGCCTGTAATATTGGCGTCTGGGAAAAGACTGATACACCAACAGGAACAATTCAGAAGGGATTGTTTAAATCAATATGAGCAGTGAAAAAGACAATCAGGCTGCTGAGAGTTGAGTGGTGTTTCAAGGACTGTAAGAGCTTGATGTTGAACTCACAGTTGTTCTTGGTGTTGCTGAGATTGAGTCTCAAACTGTCCAGATGTTCCAGCATCTGTTCCAGGGTCAGCTGAGCCAGTTTACTGCTGGAGCTCCTTAAACTACACAAAAACACAACACAACTTAAATGTGTGTCTCTTTAAAATTTCAACAAAGTTTGAGGTTGGTAAGATTTTGTAATGTTTTTCAAAGAAGTCTCTTATGATCAATAAGGCTGCAATTTGATCATAATACAATTCTTGTGAAATATTATAGCAGTTTTAAAATGTAAATTCTGTGATTTCAGTTTAACTTTCAGCATCATTACTCCAGTCTTCAGTGTCACATGATCCTTCAGAAATCATTCTTATATTCTGATTTGCCGCTCAAGAAACATATCTGTCAGTGTTAAAAAAAAAGTATAAATATTTAAACTTTTTGATGTTTCTCCAGGGCTATAGAGCCTGGGTTCAATCCACTTGAGCTTGAATCTCATCTTTTGTGTCCAGAGCCCAGGGCCTTCAACACTCATCTTTCAGGTCAGAGGGCTGAATGTCATTACCTCTGTCGTTTCCGGGGCATGCTGTTGTTCTTGATAAGCAGGGCTTTGATGTGTTCTCCCAGCAGGTCGTCATGTTTCGCTGCCCAGTGCCGCAGGATGCTGGTGGTGAACTGGTCCTCTTGGTGATAAGGCCGGCTCAGCACCATCTTCACCATCTCCTCACTCGGCCTTCAGCACAACACAGCAAAAAAAAAGAAAAGAAAAAGATGACTGTGTCCCACAAAAGACAAGATAAATAACCATCTGAGTGAAAAGACTTACTTTTCTCTTCGTAACTGCAGAAGCAGGCAGGACAGAGCTTCAGGGTGTTCTGTGAGTAAAGGGTGAATAGGATTATGGGTGGCCTGAGTATGTGTAGAGTGACAGCGTGTCTATGGAGAGAGACACTCACCCTTGTATTTGAGGTGCTGTAAAATGGGAATAATGGTCTCCAGAGGGATACTGTGCACCAGGAAGAGCTGCCATGTGCTGTACTGCTCAAACGTCTCCCAGTCCAGAGACTGAACTAAAACACACAGATGCACAGAACAAAATGAGCTTCACCAAGCAATGGAAGAATGTCTGGCACATTCACAAAGATAAAGCACTAGTGGTAAATCTGTTTGAAGTACATTGTTTTTTGCATTAAAAAAAATCAAGACCTCACATTAGTTGTTTTAGTAGTATATTAAATGGTTATTCACACTGGAAACAAATTATATACATTAAGTGAGCAAAGACCACGTATGCACTTCATTTTTTATTCATATACACCTGTAAGAGAATTAATTACGCAAGGGCATTTTTGCACCCTTATCTTAAGTTTGGAGGGCATTTTTGCCACAAGCCTCCATTGATTTTTCAAATTTGGTGCTTGGTTTGTTTGGTGTAACTATACAATTTGAACGGAGACTTGTGGGGTCAGACAGAGAACCATCAGAGCTTTATGAAAACTGTAAACTTACTGAGGATGTTGAGTACGGAGTCTTTACGGAACATCACCAGATTACCCATCATCACGTGACACATCAGCTCCTGAAGCTGTGAGGTGAAAACAAGAGGAAGAGGTTAAAAGAGATTTGAAGAAAAATAATAATTTAAGTTTAATCAGCGTTTGAGGGAAATTCAGCCTACTTCATCTACTCACACTTGTCACACCATACCTGCTTGTCAGGCGAGAACCAGTGAGGTTTGTTCACGTGCATCAAGTAAGTAAGGCTGTTTACCATATTACTTGCGCTATATATGAAATCTGAACATCTTTATGAACTTTCTGACGCATCAAAGTTTTTATATAATAGACTTTCTATAAAGAGAAATAATTATCCCGGGTTTCATTAAAATATCTTCATTTATTTTTCAAAGGTGAATCAAAGTAGTATGGGTTTGGAATGACACAAAGGTGAGTAAGTGACAGAATTTTCATTTTTAGATGAAGTTTCCATTTAAAAGTTTATATTTGAAACCTGCGCTGAATCAATGACAGCCACGATCATGTTGAGGAGCTCTCCACTGCGCAGGGTCTCGTCTGGGAACTGTTCAACACAGACACAGGAAGAAGTCAAGCACGACTGGGAAAGCATCTTTTGCAGGCACATGGTGTTTGAGCATGACGTGTGTTACCTCTGAATAGATGGAGGGGGTTAGGTAACACAGGAGCCTCACATCATCCTCCTGACAGGCCTTCATGTCCATCATCAAGCAGGTGTGCAGGTCGCCCAGAGCCGTGGCCTGAGCAAAGGACTCGTACAGGCTCATCTTCCCCGCTGCTGCTTTGCTACAAAGATGCACAAAACAGTCTACTATGAAATGCTGAGAGTTCAGAGTAGGGCTGCACATTTAATCGAAAGAAAAAACGGCCTTGCATCATGGCTTAAAGCGATTATCAAATTATACAGGGCATGATTTAATTAAATACATGCTCTGTATTAGAGGTCGTCACAGGTCTACTTGGATCCAAAAACCTGTGGTCCGACCCAAGCAGCTTGGGTAACTTAAAATAAATGTGCTTTTTCCAAAAAGATCCGAATTCTTTTAAACTATTCGGATGCATATTTCAGCGTTCGCTTAAGTGCATTTTTGAGAAACGCATGTAGAAAAGAAACAAACGTTTGTAACCTCACAAACAGAAATGCATCTTATAGATACAAGATCCATCAGGAAAAGCCACTCACTTCATTAAGCTGCGTGTTCATGGAGGAAGTTCGGGGTAAGAAGTGATTTGGGTCAGGTACAGATTTTAGGACCTGAGAAAACCTCTACTCCGTATGGGCCTTTATGAGTGCAATTAACTTTCCATACCAACAGGTGGCAGCAGTCTGTATTTGTCATTCAAAAGGAGGAACTAGAATAGCTATGACTGCTGATAAACAATGAGAAGAGCCTTCTACGTTTGCTTGTTTTCTTCACTTCAGCCCATCAGAGTGATCTTCCTCAACGACTGCCTTCGCTGCCAATTCAACTTGCTCAGTTGGCCAAAAGGCCATCGACAAGGTCAGTCTAGTGCCAAGGGGCAGACAGCCTGACACTGGAAGACCATCAGCTTGGTGTGTCATGGTCTTAACAGAACAGAAACCAACCGACTGGCAATATGTCTTGTTGCTCATCACTTGCCACTTTATAGTTATTATTTGGACTTTTTCACCCTACCTAGCTTTGAGATAGTAGAGCAGATGATAACCGATTTTCGGCTGTTTCTGGTAGAGCTCGGCGAGCATTTCCAACAGGACAGAGAAGCCGCTGTTGTCCTCCTGCATCTGACACAAGTTCCTGAAGATCAGACACACCGGCTTACACACAGACTCCTCCAGTGACCTGCACACACACACACACACACACACACACACACACAGCATCTCATTAGCCTCTTCGTTAAGAAAAATGAACAATAGTGACAAAAAAATATGAAGGGAACGGAATCCGGACACAATGCTGGCTGGAACCCAAGACACATATCTAGAGCTAACCACCAAATAATGTGCAAACAGACTCGACAGGAAGCTGAGAAAGAGAGGGAAACATACTCTTCTGTGATCTCCTCAGGCAACACATCTCCTCTGAAGTGACTCTTAAACAGTTCAGCTAGACAGGAAGCTAGAGTGGACATCTGCTCAGAGTCAAAATCCTCCTGAAATAGGACAAAAAAAAAAAGAAAAGTGTGTATCATTAGCCGTATTTAAAGCTCTGAATGAAATGTTCACCCTGAACAAGGCTCACCTCTAAAATAAGATCCACAATTTCCTGCATGACCTCACAATGTGTTTCTGTGTCACTGAGAGAGAAAGAACCGCACCAATGAGACTCATGCAACTGAGTTTTTATTATAACTGGAATACATTCAGTTATTAATCATGTGTCTCACCTTCCTTTCTGCAGTTGCAGAACCCTCTCTTTAAGTGCTTCGTCCAATTGGTCCACAAAAGGTGTGATGTCAGCAGGCTCGTCGATGTAGGTTTCCTTCAGCTGATGGAACCTGAACTCTCGTTTTTTACCTTGGGATAAACAAGGGATCATATCATGACAGCACTGATGTGAACTGAAAATACAGAAGTGGGTAATGGGCATCATTCTGAGCCAGAGCCACTGATCTAGATTCTGTCATGATTGAATACTAAAGCAGAGAACATCCCAACTGAAATAGCCCAGGGAAGCAGAGCCTCTTATTTCTAATCGGTTGACCTGAAGGCCTGAGCTAAAGTCTGCCATAACCGCAAGCATCTTGCCTTTGTTGTTCAATTCTTCCTCATCATCACTGAAGGTAGCATCTGTGCTGTCATAGCAACCATCCTCCTTATCAAGCACATGATTGTCCATCTCCAAGGGAACAGATTCCTCCATTTTTGCTACAAAAAGCACAGAAAAAAATAAATTCAAGATTAAAAAAATGCCATAACTCAAGCAGAATTTAATTCCACTGGTTCTTGAGATTGTGGTTTGTAATGTTATAATCCTTGCTGGATATTAGTTGATATATTTCTATTACAAACTACAATGGCTTCCTTCTTCATTTGAATTTAAGAACCAATTTGACAAAGAGCCAAAAATGTTGAGGACCACTGCACACACTTCATATTTCTACTCAATATTTACTTTACTGATGAGATGGGGAGTAGTAAGACTTACATAAAAAAAACTCTGGTATCGAGCAGTATATGGATATGCATGCATGGTCAATTAATTTTTTAATTATATAAAAGGACAACAACAATTTCTTTTTTTAAAGTGTAGTGACGTGATGTTTTGGCATCACATTCATTGTCATTTATCCTGAACCACACACACCCACACCCACACCCACACCCACAAAAAGAATCACAAATCCCAGCAAAAGAGGTTTATCAAGATTTATGCAAGTGTAGTGCATTTCAAATAATAGTACTCAAAAAAAGGACCACTGTTTTGTCTGATATTTCTTGTGGACTAAATTGGTTTGGAGCCTTTGTTTTTGACATGACTGGCATTGAATCAGTGATGTGGAGCTCTGACCTTCAGTGGGCGGCGAGGGGGAATTGCAGAACTCTGGGAAGCGTTCTCTCAGCATAGAGCGCAGCTCACGGTCCAGTTTAGGGTTGTCAAACAGAGGTGCTAGGTGACTGAGAGAACAAGAGACATAGTCAAGATCATTATACAGAAAACATCTCTAAACCAGCAGACACAGTGGTGGACTTCTTGATGAAGTGTCTGTTATGAGCACATGTTAATGAGTGTGAGTGAGTGTGTGTTAAACTCACGCCAGAACTCTCTTCTCCATGATGAAGTTGAGAGAGTTGAACACACCCTGCCGCACTTGCCCCTCAAGAGGAGGGAAGAAGTTTGGGATGATCTGAAGTGGCATAAAATACAGGTTATCCCAAGATTTAAAAGACTGACATTCACAACACACAGAACTTCCTGTGATATTATGGCCTATTATAATTTCCCACATACTGTTTTGACTGTAGCAGCAAAAAGCTTCAATTTCTTAGTGAACTTAGTGAATTTCAACATTTACTTATACATTATTAAAATATTAGTTTTTTTGCATCTGTTAATATTATTAAGATAATAACAACTGATGTAATAATGATATAATAGATCAAATAAGAACTGAGAAAGAGTTTCTCACCCGACACATGAAGTCCAGTAGTGTGGCTGTTATAGCAGGATGTGGCTTCATGGAGTGATGCATTACTAAAATGGCGGGCTCTGAAAAACAAGAGTGAGAGAGAGGGGGGGGGGGGCATGCAGAAAGAGAGAGACATATATCAAAGGAAAATAAAAACAGAGCGTCAGTGACTGGGTAAAGGCAAAGCATGTGGTTTGTACATGTCTGTTTATGAAATCAAATCTAAATGACTTAATAATAGCTTCCTGCCTCTCTTACCGATGTTCATGATGCTGTCTTTCTCTGGGTTGAAGAGCAGCCAGTCGTAGAACAAGGCCAGTTTGGCATTAGATGCAGCAACATTAGACTGCAGAGAGAGAGATGGAGTTAAACCTTAAGCACTGCTACGTAAATCCAGAAAAATCTGAATGTTTTTTAGTACTTGCTTACCGTGCAGGTAGTTAGGAGCCATCCGATGATCGCCCAGCGTGGGAGAATGTCAGAACTCAGCACTTCATTGGATGGATGAACCACGCCGCATATGTAACGAATGAGGTCACAGCGCAGCGACTGGCTTTCAGCTGTGGACAGATACTGCCGCTGAAACCAGTCCTGATAGCGCTTCTGCTGGCCGAACCGAACCTGCAGCCAGGAAGAGCAAGAGTGTTTGACTGTTTCAAGTCATAAACGTATCTTGGTTTTAGTGTCAGGTGTCAAGTGTTTGTGAGTATTTACCCGTGAGGTCATGAACAGCAGCTTGGTCTCCATGTCAGGGGTGAGTCGGCAGGCCAGAAACTTACGTGAGGTTCTAGCGGTGAGGAGCTGCAATATACCTGCAGACAATTTAAAAACACACACATAGATTTTACTGTGCATACTATTTATGTCCAAAACTGATGCATTACAGTAGAAATTCCCTCCAACACACACCTGTGAACTGTGGGCTAAGGGTCTGAGGATTGTGCAGCAGGTCTCTCCACAGCAACTCCATCTCAGGAATACGAGCCACAATCTGTAAGAGTCTGACCAGATCCCTCCCGATGATAAAACACTCCATGAACTGTTAAAACACAAACAATGTAAAAACACGAAACAGCAGCAACATGTGTAATGTGCACGTGAAATAAAAAAAAAATAATGTATTTCAGAGTATTTCAAATAAAAACTGCTCTTTTGAACTTTCTATTCATCAAAGAACCTAGTAAAAATGTATCATGTTTTGATGTAGAACATTCAGCTTTGCATCACAGGAATAAATTGCATTTTAGAATTTTTTTAGAAAAGTTTTTATTTTACACTGTAACATTTCACGAAATTGCTGTTTTTGCTGTATTTTGGGAAAAAATAAATACAGCCGCATTGGGCATTTAAAAAAAAATATCTTACTGACCCTAAACTTTTGAACAGCAGGGTATATTATAGATATAAATATTTTATATGTTTACCCGCATATCATGTAATCACTATTTGATTATCAAAATCACTGTTAGTTGAAGCCCCAGTGCACTTAAAGACCAGGAACATTTCCATACATAAGGTATGTACAGTCCATTTCAAATTTCATGGTGTCTATAAATCTGTCGAATAATTGATGGCAGTTTAATTGAAACACAGCTGGCTCAAGTCAGAAGTTGTGCTCTCTTGGGAACTGCCGACTCTGATACAGACAGCTTTAGTGTCCTTCAGCGAGACACTTCACCTCTGCCATTGAAATTAGTCTATGAAGAGTCACTCTGAATAAAAAGTATTTATCTTTGTTTTCATTTCTGGCTTTTTTTGCTTATTGTTCAGATAAGGGAATTAAGATATGCTGTGATATAGATTCAAAGTTTCTCATCATGACTCAATGTGTAATGTGGGATAACCACATACTATCTACAAAAAGTATTGCATGCAAGTTTGTCAGGCGTTTATATACATAATGTATGATAAAGGGAAAATAGGGAGCTCATACATAAGAAGGAGGAAAAAAAACACCTCATACAAGTTATCACTCTACCTATAATCTCCCAATAATACATCTTAGTAGGATGATTTTTTAATGCTTAATTTTGTGATCAAAGCTGTGTAGCTTCTATTGTGGTGGTCAAAACATAAAATGCAATGCAAAACGTGTTGAAATACGCAATACATGCAATTTGTGTTCCTCTAACAAAATAAATGTTATTCTTACATTTGCTTCACAAAAACTAGTAAAGATTTCATAGCAAAAAAGACATGTGAAGCACGACCTGAAAGGGGCCATTTTTACCTCTTAAAGATCTGAAGTCTTTCCAGTACTCACCCTCTCTCTGAGCAGACCGATGCAGAGGTCCACCTCTCTCTGTCTGAGGGGCAGCAGGTTTGGCGTCCCATGGTCCACTATGAGCCTCAGGTAGGTGTACACAGACATGGCCACTAACATCCCACTTTTCAGCACCCACTCCCTGTTCATCACACAAATATATTCAAGAAACTGACAATAAAATCACGCTGGTCTATTAGCATGGACATAGTTACCGCCCACAGTGCAATGATCACGCTGCATGCTGTCTGACTCATAACTTCTCACCTCTGTTCCACTAAGATCTCCAACACGCTCTCTGCCAACCACAGGTTTTTGATGGATATGTCTCCCCCTGCAGATTGACGCAAGATAGACACAGGATGTAGGGATATGCTTTAAATAACATAGCATGATTTGCATCTGTGTGTGCACACACCAGCGATCTGTTTCATGAGCGTCATGAGAACCCCATCTGCTCCAATGACTCCGCTCTTCACCAGCTCTTTGACCAACCACACCAGCTGCCCACACAGAAGATGAGACCGCATCAGTGCTTTTACTCTTAACTAAAACTATTAAAAATTGTCAGTCAACTGAAAGAAAAATATAAAACAAAAAAAAAACATATATATATATATGAGATGAGAAACATAAATGCAGAAAACTTCCATCAAAATTAGAAATGTTGTTTTTGAAGCTAAATTATATATAATAATAAGTGGAAATGACATCAGCCCACCTGTGTACGGCACACATCCTGCAGCTTGAGAAACTTCTCCATGAGGATCTGGTTGATTTTCATGAGCACCACGTTCATGCCGTCCCGATTCAGCAACGTCAGGTCTCTGTAGCACTGCAGGACACAACACCGTGTTAGTGGTGGGATTCTGGGAGAACAGTGAGAGCAGAAGAGCTTTCTGTGGCATGCATGCGAATCAGATCTCGTGTATGAAGCATCAACGTACCCTCTGTGCTTGTGGGGGCTCAGTGAGCAGAAGTGTGAAGAGACCCAGACACACCTCCTCATGCTGCTGTGGACCCTTACAAACCTACACACACACACACACACACACACACACACAGCATCATTCTAAATAAAGCATGTTTCTGTAAAGTGTTTAATTAAACTTTATTTTCATCCTTTTAGCCACTTTTAATGACTTCAAATTTTAAGTCAGTCATGAATGAAAAATGGAAAATCGGATCAGGATATTACAAGTTGCAGAGGCCAGATTTGATCCCATGTATCTCACGTGAGCAACACAACTCAATACACATTAACCAGCAGACCTTGATTGAACGTCATTTCATTCTGTTCTTCTTTCTGATAAAAAAATATTTCTTGAGCAACAAATCAGCACATTATACTGATTTCTGAAGGACCATGTGACACTGAAGACTGGAGGAATGATGCTGACAATTCAGCTTTGATCATAGGAATAAATTACATTTAAAATATATTCAAATAGAAAACAGTTATTTTAAATGGTAATAACATATCATAACATTACCGTTTTACTGTATTATTGATCGAGTAAAAGCAGTCTTTGGTGAGCATACCGACTCCAAACTTATAAACAGTATTTCAGCAACAGATCTTCTAGCAGAAGTATAAATCTAAATCCATTTGCTGTAATAACTTTTAATGAAAATTGCCATACTTCATATTATGTAGTAACTGTTTTATAAAATAGTTTAGATAGACACCGCTGAAGTAATAGCAGAGAATTTACAGTATGTCTCAAAACAAAACCCTTCTGACACAACTATATTCTCAATAAAGCAAAGTAGATTACTGCTTAAATTTGCATTTCTTAAAGTATAAGAGGCATTCGCTGGAACTCCACAATGAATAACATTTTCTGATTAATATGAATTGCATGTGTAGAACAACAGGGGTCCCACACTTTTTGAACAGTGAAATTATCTTCAATTACAGCTGATTGATAACTGGTGGGGCAAAAAAAAAAGGACTTTAAAATGAATTAAAAATTTCAAATGTCAAGTGATATATTTAAATGACCATATTTACTATACTAATGTCACCAGTCATGGTCAACAGATATCTTAAAGTCATGGACATGGAGTTGTTTACACAAACACTCAAAAAGAACAACATACAGGTGGCGAAACAAATCTGAGCAGAGCAAAACTAGAAAATAGTAAATTTTTTCCAGGCCTGAAAATCACAACTTTAAAATTCCATTCTACGTCCAGGTTTTTTATGCTGTGAATCCTGATGTGTTATCATAAGTGGGTGTAACTGATAAACACTCACATGAGCAGTGAGAGCATCATTGGCTTCCCGCTCTGACAGTCCATTGGTTATGGATGTAGTGATGCTCATACACCTCTCCAAGCGCTGAAACACACACAAACACACACACACACACACACACACACACACACACACACACACACACACACACACACAAACTGATGAGTACATTACAGAGCATTATAGTTGCATGCATGAATGCCATGGCAAAAAAAAAAGAAACAAAAAATCTTAAACACTGCAGATTCCACTATTAGTTCATGCATGCATAAATAGTCTAATCTCAATTTAAGGCATGACTGCATCAATTTTTAAAACCTTCCCCAGCAGAACGAGTCACTATTGACACCATCAGCTGTCATTCAGTACATGATAACATCATTGTGTGTTCAGCAAACATCATGTTTACACCGTTGCCACAACTCCATAATTTATATCTGAATCACATATATCACAAAATATAACACATAAGATCACAAAAGACTACAAAAACCATCCCTGCAACTTCTCCATTCTGCTTGTCCTTTTGTTATTGTACTTAGTTTTCTCCATGTTTTTCTTCGCACTGACTGGGGAATGAGTCGATCCCTACCTCCTCCAGCTCATCTTTGGCGTCCAGGCTGGTGGACACCAGAAGGCGACCCTGCGCTTTACTCTTAGCCGGCGAGGGCTCCATCTCCTCCCGCCTCGCTGCGCCCACACACACGGGACCGGACGGGGGTTTAGGGCGCTGTTTGAAACCCTTCTCTCAATGTTTACTTGGGTCTGAGGGGCTTATGAACTAGTTAACCCTCTCTCCGCCCAGTCCTAGGCGCCTACAGTGTGTTTACGACTCTTAATTCGCCACCTTCGCGCGACCGCACCAGTGTTTCCACAGTGTCCGACTTTAACAATTCAACTTCCGCAGGGCTCAGCGGAAGTGTTACGAACGCGGAGTGAAGGCGGAGCGGAACGACTTATTTGTACCAATCGCGTGCTGGGTGTTTTGATTGACGTGACAGTTGGCCAATCGCGGCGAGGAAACTGTGAGCGAGTCCCGTCAGACAAAAAGAAGCCCGTGACGTGCAGATGGACTTGAACGCTGCTTCGGTGTAAATATGTGGGCACAAACTCAGACAGACAGTACGTTAAGGTTGGCATGCAGCGAAAAACCCTGGACAAATGCGTACTGACTTTTAAACGTGTTAACAGCAGACATCTAGTCGTGTAGGGTCTAACAGGAAAAAAAATCAGTATTATTTGAAGATTATAAAAACTATTTAAACTATTATAATTCATGTAATAATAACAAAAACAACAATAATTGTATAATTATTACTTTAATATAATTAATAATAATTTTAATAATACATTATAACCGAGTTGTATAGACACACACACACACACACACACACACACACACACACACACACACACACACACACACACGTATGCTGTTATTTCTGTAATTAAATATGGCTGAAAGCCATATAAGCTTTAAAGTTTAGCATATAATACATTCTAAATACATATATGCTGTGGAAGATTACTTTATTAGTATTAGTGTTAATGTTTTATAAAGAAGTCTCTTTTGCTCATCAAAGCTGCATTTATTTGATCAGAAATACAGGAAAAACAGGAATGTTGTGAAATATATATATATATATATAATAGCATGTTCAAAGCATTTGGTCTTTCAATTTGTTCATATATATATATATATATATATATATATATATATATATATATATACATACACAACACACACACAAACACATACATCACTATTTTCACAAAATCACATTACAATATACAATAAAAATATTTTGTCACACATTTCTCAATATATGAAAAGCAGCAATTCCTAGTATTTAATATTAGCACAATATATATGTATATTTTCAATATACAGTAAATAAATTTGTTGATCGTTAATATTAAAGTAAATATATTTTCATTGTGTAAGGGATGGCTTTTCAGTAATATTTACACAACATTTAAGATACATTTATGAAACTGCAAAAATGGAAAACGTAAAGGTTGTTTTGGCAAAGAGAAATTACAAGTGGCAATTTCTGCCAAAATATAACTGAACAGTGCTAATATAGCAGTACTTACCTGCATTATTCTTTCAAAGGATAATTTTGTGAGACAAATAGATTACTGTACACCATTAGAAATAAAATATTTAGTGAACAGGTCTCAGTGTTTGTAATATGTTTATTTTACATAATCCCCTTCCCCTCAAACATAAAAAAAACAAAATAATCAATTTAAACTTCACTTAAAGTCTTTGTAGTAATGTATCCAAATATCCCCACAGACCCAGCTATTCAAACCACACATATAGGACAGATAAAACAATAGTCATTATTCATGCCCTCCCAACAGGAAAGCAAGAAGAGCTGCTTCTTAAAGACACACGACGCCCATGTACTGCACTGCTACAGTTTGACTGACTGAGAAGTCATGTGGAAAAACACTGCATTTATTTACATCTGAGCCAGACATTCATGTTTATTTCAAATATAGAGCAGCGTGATTAACGAAGCTTTTAATGCCATCAGATAATCACTGGACTGTTTCCTCTCAGGATGTACTGTATGCAGTCATCAGCGCAAGAAGTGGATCAGAGATTTCAGATTGTACTCAAATGCAACAACCATCCCAGAAGACACTGACCCCGTGAGATTCGATGCCTCAGCAGGTATCATCAGGGACAGTTTCTGTCCACATCTTCATTATCTCAGCTTAGACACAGGGAGGCGAGCAGCGCTGCAGAAATGACACCTTACAAAACACCCGAATCCGGGAAAGTTTTCAGAATGGGGAAGGAATATGAGATTTAACTTGATCTTAAACTTGATTTACATTTGCTTCCTGCTGGATGGAATTGGGCATAGCTGAGATTTTGTCATGTGCAGCAGAAAGCTGTTGGTTAGAAGGTTTCATGTTATCAGAACTGAGTGCACATTAATATAGACGAAGATCTGACAAATCTGACATGATCTTCAAAACACTGTGAGCTGATTCATATTAAACAGTGTGTGATGTGTACATGTAGAAATGTTGACGTTGGTTCAACTTTCCAACATCCAAACCTAACAAAGGCATTACGCTAATTGAAAACTTAAGTCAAAATTGACCCTATTTACTAAATATCTGTTCTTGCTCTTATCCACATTCTGAAGAAACAAAAGTTTGTTTTATAATCCTTCATAAAAATGCAACAAAACATAGCTGACTTACTACAGTTGTAAAGTTCCAGCTTATGTTCGTGTTTTTTTAATGGATAATTGTTAGAAACTTAAAATTAAATAACATGTCAGCAGCTTCGACAGGAAGTATGCTTTCTGAATGTCTACAAATGTTGCTGTTTGCTTCACTACCTGTTATTTTATTATAGGTGTGTGTCACATCATTTGTTTGTTCTTCAATATTTTGCAAGATATAGAAGTAATGATATAGAAGTATTTTGCCATAATCTACTCTACTGTTCAAAAGTTTGCGGTCGATAAGATTTAAATAAGTCTCTTATTATCAACAAAGCTGCATTTATTTGATCAAAAATACAGTAAAACTTACATTGTGAAATATTCTTACAATTTTAAATAAGTGTTTTCTACTTTAATATGTTGATGTGTAATTTATTGCTATGATGTAAAGCTGTATTTTCAGCATCATTCCTCCAGTCTTCAGTGTCAAATGATCCTTCAGAAACTACTCAAAAAAACATTTATTATTATCAATGTTAAAAAGAGTTTGCCTCTCCCGTTTTTCCTTGGTTCATATTTTTATGGAAACTATGACACATTTTTGTCATTTGAAATAAATATTTTGTAACATTATCAGTCTTTTGTCACTTTTGATCAATTTAATGCATCTTTGCTGAATAGAAATATTAATTTCTTTAAAAAAAATCTTACTGACATGACACATGAATGGATCAGAGTGGAATCTCATAATGGAACAAAATAATATTAACCATTAATAATGCTTAAATTAAAACCCAATGGATAAACTCAAGTTCCATTTGGAAATATCTCACATTCTGGGAGTTAAAAGTGTTGGTGTAAATCCTGTTAGAAGAACATCCCTGTGCTGGTTTCATCCAAAACACGATTGCAACATCAATACATGTGGATTTTCTGTCTTGAGATCTAAGAACAAAATCCATCATTGCACATTTCTATGCTTTCTTAATCATACTTGCCATTTATTATTATTTCTGTTATGTGCGTAACTTTCATCTGTGGTTCAAAACCCTCTGCTGACTGGATCGGATCTGGGAGATAGAAGAGATCTGAACTGACCTGCATCCCAGAGGAGGAATGGAAAACATTTCGCAGTTAAAAAACTAGAGTGACTACAGCACTGTGTCTCTGCATGACTAATAACACGAACAACAACAAACAGACCCAGAGGACTCCTGATGACTGCTGTAAAAAATCTGATCGAATACCTAGCATATCACGACAAAAGAAAATTCAAATCTCCTATGAGACCCGTAAACACACCAGCAGAAGGTCCGCTCAGCTCAGTGGTCACTGATCTGACAGTCCTTTATGTCATCTTCCAGCTGTCTAAACAATTCTACTCAAGTATAGTTTTTTTAGGCAAAATAAGTCACAGCTGGATTCCCATGAAGCAATAACTTGAGCTTTTGGGAGATGAATGATGAACAAGACCAAGGTTTGAAACAGTACTTTCTAAGTCTGGTCTTTTTCTGAAGAAATCGTCTTCCGTCCCGCTGTTCCACACTGTCCCAGTACTCGTTTAGATGTGTTTGTTTTGTTCTCTCCTCTCTGGTGCATTGCTCTTTCTCCTTGTCCGTCAGTTTTTAGGCATTATTGGAGCTGATCTCTCCTAGCAGCCAGTACGTCCTCATCCGGCCCTTTCCCTTCATCTCCACATCTCCCCTGAGCTCCAGCTGGAAGCAGTTGATCTCCTGCAGGATGGCCCATGTGGCCTCTGAAACATGGATCTTCAGGGCTGATGGAGGAGAAATCAGCGCACAGCAGATTATGAAATAATCACACACACTATTTTCTCTCTCTCTGTGTGTGTGAACAAATATAGCTATAAAAGTGAACTCTCTTTAAGTTCACTTGAGGATCTTATCATTTCATTAATATTACATTATCTGTATGTAGTTATTTTATATATACTTGAAAGATTTGAAGCACACTAGAAGTGCAAAATCAATACAGTAAAGCTAACTTCTCTTTCACAAAGGTTTTCAGGAATCCCAGTATGGCATTTTATACTTTCAAAAAATTGTACTGAAGTTTATATGGAAATTATTATTCCTGAATGCAGAGTTTTACTCAAAGTTCACTCAACTGATTTACAAACGCCAGACTAGATCAAATGAATCATGAAAAGATGCAGCTTTCACATGCAAAGAGATTAGCCAGTTATAACACATAATCATTTACATAATCATGACCGTTTATAACTACACTAATGTTCAAAACTACCTGTAACATAATAAAAAAAACATAAAAAACTTTTACTCAGCAAGGATGCATTAAATTGCATTAAATTGATAAAAAGTGACAGTACATAAACTTCTAATGTTACAAAAGAATCCTGTAAAAATAAACATCACGGTTTCCTCAAAAATAATAAGATAATCAACACAACTGTTCTCAGCATTGATAAAGATAATAAAACATATTTATTGAGCATCAAATAGCATATTATACTGATTCCCGAAGGATCATGTGACACTGAAGACTGGAGTAATGATGCTGAAAATTCAGCTTTGTGTCACAATTATTAATTACATTTTAAAATATATTAAAATAGAAAAAGGTTATTTTAAATTGTAATAATATTTCTAAATAGTACTGTTTTTACTTTTTTTTTCAAATAAATGCAGTCTTGCTGAGCATACATATTAAAATAATAATAAAAATGATAATAATAAAAATCTTACCAACAACAGTAGTGTAAATTACAACTGTTGTGGTGCAAGACACCTTGCCATTATACATATACATTAAAAATGGACTTCAGGGAAAAACAAATGCCACAGAAGAGTGGAACACAACCCTTACAAGAGTCTGTAGGTGCCTCACCTTCTCCATTGGATTCCATGCGTGAAGCCGTATTGACTGTATCACCAAACAAACAATACCGAGGCATTTTCAAACCAACCACCCCTGCACACACGGGGCCTGGACACATGAAAACACACACCCACACACATAACCATCAGTCAAAGCTCCCCATTAGCCAGTCATCAACACACAGAGATGTCCTCAGAGAGGCCAGACTGCTCTGTGCTGTACTTGTACTCTATGAAACACTTTCATGACCCCTGATCCTCACCGCTGTGGATGCCGATGCGTAGGCGGAGCTGCTGGTCGGGTCGGTGGCGGATTTGGAAAGAGTGTACGGCCTCCAGCAGAGCCAGAGACATGCGGGCGATCTCGCGGGCGTGCAGTTTCCCGTTCCTCACAGGAAGGCCAGACACAACCATGTATGCGTCACCAATGGTTTCCACCTGGGGGCGCCACACAAAAACACATAATTCGAGACTTCGGTCTCTGCAGAGCAAAAGTGGGCGTTTTTGACTTTGTGGGAGTTTTAAAACTGCTGGGTGTTTCTAAATCATGCAATCAAAATGATCCCCCTTACCTAACCCCACCCCTAAACCTACTATGATGTCATCCAATCAGGAATCGCGGTCTAAAAACACCCTGATCTGGTAACTCCCATTACTTTCCTGCAGAGACCTATACTTGACATAATTCGTCTCAGTGATGGGCTGAGAGTGTAAGAAACATCTCAGTCTCCTAAAAAGATAGATCTTAGTTTCTTGCTTCAGCTGAACACAAAATAAAATATTTTGAAGAATGTGTGTAACTGAAAAGTTTATGGTAGCCAATTGACATCCACAGTACAGAAAAAAAAATACAATGGAAGTCAATGGCTACCAGAAAATGTTTGGTTGCCAACATTCTTCAAAATATCTTCTTTTGTGTTCAACAGAAGAAAGAAACTCGTTCAGGTTTGGAACAACATGAGAGTGAGTAAATAATGGCAGATTTTCATTTTGGGTGAACTATTCCTTTCAACTAATGTGTTTTTGAACGGGCAGTGAATGTAATGACTGGATTACCTTGTACACGTCAAAGTTGTCGATGATTGCATCAAAGCAAGTGTAGAGATCATTCAGCAGTGTCACCACCTGTGGCGGGTTCACACAGACAAATAAAATAATACAATTTAACGCAATACTGCAATGAGTGTTGCAATAAAGTACAAAATTAGCCTATAATTATTTGTGTGTGTCTCTTTGAGGAGTGTTTACTGAAATACCCTTTTACAGAGGGTTTCTGACCTGCATGGGTGTGCTTTCGGCTGATAATGCGGTGAAGCCCACGATGTCACTGAAGTAGATGGTGACCGAGTCAAAGGCTTCTGCCTGCACCATCTCACCTCGCTTCAGCTGCTCAGCCACTGAGCTGAAACATAACACACACACACACACACACACACACACACACACACACACACACACACACACACACACACACACACACACACACACACACACACACACACACACACACACACACACACACAATCAGGTACAGCCTCATGCAACCTTCAGTTGAAAAATTTGTAAAATCATTGCACATAACTTAATATGAATAATTTGATACAACCGGATAAAAAAAGTTTTGCATTAGAGCTGGAAACCTTTAGTTTATATTTAATTTTAGTGTAAATATAAAGATACTATTCAATTTTTTTTTTATTTTTTTTTTTAAAGTCTCTAATGCTCACTACTGCTGCATTAAATTGATCAAAAATACAGTAAAAACTGTAATATTGTGAAATATTATTAAAATGTAAAATAAGTGCTATTTGAATATATTTAAATATTATTTATATTTTGAAATATAATTCATTGCTGTGATTCAAAGCTGTATTTTCAGCATCATTACTCCAATCTCCTATGTCACATGATTCTTCTGAAATCATTCTAATATGCAAATTGCTGATCAAGATTTCTGATTATCAGTACTGAAAACTGCTTCACATTGTTGTGGAAACCGTAAAACTGGCCTTCCATACTTACTGTCACTTTTTAATTAACTGATGAATAAAAGTATTAACTGCCTTAAAAAAATCTTACTGAAAGCAGATTTTTGTATGGTTGTACAATAAGTGACAAAAAGTGAGGTGACATTCAGCCAAGTATGGTGACCCATACTCAGAATTTGTGCTCTGCTTTTAACCCATCCGAAATGCACACACACAGAGCAGTGAACACACACACACACACACTGTGAGCACACACCCGGAGCAGTGGGCATCCATTTATGCTGCGGCGCCCAGGGAGCAGTTGGGGGTTCGATGCCTTGCTCAAGGGCACCTAAGTCATGGTATTGAAGGTGGAGAGAGAACTGTACATGCACTCCCCCCACCCACAATTCCTGCCGGCCCGAGGCTCGAACTCACAACCTTTCAATTGGGAGTCCGACTCTCTAACCATTAGGCCACAATTTCCCGATACATATAGTCATATGATTTACATACACTTTGCACATTGGTTAGAAAAAACTGGCACTCACTGTGGGAGGATCTGATAGAGCAGAGCTTCAGCTTTACGCCTCTCCTCGTGGTACGCCTGCGTCCTCTCCTCCACCAGCTCCTCAAGGTTATTAGCATACTGCTCCATACGGGACAGGAGGTTATCCAGGATGTTGGAACCATATCCACTGAGGCCAAAACAGAGAAGATGAGGCAGAGACAAGAGTCTGATCACTGCAGCACGGGTGGTGCTGCATGTATAACTGCATGTATAATAATATTAATATTTCAATATTATTATTGTTGTTGTTATACATGCTGTTTTATTGCCTCACGTTAATAAGAGACTATATATTATATTAGAGTGCTTAAAAAAATTAACTGATACATTGTAGAACTGCATAATAATAACAATAACAATAAAGTATTAATATTATTAATATTAAGTATTATCATTATCAAGACTACAGGATGACTAAAATATATGTGTCCAGTTACATGATCTAAAAATAAACTATTGTATATTACCTTGTGCATTAAAATTTCAGGGAAAAACTTTATTTTAGGACCAATTCTAACTATTAATCTAAATAATAATTGTTTATTGTTAGCATATTGAAGCACATATTAATGTCTTAAGGCCAGTTCACACCAAGCACGATAACGATAAAGATAACGATAAAGATATAGATCTAAAAATCGTTCTCAATATTAAAGAATACACCACAACTATAACGATAAAGGCACAGGGAAACGATATCGTTGGAATCACTTTCAGAACAATTTTTTTTTTCTGATGAACGATAAAAACATTGCCAACCAATCAGAATCAATCCTGCTGTAAAGAGCTCGAGAATGTAAAGCAGCAGACGCGTTTCCGCTTAGAATAAACAGACGATATTGTTCGCTGGTGTGGACGCTAATATCGTTATCTTTATAGTTATCTTTATAGTTATCGTTCTTGGTGTGAACGGGCCTTTATTCAGCATAACCATATTTTAGATCCTTTAATCATACTTATACGTAACAACTACCTTATTAATAAGCAGCAAATTAGCAGTTTATTGAAGCAAAAGTTGTAGTTTATAGCTAGTTAATAATGAGAACTGGACCTTAAAGTGTGAACAAATTTAATATTAAAAACTTGATGTTAAAAAAAATCAGTTCTCTGTCAATTTGTCAAGCCCTGTGAGCTCTTGTGTAAGAGCTGATTTGTGTGTCAGGTACCGGTTGTTCTTGCGGAGCAGTACTTTAATCTGGTTGAAGTCGGGCCTCTCGTTGATGTCTTCTGACCAGCAGCGCTGCATCAGCTGTCCCAACTCATCGCTGTGGCTCTGAGGACACAGCAGCGGACGCAGGTAAGGCCAGCGGCCCTCCGCCACACGCTCGATGATCTCTGTACCACAAATTACACACAGCAATGGAGAACAAGAAAGACAAACAAACATGTAATTAAACTTTCTCCAGATCACACAGGAAATCTATCTATCTATCTATCTATCTATCTATCTATCTATCTATCTATCTATCTATCTATCTATCTATCTATCTATCTATCTATCTATCTATCTATCTATCTATCTATCTATCTATCTATCTATCTATCTATCTATCTATCTATTAGAAACAGAACATAACAGGATATAGATATTCCAACCCAAAGCACACAAAATGAAGAAAGCAACAGAGACAGTTACTGTGTAACAGCTAAAAGTGACCAGGACACTTTGCACAAACAAAAAAATACTTCTAAACGTTTTTATGCAGCAAAATTTACAACCAATCTTTTATTTTATGTATTTGTGTGTGTGTGTGTTTATAATATATACTGGCACTTAAAACTTTCTGAATGACACTGCAGTAAATAAATCACTTATCAAGGTATTTGTCATTTGTACAAATGCTGCTTGAACTTTTCTCAAAAGCTTTATTTGTCGGAGTCAGTTTTACAATGACTCTAAAAGGAACAGATTATCTAAAAATGAAAACTTGCTGAAAATGTACTGACACTCAGGCCATCCAAGATGCTGGTGACATCTTCAAAAAAAAATGCTACTTGATTTGATATTTTGTTATCTAATGCAATGACATTTTAAGTGTGCAAAAATTATTTAGGCCACTGCTACTAATGCTAAATTGTTTTCATCTTGCTTACAAAGCGAGTGGGCAAGAGAGAGGCGAGATGAATGTAAACACAGGAGACATGGAAAGGACAAATGACATGGAAAAGTACCCCGTGCCATCAGTGTAATTCACTGCATAATCTGTAGCTTACTAACACATTTTATTTAATGTTGTTTTGATTCACATCAAAGCGCTAAACGAGAAAGCACTCTCACCTGCATAATGAGTTAACCATTCTCGTGAGGGTGTAATGCTGAAATATTCATGCTCACAAATAAAAACTTCTCTTGAAATAAAATTACTTTTATTTATAATAAGTCTTTTTATGGTTCTCTAGGGATCAAACAGCAAGTGATGCTTTTCAGAGACTGTTACTAAAAGGGAATGTTCACCCAAATGTAAAAAAACCATTCAATTTGCTATTAAACAAGCAAGTACCAATGACATCAGTCACGTCAAACTCAGCACTAGGTGATAAATAAGACTATCCACAATACAGTCTGACAAAAAAACAAGTACAAAGCAGTCACTAGGGTAGTACATTAAGACTCAAAAGCTAAAACGTACATAATTGTACCTTATTTACCTCTAAATGGTACATACTTAGTACTTCTTTAAAAGGCACCACAGTGACAGTTTTGTATGTTGTCTTTTTGTTCAGTGTTAAAAAAATTACTTTCAAAATTGTATTCTTCGTGCTGATTTCAGTGTTGTTATTGTTAAATAAAATGAAAACTGTAATTGTAACTGTAACTGTATTGATTTTGGTGACTTAATTTAATTTTCACAACCGGATGCGGAGCAAGGGGAAAAATTCTGTGTATTTATGAATTTTTTCTTCTTCTTATTTTTTGCATTTTATTCATTAATTTTAGTCAACTTTTGGGGGGTCGCAGCACATGACATGAAGCTTTTCTTCAATATAATATCAGGACAGTTAATATATTTTTTTTAATTCAAAACATCACAGAAGAGCAGTATTCACAACATTGTATAAATAAATAAAACATTTTTTTATGCAGTTTTGAATAAATTAGTAGATCTGGACAAAAAAATACCATTGATTACACCTTCACAGTACTGTGTGTGACCTCTGACCTTTAGGGCTGAGACAGGGGCCTTCCAGGTAGAAGACGCCCTTCAGCAGGGCGAGTTCCTGCAGGATGATGCCAAAGCTATAGACGTCACCTTTCTGTGTCCCACACACAGGTGGGCTGTCAGCACGCAGAAGTTCGGGGGCTGTCCACAGCTTGCCTGTGTACGCAAAGATCGATGTAACATCTTCACACGCGTGCAATCTGTATCGTTGTGTTGCTACGGTACTCACGTGCATAGAGAGAGTGCATGTCCTCCAAGCTGTTCTCCTTGCGGAAACTTTCCAGGCCATAATCAGTGATCTTCAGCACAAAGCGGCTGTCCACCACGCAATTGGAAGACTTTAGGTTGCCGTGGGAGACAATGACGCTGTTGTGTAGGAACACCATTCCCTGAGTGGTGAAAAAATGACAGTCTTACCAAGACAGCTGACAGCAAGCATCCATCGTATTTACCAACAGCGCACCATCCAAAATATTAATTAAAATTTATTTTGCAGCTGCAATATGTTTCTGGAGTCATAATTTGCCTGTCAGGGAACTGACATCATCATAAACCATTACAAATAACACACGTCTCAAAACCACCCCAATAAAATGTCACTCATTTTCAAGCCTCAATTTAACTGATAACTATATTTTACAAAATGCAAAGCAGTTTGCTGCTGTGAAAGATTGATATTTTAGTGTTCTTTGACAGGCATCATTAAAACAGCAAGACATCTTTCCCTGTCCTTTTCTGATTTGAAACACTCACCTTAACAATGTCATTGATCAGAGAATAGCGAAACATCCAGTCCAGCGTGATTCCTTCACTCTCCATGAGGTCCTACAGGTCACACACACGTGGTTCATGAGGAAAGTCCAGGTGGAGAGAAGAGTTGATGGGAATTAATTATATTCTCTCACATCATCTTGTCAGTTATATGGTTATTTTATTTTCAGTTTATAGCTAAAGTGTATAATTTTCTTGTTAAAATACTTCTTATCCTAGTTGAATGAGACAGCTCTAAGTAAGCCCACTTTAGACTGACTTTTAAGAGTGTAAACACTGAGGTGCTTTCAAAGATTGCTTTTTGTTTTAACAATCTGACAAAGCAACACTGGCTTAGCCAATAGCATTAGTTTGGGGCCAGGGCTAGCCATTTGTGGTGCAAAGTCTTCTATTGGTAGATTTTGGTGGTGATGTTCCTTTTTACATAAAATTCAACAAGATTTTTTAACTATACATCTATAAAATGATGAATAAAGAATGTGCATCAAACTTATTTTTGCTGTTTTGTTTTTATTAGATTTATGAAGGTGCAATAAATTGAAATGGAATTGTATAATGCAATGGTATTTCATACATGCAACTTATATAGTATTATACTGTATATATATAAAAAAAATCATTTAAACAAATCTCTCTTCAAATGATAATGAGCTGCTGGTCACCCCACCCCACTCGTCCGTGGGACATGTCTACATAAGACGTGTGAATTGCTACCTTTGACCTGTACAGGTGCTGGTCATATAATTAGAATATCATCAAAAAGTTGATTTATTTCACTAATTCCATTCAAAAAGTGAAACTTGTATATTATATCCATTCATTACACTCAGACTGATATATTTAAAATGTTTATTTCTTTTAATTTTGATGATTATAACTGACAACTAAGGAAAATCCCAAATTCAGTATCTCGGAAAATTAGAATATAACTTAAAGGTACAATTTGTAAGATATTTGCAGTAAAATAACCCAAAACAACTAGGCTAGTGTTAGATATTTTGTCCAGCTGATTACTAACAATATCTCTAATGTTTTCAACTACTTGTAAATCATGAGAATATTCCCATTCTAAACAGTGACACGGGGCAGTGCAGTCGCCTGTCAATGACGTTAGTTACCTTTTGTTACCCCCTTTACTGACGTAGAAACCACATGACAACAGTTTCGTGGACAAATGCGGAAGTAGCTTTGCGACAAACTTCAACTAGAAAGAGATGCTGATCTCGCTTGTGTTTTACTCGACAGGTGAGTTGTTTTGATTCGTATCTTTACAGAAAACATATGCTATTATAACGATCAACAAGATTAGTATCATGGGGCATACACGCCAAACTGGGGGCATCGTGTCTCTAGACCCGTGCGAGGACGCGTCTGATCCATAGTCTGATCGCATCTTTGAATTGACTTTGTATGTAATCTACTAGTGCAAAACGTTGAACTCGCGTTAAATCCATGATTTATCATTCCGTCTGATTGATAGCCATCAGCGGTTGGGTAGAAGACAACAAACCCATCATTCCACGCTCCTTCTTAGTGTCATCAAACCACGCAATTGTTATTGTTTTGATAGTGCGCCCTCTCGTGGCAGGTCCTACAACCTGTACCTTTAAGACCAAAACAAAGAAAGGATTTTTAGAAATATTGGCCAGCTAAAAAGTATGAAAATGAAAAGTATAAGCTTGTACAGCACTCAGTACTTAGTTGGGGCTCCTTTTGCCTGAATTACTGCAGCAATGTGGCGTGGCATAGAGTCGATCAGTTTGTGGTACTGCTCAGGTGTTATGAGAGCCCAGGTTGCTCTGATAGTGGTCTTCAGCATTCTTGGGTCTGGCATATCGCATCTTCCTCTTCCCAATACCCCATGGGGTTAAGGTCAGGCGAGTTTGCTGGCCAATTAAGAACAGGGATACCATGGTCCTTAAACCAGGTACTGGAAGCTTTGGCACTGTGTGCAGGTGCCAAGTCCTGTTGGAAAATGAAATCTGCATCTCCATAAATTTGGTCAGCAACAGGAAGCATGAAGTGCTCTAAAACTTCCTGGTATACGGCTGTGTTGACCTTGGACCTCAGAAAACACAGTGGACCAACACCAGCAGATGACATGGCACCGCAAACCATTACTGACTGTGGAAACTTTACACTGGACCTCAAGCAATGTGGATTGTGTGCCTCTCCTCTCTTCTGGGACCCTGATATCCAAAGGAAATGCAAAATTTACATTAATCTGAGGACATAACTCAGCAGCAGTCCAGTCCTTTTCGAAGCGAGACGCTTCTGACACTCTCTGTTGTTCAAGAGTGGCTTGACACAAGGAATGCGACAGCTGAAACAAATGTCTTGCATACGTCTGTGCGTAGTGGCTCTTGAAGCACTGACTCCAGCTGCAGTCCACTCTTTGTGAATCTCCCCCACATTTTTTAATGGGTTTTGTTTCACAATCCTCTCCAGGGTGCGGTTATCCCTATTTCTTGTACACTTTTTTCTACCACATCTTTTCCTTCCCTTCGCCTCTCTATTAATGTGCTTGGACACAGAGCTCTGTGAACTGCCAGCCTCTTTTGCAAGACCTTTTGTGTCTTGCCCTCCTTGTGCAAGGTGTCAATGGTCGTCTTTTGGACAACTGTCAATTTAGCCATGATTGTCTTCCCCATGATTGTGTAGCCCACAGAACTAGACTGAGAGACCATTTAAAGGCTTTGCAGATGTTTTGAGTTAATTAGCTGATTAGAGAGTCACAATATTCTAATTTTCTGAGATACTGAATTTGGGATTTTCCTTTGTTGTCAGTTATAAACATCAAAATTAAAAGAAATAAACACTTGAAATATATCAGTCTGTGTGTACTGAATGAATATAATATTCAAGTTTCAGTTTTTGAATGGAATTAATGAAATAAATCAACTTTTTGATGATATTCTAATTATATGACCAGCACCTGTATATGGTTCAGATGTGGTCTTCTTCAAATAGCTAGTTATCGATGTAGAAACTGGTTGCAAATTTAAACATTTCACTGGATGACAGTTAAGTCTTAGACAGCCCACATACTTGGCTGCATGTTTTCTTTTCAGCTTTTCTGAGCCGGCAGACACGCCAGAAATGCATAAAAAGCTAAAATAAGTGAAATTTTAATCTGATGTCCCCCAATTAAAAATGAACTGAAAATATAAAATGAATAGCTAATTGATGATATTACTAAATACTAGAATTTTATTTATTTGTTTGTTTGTGCATGCAGTGAAAATCTTGGCAAGGTAAGTGAAAATTTGAATCATTATGGTTAAGCCCTGCTTGGTGAAACAAATAGTGTGGCATAAACACAGCCATCTATTAATACATCCATGAAGGTGCAGTGACTGAGAGCAGTGGTATGCGTCAATTTTCACCTGCAAGCTTCCTCGAGGACAGTACTCAGAAAGGATGCAGATGTTGGGTGGGTCGATACAAGCACCGATAAATCGTGTCAGGTGTTCATTCTGTACATCACGCATCTATAATAGGAGGAGAAAAGAGCAGAAGGGAAAAGAGGAGGGAGAACAGCATGAGGAGGAGAGGACAAAGAGAGAGAGAGCTGTTTAGTCTTTCTTTTCCATCAGTCCCCGGTTATTAATATCTCCCAGGACATCATATAAAGTTAATTAAGGCACCTGGCAAAAAGCACAAAACGACATGGACACACACTTACATGCTTGAGTTCAAACAGCACTCTCCTGGTGAGCTCGATGCGCTTCTTGTTGACATACTTAATGGCTGTTATGTTTCCCTGGAAAAAGAGGCATCAACGCACATTAGTTTCAGCCTGATTGCTATCGTGGGCTTGGCAAAGAGCTGGAGGGTGGATAAAAAAAAATGCCCCACCACTTAAGAGAAGAAAAAGTGCAACATAATGTGTTAATTAAGCACCATCCTAATTAATAGGGGAAATTATGACATGTGTAAGGGAAACAGGTCAATTTAGCTCAAAGGGAATCATTTAAGATTTTAAAGGGAATTTGAACAGAATCACTGTTTCACGGCTGATCACTGAGACGCCCTGCGATTCACTGAACGAGCCGTTTAACATCAAATCTGCGCTGGATATTAATATCCAAAGTATAGTGAAAACACTATCAATTAGCACAGTAACAAGATCGGCAGTTTAAGACATTAACTTGTAAAACACAAGATACTTCTCTTTTCAATATAAATAAGGCTTTATTAGATAAATCTAAGACATATAAACTAATCTAACACATAAACGCACACACGCACACATTCACACAAGTTGCAGGAAGATCGAAAGTTAGGGAAAGATGAGTTTAAGAGAATGGAAATGTGGAATCCCAAGTTTACAGCAATACGTTAAATTGCATAGACATGAACAACCATCAATCACGTAATTAGCCCTCGCATTGAGTTCCTCAATGAGGTTAAAATTATATTAGATACACCAGCACAAATGTCTGAAGGTACATTGCCTGTGTAAAGTTGTCACTGATTGGCTGGAAGTTCAGTAGTTGTTGAAGTGACGTCTTGGGAAGCCCTGGTTGGGGGTTGGCTGAAGACGGAGTTGTGTGCGGGTTGAAGTTGAAACTCGACGTTACAAAACTTAACTCAGAACACGAAACTCTCAAACGGAAAAGAAAAGAAGTAAAGTTTGACGAGACTAGGTGGTGTTCCTTCTCATCGTGGCTAAGTAGCAGCAGGCGTGCAGGCTGAAGCACGCTGGGACCGCGCTCAAAGAACAGTGATGACAAACAGCATGGCTAAAAGCTAAAGCTAAGAAGCAAAGCTAAAAGCAAACTAAAAGCTGGCATGACTAGTAGCAAAAGCAAGGCTAGAACTAAAAGCAGACATGACCAATAGCAGAAGCATAGCTAGAGACTAAAAGCAGGATTGTATGGTGTCCTGAGTATTTAAACTGGCCTGTTGGCCACACCTCAAATGTTGTCTTGACCAATCAGATATTGTTTTGGCTCGGGGGCATCATAAATCATATGTTTATCTTACCAAGCATGTGGTCCGAATTTTCCCGCTCTTGCAGGGTCTAATTATGGACATGATTCCTATAACCAGAATATGATATATTTGACAAATAATTGATTGTCTGGACTAATTCAAGCAAGCAGATTCGATTACGTAGATACTAGACATGACTATGTATCCTTAAGCTATCCCATATTTATTAAAAGACATACACAATAAGTGATTATAACATGATAGTCAAATGTGTGGGTTACATATAAATGAATATGGAGTTAAGCGATGGACTGATATTCATTCAGAAGTCATTTTGGAGTTCATTTTGGTCCATATACATGTAGAAAAGACAGGTTCTTTGCCATTCTCTTAGCAAAGATGTCTGTGGAGACCAGAGGTTCAAAGCCCCTTCCCCCTTAGGAATTTCAGTCTGGTTCTGCTGGGTGGGGGGGAAGTCAAAAGATCTTGTGTAGTACTCTCATGGGTTTACACATGATGTCCTGGCGTTGCTTATCAATTACGAACAACAAATTTGACAAATCTCTTCTCCGAATTGAAATTGTCAATAATTGTTCTAGTGGTGTTAATGTTGAAAGCTGTTCTGTGAAAGCTTTGGTTGGTTGGTTATCTTGCTTGGGACTTGTGGCACAGAATGTTTTATGACTTCCTGTTGCCTTACTGAGGAATTCAGCTCGTGTTTCAGCCACAGCCCTGATCGACTCTTTAATTTGTCTGGTTCGAGTCATTTCTGCTACACATGTGAACATGAATAACGCTCATCCTCAGGGGTTCTGCTTAATTGGAGAGGAACTACACCCGATGAAGAATGGGTCCATTAGCCAGGGCATGCCAATGGTATTCTGGGAGATCTAAAGAATAACCCTTCCAGTTTTTGACACTTCTGCTGCTAGGCAGGATGTGTAATTTATTTACATGCAAAACGGCACGTTGCCTTAAACGGAATCACACAACCCAGAGAAATAAAATGAAAGGGTAGAATGGTAATTAATTCAAAACAGATAGGGAAGTGGACGGGGCTTAGTAGACCAGATATTTTCTCTAATTGGTCAGAATGAATGGGTCTAAATTAAAATGTACTGTTTAGACTCTATTTTCAGTTCAACTCTTGTGAAAAAAAATAACAATTATAGTTTATATCAAAAGCAATTAGAGTGCTTTTTGACCCAGTTAAGAAAGTAAATCTTTATATGTAATTTTATAATTACTTCTATTGTCTTTGAAATATGGTTAAAGTGCATTGCCAAATTCACTGACAAACTTTTTGGTACACTGAAATATAATTTAATTTCTACTGAAACTTGTAAACCATATATTTAAATATATTTGTGTGATTAAGTTGCAATTTGATACATTTTAAATATATTATACCACTAATTACACGTTACATCACTTTTTGAGCAAAGACTTTAAAATGAAATTACCAAACTGTGGAGCACTCAAGCCATACTTAAGTTTGGTTTCTTTCAAAGAAGACACCTGGCAGATAATTGTCAAAATGAAAAAAAAAGAAGAAGTGAAAATTATATATTTACATTAATTATTATGAAAAATACACAAAAACACTATTTCTAAATTTGATATAAAATAAATATTTTCCAAAACAAATTTTACTCTAAACCTGCATAAAAATCAAAGCCATAAATCTAAATCGAAGTTGTGTTCCAAATTTGAGGATGATATCTTTAAATTTAGCTCTCAGTAAGCTTTTGAGCGCAGTACCAATTGTTTCCACTGGATTAAATTTGTTTCACATTAATTTCCAAAGCGGTCACAAGTGTGAATTTATTTGTGTGTGTGTGTGTGTGTTCACATAGCAAGTTTTGTACCATTCTGACAAAATCAAAAATTTAGCACGCTTCTTTTAAACAAGGCTAATGAAGTGGCAACTACAATTTTACTTTAAAACATCTCCAATAAAAGATAAAAAATATCCTGAGATTCAAACTGGAGTGGAGGGGCTGTCAAATGCCCCCTTGAGGAAGGAATATAGGGAAATGTTATTAGCAAAGAAGATTTGCCAGCCAGGGCCCACCCATCCCTCACTACCAAACCTTTAATACCTTGTAATAGCCAGTCTTGGCATAGATCTGGAAGTTTCCCTCCATAGTCAGCAGTGAGCCATAGTTCGAGCCTCTCTGTGTGTAGATAGATGAATAAGACATGAGCAGATTTACTCAAATTATAGGAAACCATAGGAAATGACTGTTAGTGTGTGTGTGTGCTCCCCCTCACCAATGACATGGTGAGTTTACTGCAGGCTCTGCGCAGCACCTTCTCCATGTTACTCATATGGATGTCCTCCCAGTGCACACGCCACAGCTGAGCAGTCAACTCATTTTCCAGCTTCAGCTTCCTGACGCCACAGAATGACGGACAGAGAAAGAGACAGAAGGAGAAAGAAAAAAAGAGTAAAAATAAGCAGAGGATAGGGACAATGAGAGATGGGAACATCTGATGAAAAATTGTAATAAAGAGAAACAAATGAGAAGGAGAACAAAATTTATGTGGCATAAATATGACAAATCAATATGTGTTTCACTGTCAGCATTGGAATACAGTGTACTGAATTTATGTAACAATGTTTCTTAATAATCCATTTCTGTAACAGCTTTCAAATGGCACATGTAATACCAGATGAAATATCCTTCAGTGGAAAAGAACTTAAAAGTTTTATTATTAGCATTTGCATGATTATTATTCATAGAGATAATACAGAGCAAAACAATTTCTGTGCGGTTCTAAAATCTAAAAATGTAATTCATCAATCAACATGTGAACTTACCATTAATTAATTTATCTTATTCACTAATTTTCATTCTCGTTTCACACAAGGCCACACTAAATACCCGGAGAATATTAGAAATTAATATAATTTTCCATTGAGAGAAAGCCTCTTTTTTCAGAGGAGTTACATGTTGAGCGCTTATTATACAAAATGTCCCTTTAAAAATATTATTTGTTTATGCAATTTCAATTAATTTGTGAAATTAAACCTTGAGTTTTGTGGCAGAAACTAAATTTTATGCAATCTCCATGTGTCTCCCAAGTCAACACAGGAAAGAAAACATGGCTTGTCAAGACATCTCATGGACTTTTTAATAACAAGGCAATTTATTAAAGCATATATAATTTTCTATTTAGGAAATGTGTACATTGCAGTTGGACTTTTTGTCATCTGAAACTGAGCAACAGCATCTGCCAGAGCAATTATAGAATGACCTGTTGGAGAATTAGCTATTCATTACAGAAAAAGAAGATCATCAGCGCACAGATATATGACAGTCTAAAGAAGGGTCCTCCAACTCAACCTGATCTCAGCAGAAAACATAACTTCTTTACAATATGACAATTTCTTATGAACAAAAGTATAAGATTAGAATAAAAGCATTAAATCCCACCCCTTGTCATACTTAGCCTAAGGCGAGGAGCAAGGAAGGAGGAGATAAGGCGTACACTCAAACAATATTCTTTTAATCCAAAAATCCAGGAGGTGACTAGGGTTTTGGGTTTTTAAACTCAGGATAACAAGGGAACAAAGGATACACATCTGGAATCAAATTAACAATCAATCTAATCAGACTAGGGAGAAACTAGGTCACAAAACAACAAAACAGTCCAGGGGCATGGCATTACTCCCCCCTCCTGGAAGGTGCGTCCATGCACTGTAGAAACAACATAGGGAGGGGAGTGGGTGTAAAATAGGGATATCGAGGAGGAGGAAGACAGGTGCAGACCAGGGGGGAGATGATGGAGGGAGGAGTCAGGGAGGAGACAAGAAGGGCTTGGAGCAGGAGTCGTCCAGCTGGACCCAGGCCCCAGCCATGATGTAGTAGACCACGGTGGCGCCGATGGAGGTAGGTGCCATGAAGGAGGAATGGCCGCCGACTCCAGGGGGCTGGCCAACAGCGGTGGAGCAGGTGGTGGAGGAGCTCAAGGCAGAGATGGAGAGCCGATGAGACAGGGGAGGATCCGGAAGTCCTAGGCGGAGCAGATGGCTCCAGTGACCAATGCGGAGACGTGGATCCGGGAGGTCGCGGTGGAGCCAGAGTGACAGAGGAGGAGCCGAAGGGATGAAGGAGCCTGATGGAGCTGGAGGGACGAGGCGAAGCCAGAGGAGGGGAGTCCCGAGGAGCAGGATGGTTGATGCCTGACCAAGGCAGAGCTGGAGGGATGAGGGAGTCTGGTGGAGCTTGTGGACTGCCGTGCCACGACAGTCAAGGGAGACTCCTGCCATGGTGACGATGGAGGATGGCAGTCCTCTGGAGCTCGCACTGCATAGATAGTGGGTTGAGGGCGAGCAGAGGGGCTACCATATGACAGAGGAGGAGGAGACATTTTTGAGGAGTGGGCACTGGAGGGCACTTTGTAGGAGAAGGCACTGGAGGGTGCTCTGAACTGCATTCGGGGGCTGGAACACTATCCTCGTCATTTTGGCAAATTCGCCCCACCATACTCAGTTCACCCTCAGCCACGGTGCAGGGGCGGAGCTCCTCTCTGCACTCACACCATCCATGGCTTTCTCCCTCATGGCAGGCGTTGTTGCCAGCTAACACACCTTGACTGATCCTCTGCTCTGTCACTCTCTCTAGCAATGGCTCGTCGGACGCGGTAGGCGATGGTTCTCCATCAGCGGTGGGCTAGGGCATGCACTCCACGCATTGGGGAGCTGCTGGGCTTGGCTCTGGGTCAGAAGTGGCATTGGCGATAATTCCTGGTGAACCGGCAGGGAATGGAGATCCATATCTTGCCTGTGTCAACTCTACAAAGGTGGCAAGCTTGAGGTCCTTCTTTGGACGACGGCTCTCTGCATGCAGCGTTGAGGCTGGCGTCACAGAATGTGCAGAGCATGTCATCTGGATAGGCGGTGAGATGGGCCACAGCCAGAAACAGTCTGGTATGACCCTTGAGTGAATTCCCCCCCTGCTCCAGAAGGAGGAGGATGAATTCGGGGCGAAGGAGGGGATCCATAGGGCACACAATGGAAAGAAAAATACTGGTAGAAAAACACGGAGGGGAAAACACAGAGGTAACTGTTTTTAGGTCTGAGATTCTGTCACACTTAGCCTAAGGTGATGAGAAAGAAACAAGGAGATAAGGCATACACTCAAACAATATTCTTTTAATCCAAAAACCCAGGAGGTGACACTGGAAACACAAGAGTTGACATTCAATAATCCAAGGGGATACACGGGGCAGACAGGAGCACAGGATAGACACGGGTAGACGTACAATCTCCAACCAACATGAACTGAATGGACTGGGGTTTTTAAGAGAAGCGGGGTCACAGAATACAACAAAACAGTCCAGGGGCGTGACACCCCTAAACCATCAATGGGGCACAAGAAGATTATATGAAAGCTACAAATGAGACAAATTCATAACAATTAGCCACCAATTCACCAAATTGTAAAATAGTTACAAATTGCCATGAGAGCCTGTTGTTCAACTTTAATGTGAGTGAGAGTTATCTGAAGGGATGCAATAATCTACTTGATTGATATACCATCTCTGTCTTTGGATTATGCTTCAGAATGACAATAAAACACTTGTTATTTCCATTGCTAGTCACAACCAAATGTCCTAGGCTACGAACCATAATTACGTCTCTTGATATCCTGCCTCAATGAATATAATTTAATGACTTTGCAGAGTTCTTGATCATTTTCTGTTAGCCCATCAGATAAAATGGATAATATGATAAACTAAAATTTTGAAATTACTTTTAATATCTAAGTAAAGCATGGCTAGGTGTAAGCTGAATGGGTACCTTCACCTATAATAATGCATCATAATGTGTAATTAATTTTTTTATAACTGAGCAATTTATATGATGGCAGCATATTCAGGTCATCACTCTGAACTGACAGCATCAGATTCTATTTACTACTTAATAGAAATATGTCACATAAAAAAAAGAAATGTTAAAATAGCTCTTTTTAAATATCATGCAAGCATTATGAAAAAAATTGCAATTAAAAAAATAATAAAATTAATGTTATAGAATCTACATCATATTTGGAGAACAACTGAAAATGTGACTTTTTAATAAAGCACAACCACCATTGGCTGCAATTCTTGGCATGAACTTGATAGAAATCATATGCATTTCATTGTCATTGGATAGATGGCCACATATGGTATAAAGTGATGAAGTCATGGAGATGTAGACTGAGTTGCTATATCTTTCTCTGTCGTGGTCTGGCAGTAAGTTCCCTAATTAAAAATCAGGAACAGATAGAGGAGGAGAAAAACAGAAAGACAGACAGACAGAGAGATATAATATCAGACCCAGATCACCCAAAGCTCAATATTTGCACACCTGACATGTAGTGTTACATCATGTCTACACTGCAGGCCAGTAAAATATAGAAGCAGATTAGTCTCAAATATAATTCACGCAAAAAACACGATTCACACATGCGTAGACAATTTCACATGCATGAAACCTAATTCACGTATACACAAAAAAGATTCACGTGCGTGAAAAAAAAATATATTCACAAAAAGCAATTCACAAGCGCAAAATAAAATTATATATTTATAAAATACATTTCACAAATGCAAAAATGTTTCAAAAAAACCTTTGAATGTTTAAAATGTACGAGTGTCTGAATGTACGAATCGTCATTTACTATGAATCCACTCGGATTTGTGTGTGTGTTTTTGAGACTTTCCTGGCAGAGCTCTCTTCCCACGTGGGTCTGTCGTACTCTTTAGCCAATCAGATGCGAGCTTACCATTCAACCAATCATATCATAAGCCACTGAGTGCATTCAAGGAGCATGATTCTGCGCACCTTTTGCGCAATATGGATTAATTAGAACGGAAATTAAGCCTTTACATCAGTAATCCAGCATGGCGAATGAAGAACGGGAAGCACGGGTAAGAGTTTAGTTTATTTCATAAAAGTCTGAGTTTACACATTTTATCGTTTACACATTCAATCAAGACAGTTTTTCTAGTTAGAAAACTAGTTAGAAAAAAATACAGTTGTAACAGGACAGTTACAGTAATTATAAATTAAACTGCAATCAGGATAGTAAAAAGAAAGACAAAGACCTGTAAAGACAAAAATAATAATAATAATTCATTACATTTATATAGCGCTTTTCTAGGCACTCAAAGCGCTTACATTGTCAGGAGGTATCTCCTCATCCACCACCAGTGTGTAGCATCTACCTGGATGATGCGACGGCAGCCATAGTGCGCCAGAATGCCCACCACACACCAGCTTACTGGTGGAGAGGAGACAGAGTGATGAAGCCAATCAGCAGATATGGGGATTGTTAGGAGGCCATGATGGTCAGAGGCCAATGGGCGAATTTAGCCAGGATGCCAAGGTCACACCTCTACTCTTTTCGAAAGACTTCCTGGGATTTTTAATGACCACAGAGAGTCAGGACCTCGATTTAACGTCTCATCCGAAGGACGGTGCTTGTTGACAGTATAGTGTCCCCATCACTACACTGGGGCGCTAGGACCCACACAGACCACAGAGTGAGCACCCCCTGCTGGCCTCACTAGCACCTCTTCCAGCAGCAACCTAGTTTTCTCAGGAGGTCTCCCATCCAGGTACTGACCAGGCTCAGCCCTGCTTAGCTTCAGTGGGAAACCGGTCTTGGGCTCCAGGGTGATATGGCTGCCGGCCATTTTGAGAAACATTACCAAACATTTGGTACCATGTTACCAAAAGTAACATTTTGAGAGTTGTGAAATTATAATTCTAAATAATCTTGTTTTATAAATTGATGTCTGTAAGGTCAGTGTGTACTTTCTTACAGTAATACATTTTAAAACATGTAGCCTAGTCATTGTTAACCACTACGTTGAAGCAATGTAGTTCGATCAGATAAACAACATCACATATTTAGAAACGTTGTTTAATTTGTAAATATATTGTCTGTACATTGAAATGCATCTTTCTCTTCTTATAATTTAGGAATATCTAAAGTAGTATATTCTTCAGCGACTTCACGATCGTTTAGTTCAGGGATTCCCAAAGTGTGGTGCGCGAGAGGAAAAATGTAATGGCGGTCTGTTTTTTTTTTTAATGGGATTTTTCCATACAATAAAAAAACATGAACAGTAAACATTTCCTTTGTAATCGCTTTTATTTTAAAAAAACTATAATTTATTAGTTTTCGATGGAAACGTAGAAGACAGATGCTGTCTTCAACGCACTGTTCTTCTTTTATGTACTGCAGGCTAATATGCGTGCCAACTCGTTTCATTTATTCCATAATATATATTATAAATATGCTTAACTGGCTGAAATCAGAGAAACTGTCAAGTCGGACATCTTATGATAAAGTTATTAGTCAGGAGGAGAGGGGCCAAGAGAGAGTGAGGATTTGGAGGCAACAGAGACGAAGAGAATAGAGAAAGAAAACGAGCAAATAAAATATCTTTCAGGCTAATAGAAACACCATATATTACATAGCAATCATCCTTAATTGAAGAAATGTGGCAAAAAATCTCTGGAGAGAACCTTATATTATTAAATTCGAATGTGCTTTCCATATTTGGATCAACATAGGCTACATTTGTGAACGCACATTTTCTGCAATGTCGCGCGTCAAGTCATGCTCCCGTGTGCGTCTTACAGACTGCATCTTAAGCCATATGTTAAAATTTCCGCGTCCGTGGGGAGACCGTTATGGACCGCTAGGTAGGCGTGATGTAATCAACGTCATGGGCGAGTGTGTGCGGAGGCTCTGAGAGGACGACTGTCCTGTTACAACTGTATTTTTTTCTAACTAGAAAAACTGTCTTGATTGAATGTGTAAACGATAAAATGTGTAAACTCAGACTTTTATGAAATAAACTAAACACTTACCCGTGCTTCCCGTTCTTCATTCGCCATGCTGGATTACTGATGTAAAGGCTTAATTTCTGTTCTAATTAATCCATATTGCACTAAAGGTGCGCAGAATCGTGCTCCTTGAATGCACTCAGTGGCTTATGATATGATTGGTTGAATGGTAAGCTCGCATCTGATTGGCTAAAGAGTACGACAGACCCACGTGGGAAGAGAGCTCTGCCAGGAAAGTCTCAAAAACACACACACACACAAATCCGAGTGGATTCGTAGTAAATGACGATTCGTACATTCAGACACTCGTACATTTTAAACATTCAAAGGTTTTTGTGCACAGTTGTATATCTACAAATTGTTTTTTGCATTTGTGAAACGTATTTTATAAATATATAATTTTATTTTGCGCATGTGAATTGCTTTTTGTGAATATATATTTTTTTTCACGCACGTGAATTTTTTCTGTGCGTACCTGAATTAGGTTTCATGCATGTGAAATTGTCTACGCATGTGTGAATCGTGTTTTTTGCATGAATTATATTTGAGACTAATCTGCTTCCATAGTAAAACGACCAAAGAAGAATGTTCATGTCATAATCAAAGTTTGATTAATGCACTCTAGTTGTGTCATGTCATGTCGCTTGCTCTCAGTATAGACATTGTGTTTATCTGCACAAGTTTCAACTGACCTGTATATGAAGACTGTGATGGTTACGATGATGATAAAAATGAAGCACACCACTATGGAGATCATTTGGTGCATGGTGACAGTCTCTGAGGAACAAAACCAAGAACACAATCTTTACACATCTGAATTTCATTAGAGAGCATACAGACACCAGTAAGATAACTAGACCTGCTGAAATCATTTCACATATATTATTTTATTACTTCTATTTCTCTCTGCCACAGATGTTAGTATTTGAAATCTGCTTCAAAGAGAACTTCATAACTGACAAAGTAAGACAATTTTTCAAGACAGAGAACTAAATTTAATCAGATGGGTCACTCCTACCATATGCAGTACATTTTCATGTTTTCATCATGAGTGTCCTTACATTTATATTGA
Organism: Carassius carassius; assembly: GCF_963082965.1. Lineage (NCBI taxonomy): Eukaryota > Metazoa > Chordata > Actinopteri > Cypriniformes > Cyprinidae > Carassius > Carassius carassius. Next base: position 22,984,603 of record NC_081779.1, read on the forward strand.
AGATGATATTAGCATTTTTAATGTAATATCTTTAATGCAAGATACCAAAAGGCTGGGGTCAGTACACTTTTCTTTTCTTTTTTTTTGTTTGTTTTAAGATTAATACTTTTATTCAGTAAGAAAAATTAAATTTATCAAAAGTCACCATGTTGCCTGTATATTTTAGATTATGTTTCTGGACTGTGAATGATCAATTTTATTCCTTTTTAATCCCTTATGAAAGCTAGTTCATTAATGCTATCATCAACGAGGACGAAAAAAATCCCAAAAGTATTAAATATTAGATTTGATGAATTCTGTGTTTTTTTTTCTTTTTTCTATTAGTTAAGTTTCCTCATTCAATCTTTAATAAATTACAGAATTCGGTATAGTTAGATAATTTACTACAAAATTTACTTCAAGCTGACAGTCCTGTGTAAGCCAATGGTTTACTTTAGCTCTTAATTTCTCTCCTATTAATTTTCTTAATATTGTATAATTAATCAAGTTCTGTGTACAGAAACACCTGCCAATGCAGGCATATTCATAAAAGTAAAAAATGCTATTGCATAACAGGAATAACCCATTTTAAATATAACTTTTTATACTGTGGCTCTTCAGTGGGATCATTTTCAGGTGATGAGTCTTGTACATGCTCTTGCAATAATGATCAGCTGCTGTTTGCTATTTTTTGGATCTGTTATTAACTTAAATTTAATTTAGAAACATTACAGAATGACATTAAAACAACATGAAACATGCCTTGATTTAATTATTACGTTAATCTTTAACTGCAAGTGTTTTATCCTGCTAACACATACATATTTTTGCATCTATTAACTGGCTACAATCGTCATTTCAGGAAGTACAGATTGTACTTTAAAACATAACACAGAATTATTACACTGGTTATTTAACACTTTATACTTCTATATATAATGTATGCAAATGTATACTTAATATATTCTGAAAAATATTCACAAGTGAAGAATAATGTACAGTCAATCAGTCATTTTCAAAATATATCCCAACAGTATTAAGATAAAACTCAAATGAAATGCCTGATTGTATATTGTCTTGCTTATTGCAAGACTAATAAATGCAAGGACATGAACTATTGATTTGAGTCTAATTTATTTAAATTACATGAGAAGATATGTTTGGGAACATGATTTTCATACAGGTCTATTATAATACGAGTTATATAGGACTACACTCACTTGCCAGGCAGGCAATGTCATCATTTTTGAAGCCACACAGTGGGATATCTGGAGGTGGATTTCCCTTCAGCCAGTTCACCGTCATCCCTGGCTCTGGAATCATCTGCTTTTGACTGCCATTATACACTGACACAATCTAGGACATACAGCCATCATTTCAGGAGTGGTGAGATGAGTTTAGTTTTTTAAATATTTGGGTATTTTAAATTTGAAGAGGTATGATCAGATGAAGGCCTCTGTACCTGATAAACTCCTGTAGACATGTCGGTCATGTCCCATAGAGCAAAGTCAATCTCCCGATCGCCATTCTCATCCAGTTGAACAAGTCCGGTAACCCCTTTGAAGATTAGAAAACAAACATTAGATCAGATGTTCATTAAAAAAGCTGGTGTGTCAGGCTTGTGTCATTGCTAGACTCCTAAAACAAATTGTCATTTTGGCAGTAAAACACTCCCTTGGGGAAAAAAGTATGCTTCAGCATACTTTTAAAAAGGGTACAATGTAAAAAAGTTTTCTTCAAAATCCCACTTTTAATTCAATGTGTCATTTGAAATTCCCTTTCCGTCGGTCACTTTCGATGTCCCGTCTTGCTTAGAGAGACCAATCCACTTCGAGTGTAGAAAAAATGACCTAATGCACATTGGCATGTGATGATTGCATCCAGCTGCTGCTGATCGCAGCGCAAGTATAACTAGGCAGCAGGTGCAACACATACTTAGTTTTTCACTTTGGAGCTGAGCGATTATATCATTCTGCTCCTGACTTCTCTGCTACAGAGTGAAGACTAAATGACTAAATGAGTTAAAAATGGTCTTGGGGATCTCTGGAGTTGGTGGTACGGTGCTTTAGCGGTGGTGGTTCTTCCCATGTCTAGTGGGTTGCACACATCAGGCAGCACTATCGCCAGTTTGTGTTTCAGGTGGCCATCTCCCCTGTGTGCTTCAGCAGACTTAAATAGTAATCTCTAACAGAACATTCACTGGTGGATGTCTTTTTAAAGATTTCCATCCATGCATTTCTGGATGCGGTTGTTACCTGGTGGCAGCTGATGGTCACGATTGCTGTGTCTAAGCATTAGGCATGCTGAGGCGGCGTTTGTGGACGAGTCATGCTCTCATTGTGGAAAAATGATCGTTGCAGAGTTGCAGACCAGGCTCCACTTCCCAAAGGGGCAGAGGCCGACAAGACTCGTTTCTCATATCAGTACAAGGTCCTGGCCTTTGGGCTGTCCCTGTTACCCTGTGTCTTCACGAAGGATGCAGAGGCAGCCCTTCGCATTCTCAGGGAATTTGCATTCTCAACAACCCCGACAACTGGCCCATACTAGCTCAGTCTCAGCATCAGTTGTGTGAATACAGGGACTTGGTGCTCTCGAACAAAAGGCCCAAATGGGAAAAGAGCACACTCTTCCCGATGCAGAGGATCTTGGATTTTGTTGAACAGACAGCACGCCTCATGCACACCTTGAAATGGAACCGGTTCATGGAATGGTGCTCTTCTCACTGAGAAGACCCCCGAAGATGCCAGATCAGAGTCATGCTGTCCTTCTTGCAGCAAGGGTTGGAGCGAAGGCTGTCTCCCTCCACCCTTAAAGTCTATGTGGCTGTGATTGCTGCCAACCAAGACCCTGTGGAAGGGAAGCCCTAGCTTAGTTTTGTCCCGTACGAGCTTTGCGATGGTACATAGACCAGACACAACACTTCAGGATCTTAGATCAGCTCATTGTCTCTTACAGCAGAAGAGGAATGCCATCTCCAAGCAGAGGATGCTTCACTGGATAGTGGATGCCATCATCCTGGCTTATCAGGCACAGGGTGTGGCCTGGCTGCTCAGGGTGTGAGCGCACTCTACTAGAAATGTAAGTGATCTAGAAGAGATCTAAGTGGATCCCATATGTGTTAATTCCACAGTATAGCCCCAGAGCCCGTGTTTCCCTGGCAGACTTCTGCATTTCCCAACAGTGTTACAATCACCTATAATCTTCCATATGCACCTAAATGGTTGTTCCTATGTGTAAGTGCTCCCGAAACCTCCTTCGGGTAGAATGGGACTTACGCAATGTTCCTTTTCCAAGTGGAACGGGTAAGTTTTCCCAGTGTTATCCAATCTTACTGAGTGAGAAGTGCGACCACAACAGTGACTGGCCTTCTTGTTGCGAGCACCAGCCTACACCGAAAAGGGGGCACAGGAGGCTTGCACAGGACACTGGAAGGGGCAGCATCCATGGCATTTTGGTAGGGATCTCAATTCGTTGGTCATTACTGACTTGACTTCAAGAGTGACCGACTGTAAGGAAACAGTTATCTCAGTTATGTATGTAACTCTTGTTCCCTGAAGGAGGGAAGGGAGGCGACATGTCTCATTGCCACAGCTGCTATACCACCGTTGAGCGACCGGGTCACTGGCTCAGCTCCTCAGCGAAAACATGTGTATGCATTGTACCTGCTGCCTAGTTACACTCGTGCTGTGATAAATGGTAGCTGGATGCAATCATCGCATGCCAATATGCATTGGCTCGTTTAGTTTACAATCTAAATGGATTGGTCTCTCGAAATGAGATCCCAATTCATTGGTCAACCCAATGTCTTCTTTCCCTCCTTTAGGGAACGAGGGTTACATGTGTAACCGAGACAATTTTTTTATTGTTTGTGAAATTTACTAGAAGTTTCTACTCCAAATATTATCAATGTACTTGCAGAAATAATATACTTAAGTGGGAACTAAATGTAATGATTTCTGACATTTAATTGCAGATAAATAAAAAATGAAAAGCAATTAGCTGAAAGAGTGCTAATTTTGACCCACTACAGTAGGATTTAAATACATCTGTATAAGAAATTTCATAAATAATTATCTTGCCTTTGAAATATAGTTAAGATGTACTGCTGAATGTATTAACAAGCATTTATTGAAAACTAAAATATAAACTGTAATGTCACTTCTATTAAATCATCCATGACATGCATTTAAATATATTTCTAAATGCTTATTTGTAATTATGAAATAGCAAATTAGTACATTTAAAATTTATCAAGTTAAATCTATTAACAAATAACACACTATAATATAATTGTAACATGTATGCTTTGTCTGGCTGTCTGCCTATCATTTGACCTTGTTTCTTTTTGTTCCTTCTGCTTGTTTTCATTAGTCATTCCATTCACCAGTTTACCTAATTATCTCATAGTCCCATTGTTTCATCCATGCATTTAAACCCCGAGTTCTCCATTAGTCTTTGTCGGTATTCATTTACACTTTAGTTTTGTTTTGTTTATCTATTGTCTACAAGTATTTTTCATTAAAATCTGTTCTAGAGTATATTCCTTCATTGTGTGATTCTTTACTTCATATGTGCTTTAGTATGTTAGTCAACATTAAAATAAGTGTACTTCTCTGAAGCATGACAAAAGATTATTCAAATATTATTTAAAATGTGCTTTGAAATATTGTATTATGTGCTATTTTTTTTTAAATATACTTTTAAGCATACATTCCATACAATTAAGTACACCAAACTCTCACGTGTAGTATTGTGCCTTTGGCCTAATTTGCACTGGCACATCATTAATCATTCATCATGTAGCAGTTTAAATATCATTGATGGTTGAACACAAGGCTAACTCAGCAGCAGATGCACAGCACCTGTAGGAAAAAAAAAATTATTGGGCAAACCACACAGGGGAAACGAGGCTAAAAGATAATCACACCTCATTCATCCAGTAGATTTTCCCATCATTGATGCAGTAAGCACTGAGCAAGCACACTACGCTTCTTGCCAGCAATGTGACTCTTTCCCGGCACTCGGCATTAATGGCCACAACCTGACTGTGCTTTTCTGACACCTGGCACCAAGCCTAGCACACCTGAGTTCTGCTAACCCACGCAGAGACATTCAATAGGCTGTAATTTAACAAGCCAATTTCTCTTGGCTTGTTTTCCATAGTACTAAAAAAAAGAAAAATACCAAATGGCTTAAACCTTTTATGGCAGTCTTCTTTCTTTTTTTAAACTTTTTTAAGAGCATTCGATTATAAAAGTTTATTTCGGCAACAGAATAAAAATATAAATAAAAGGTAACTGTGGCTTTTTACCTCACAATTTTAACTTTTTTCCCCCTTACAATTTAGAATTAGTTTCTCAGAATTGTTTCCCCAAATTTTCAGACACCTGACCAGACCACATATACATGCAGAGAAAAAATGTCAGAATTGAGAGATGTAAAAAAAAAATCAGTACCGCTAGATATAAACTCAGAATTCTGAGTAAAAAAAAAAATCAAAATTGGAGATATAAACTCAAAATTGAGTAAAAAAAAAATCTGAATTGCGATTTGTAATCTCAGAATTCTAAGAAAAAAGTCAGAAATGCAGGGGGTAAACAGAATTCAGTGAAAAGGTCAGTATTGTAAGATTTTTGTCACGTATCAGAAAATGGCAGCATTTAGCATTTATTGGTTGAAGTGTGTATAAAATAAACTGGTCACTGAATGTCCTTTGATGTGTTTGGTCCATCTGCTGTGGTCTACCACCTCAAGCTCTTCCCAACAGCTCCTCTGATTATGAGCACAGGTCTGCTGTCCTGCACCATATCCCACAATCAGATGCTCTATGCCACCACAGGATGGTGATTCAATAAAATCCCTAAATATAGCACAAGCCATAAAAAAAAAAACTCACCACCACAGTAAGACTGGTTTCTCTGTGGTTGCCAGGGTGGTGTTATGTGATTTATAGCTCTTGGTTAGTGGTTTTGTGTCCTGTGAAAAACCTAAACAAACAATTCCTTTATATTAACACAGTAGATTATGCCATATTTTCACAAACTTTTAGAGTGTGCACTTTATTTATTTTAATTGTTTGACACTGGGCTGGGCAAGTTAACGTGTTATTATCATATTAACGTGTTAATTCATTAACGGCGACAATTATTTTATTGCACGTTAATGCAGTTATTTATTATTATGAAAGTCTGTTCCTCAATGGCTCTGAATGCACATACAGATAAATCATGGGTAACAGGAGGAGATGCTCCCGATCAAATTATTTATAGCACATGAAGACAGCAGAGAAGCGCTCGGTTACGACTGGGACACAGGAGACGAGAGATCCAAAAGCAGTGTGTGTTTATTGGGTAATCCAAAAATCAGAATCAAACAAGCAGGGGGTCATAACCAAAAAAAAATCAGTCCAGAAACAAACAAAACAGGTAACAAGAAACTTGAAACATAGGGAACGCGAGGAAACCTGGTGACGGAAAATAAGGACTACATGAGACAGACAGAAAACAGACGGGTTTATAAAGACAGGATAATGACTATAAAAGTGAAGACACCTGAGTGCAATTAACAGGTGTGCAATTACCGTGATGAAGGGACAAGGCTTTGTGGGAAATGTAGTGCCTGCGGTGAGGGGCCTATGGGGAAGTAAGACCACTAGTGGACACCCAGGGAAACACAGACCAGACACGGTGACATTACCCCCTCCTCTACGGAGCAACTACCAGATGCTCCACCCGAACACAAGAACAAACCAAGGAACACAGAGACCTGGAGGGAGGTGGAGCGGCAGAGGATCAGGGGAAGGAACGGAGGGCCAGGTCCACAGAAGAAAAAAAAAAAGAATGAGATGGAAAAAGAAACAAAAACACAAGACCAGGAGGGAACAGAAAGTTCGGGCATTGCCGACAGGGCAAATATCCCGGGTGGATCAGGTGGAACTGGAGCCGTGCGGTCGAGACAGAAGCCCACCAGGGCGGTGCAGAAGACCACCACAGCCATGCGGTCGAGACCGAAGCCCACAAGGGCAGCGCAGAAGACCACCACAGCCGTGTGGTCGAGACCGAAGCCCTGACTCTGGACTCTGGAGGGTCCACGGGAACCTGACTCGACTCTGGAGGGTTCATGGGAACCCGACTTGACTCTGGAGGGTCCACGGGAACCTGACTCGACTCGTCACCTGTGGCTGTCATATTGTGCAGAGGTGCTGGACCGGTGGCCATCTTGTGCCATGGCTCTGGGCCGGCGGCCACCTTGTGCTGTGGCGCTGGGCGGGCGGCCATCTTGCGCAGTGGCACTGGGCTGGCGGCCATATTGTGCAGTGGTGCTGGGCTGGCGGTCCTCCTGTCTGTAAACCCCGGTCTAGAGTCGGCCATCCCACCGGGAGAGACAGGTGTGGCTGGGGTATCCCACTGAGACCGATGTTGCAGGTACAGTATGAACCCCCCCCCCCCCCCCCCCCCCCAAAAAAAATCAAAGGCCTCCAGCTCATTCATTTCCCTCTCCGGCACGGGGTTGTCTAAACAGACGTTAAAAAGTCTTTCAAGGCCGCATTATTATATCCCAGCCCCACCGCCAAGGTCCAGAACTCTTGTGCCACACCACCCACCTCATTCCCCCTTTGACGGAGGGTGGTTAATTTATAGAATCTTCTCCTCCGCTCCTCCATGGAGGCTGGGGAACGGAGACAAAATCCCACACCACTGGATCTGATCGGATGGAGTCCTTCTGTTACGACTGGGACACAGGAGACGAGAGATCCAAAAGCAGTGTGTGTTTATTGGGTAATCCAAAAATCTGAATCAAACAAGCAGGGGGTCATAACCAAAAAATCAGTCCAGAAACAAACAAAACAGGAAACAAGAAACTTAAATCACAGGGAACGCGAGGAAACCAGGTGACATAAAATAAGGACTCCATGACACAGACAGAAAACAGACTGGTTTATAAAGACAGAATAATGACTATGAAAGTAAAGACACCTGAGTGCAATTAACAGGTGTGCAATTACCGTGATGAAGGGACAAGGCTTTGTGGAAAATGTAGTGCCTGCGGTGAGGTGCCTATGGGGAAGTGAGACCACTAGTGGACACCCAGGGAAACACAGACCAGACACCGTGACACGCTGTCACTCAACACAGTAAAATCTACCAACCAAGCCAGGGACTGCTAAACGGAACGATCACACTAGTCAAACGAACCAGGCTTTGGGGGTCAAACGGGCAGTGGCACGGTTAAGATTGCCTAGTATAAGCACACCCTAATTATTCTCCCGCATCCCGCACACAAGAGTCTCTGACCACACATGAAGTGTTGTCATTCTGCTGCGATGGGTCCCATGATCATGCAGGTCTCTAATAGAAAGGTTCCTGTTATAATGTTATGATCGAGGCTCTGGACTCTGAGCATAACTTGTTTTTCTCTAACAAACTATAAAATATTTTCTATAAAAACGTTAATGTCCTGGCAGTGACAAATAGCTTGTTTTATATTTAATAGAATTACTTTAATGTTATAAGTTGAGATTTAGGCTACAGGAAATATTTTAACTGCTACTATGTAAAAGGAGCACTGCTGTAAAAAGCACCTTATTTGTTTAAAGTGTTTGCAAATCAAATGTAACTACACTTTTGTTCATATAGCAGTAGGCCTACTTTTAAATGAAAAAATTGCACAAAACTCTACTTTTGAATTCTTTATTAGTTTTGTGCATAACAATGCGATTAATTGGGATTACACAATAATGTGATTAAATGCGATTTTAAAACAAATAATCGTTGCCCAGCACTAATACACACACACACACATACACACACACACACACACGCACACACACACACACAAACACACACACACACACACACACACACACACACACACACACACACACACACACACATCTATATATAGATATATACATATATATATATATATATATATATATAAATTTACTAAAACTAAAATTTTAATTTACATTGATTTAAAATGTACTTTTTAATTTTGACATTAAAGTGCATTTTTTTAAATTTACTAAGTAGGTTAAGAAGCTGTCATGAAAGTGAACTCTCTTTAAGTAGCATTAAGTGGTATTTTTATCATTAATATTATTTTATCTACAACTACTGTGTTTTTTTTAAATAAACTTATATGATGTAAAGTACACTTAAAGTGCACATTTAATACAATTCAGTGTACTTCTTTTTCACAAGTGGAGATTACAGTGTATTCTAATGAATGCACTTAAAGTAATAAATCACTCAAACATTAATTATTTATTTAATTATTTAGTTATTTACTGACCCTCATGTTGTGAAATTATAATAATAATAATAATAATAATAAATATTCACATAGATCTTTCCATACAAAAACAGTTTATAGTGACCAAATTCTATCAAGCTTCACAGGACAAAGACACTTCATTAAATTAAAATTCTGTCATAAACTACACCTCCCTCAAGGATTTTAATTTAAAAGTCACGTATGGTGCAGGTTTGGCATCATGAAGCTACGAGACACTCAAGAGCCATTTGGCACTTGATGTTACTGATGTGAACAGTATTTAAAAAAAATGTGTCCCATAGAAAAACACAGCATTTTTGGAACAACATGAGAATGAGTAAATACTACTCTAATATTACTAATTTATTAACTATTGCATTAATAATTATAGAGGCACATTAAAAATAACTGACTATGTGGTGGAAGTAAGACAGACGGACTGCAATAAAGATGTGTTATACGTGTAAATGGAGATGAAATAATAACTGAGTGACTTGGAAAAAACAATAAAGACAGAAGCGGCCAAGACTGCGATAAGAAATCAATGCTGAATAAAGAGACTCAAAGATAGTTTTTTTTCTAGAGAGACTCTTTTAAACCAGATGTCATGAATGCACATCTTTCTCTGCAGTGATGGTGATTTGGGCTCCCCTGGTCCCAGAGGAGAGCCAGGATCAGCCAGCAGCATAGAATTTCATCCCTGTAACAGCACAGCACTGTACGGTTTCTATTTGAGCCACACTAATAGGCTGCCAATAAAGTGTGTGTGTGTGTGTGTGTGTGTTTATGCGTGTTAAGTGGGGGTACGTGCATGTGTGCATGCTCAGGGGTGTTTGTCTCTCCATTCGTGGACATAGTTCCCTCCCTCTTCAATATATGAGCCGGAGCATACCTGTTTTTGCAGCATCAAATTGAATGAATAATAAAAGTGGTTACTGGATCCTGCAACAGTGTTTACTCTTTGAAAAAGCCCCTTTAGATATACTGATTTCAGAGGAAAACATCTTTTTATGAGATTATATCTATGTAATAAGACATCAGCGTTAGCGTTAGTTTGATAAACTCCCTCTTGCACAAAGCGACAGGACAAAAAAACTACGCTGCAATCACTGGCAAGACCTTTGTAACAGATCTAGTAAGCTGTTACTTTACTTTCTTATTTATTTTGAGTGGTAATTTTACTCCCCGTCATAAGGGGGCTTTAGGGAGTCATTATCAGTAAAGTTTCTCTAGATCAGAGAATAAGAGGAGTAGGAGGTTTGAGAAGGGACACTGTGGGTGGTTCACGGACGTGGAGACGTCACGACGTGCTCGATCGCGGAGGATGGCGGCTAACTCAAACAAGGAAAAAGCTGGGAATACAAGAAGGCAGAGTGGGCATGAATCAGAGATGGTTAGAAGGGAAGATATGGGGGAAGAGGAAGATGATATGGATAACGTTCCAAAGGCTGATGAATAATGTTCTGCAAGATATTATAGGCAAAAGCTGTTTTGTGTATATATATGACATTGTCGTATACTCCAGAGACATTCAGCAGCACTTCCAAGATCTGAAGAAGGTCTTTGCTGCATTGGAATCAACTGGCTTGACACTTAATCTGAAAAAGTGTAAATTGGTAAAAAATTCAATGACTTTTCTAGGACACGTCATTTCGGAAGAAGGGATCAAGACTGAAGATACCAAAGTGAATGCTGTTAGGAATGTTAAAGAAGTTGAGCGATTCTTAGGTCTTGCTGGGTGGTATCATCGCTTTATTCCATATTTTTCAGAACGTGCTGCACCACTCCATGCACTTAAGAAGAAGGATGTACCATGGAACTGGTCTGAAGAGTGCCAGCATTCTCTAGAGGATTTGAAAGATGCCCTACAAAAGGCTCCAGTTCTCGTTCCCCTAGACTCAAGTAAATCATTCAAGGTGCAGACTGATGCGAGTGACCTTGGTCTAGGAGCTGTACTAACTCAAGAGTCAGAGAGGGGAGAACACGTCATTGCCTATGCCTCCCGGCTGCTTCAAGGAGCAGAAAAATCATATGCAGTGTCAGAAAAAGAATGCCTTGCTGTGGTCTGGGCAGTTGAGAAATGGCGACAGTACCTGGAAGGGAGACCTTTAGTGGTAATTACGGATCATGCCGCTCTCACTTGGGTTTTTTGACTTTACTGTGAGTTATCGGAGAGGGAGATGTAATGTAGTGCCTGATTCACTGTCCCGTGCAATTCCTGAAGAAGAGCTACTCAGTTGTGTTGCAGTATGCCAAGCAAAAGATGTGAATGGAGGTTTACCAATTAACTGGGAAGAACTTGGTCGAAGCCAGAAAAGTGACCAATCATTGCAGCTTTTGTGGGATGAAGCAAAGCTCAACCCTAGCAACCCCCGACGGATCCACTATGTTGCTCAAAACAAATTTCTGTTTAGATTTATTCCTGATGGTCAAAAGGGACATATTTTGCAGGTAGTTATCCCAAAAGATCTACGGCAGCAATTTCTCCAGTTTGCCCACGATAATCCTTTGAGTGGGCATCTTGGGCGCATGAAAACATTACGACGATTGCTTAACATGGTGTATTGGCCAGAAATTCAACATGATGTATGGGATTACTTAATTTTGAGGGCATCTCAACTCAACTGGTCAATGTTTCTAATTTACGATCTACTTCATCTTTGGACTTTCTTCTAAATTGATCTCTACTCTACTCTGGATTACCGCTGTGGATTATCTTGGACTTTATCCTTTTAACATCCTAAACATCTACAATACTGTGATGAACCCAGGACATTTGTGGTTATTCAGAAAGTTAAGGTTGAATGGACATTAAAAGGTTTTGCATCTAGATAGGGACAGACTTGTTACACAATATATGGTTTAGACATGTATGGTATTTGATGTTGTGTGCTCCTTAAAGAAATATATTATGCTATTCAACGGTGATTGATTCCCTTTCATTTTCTTTATGTGACATTTGTTGTTGACTGTTACACCTTCTTCCTTAAATTCAGCTCTAATTAGCTTGGTATTTACAAATAACTGCAGTGAAATAAGAGGGAAATTACATGCAGGATTTGTTGTTTCTAAAAAAAAACAAAAAAAACAAGAAGCTTACTTTCAAATAAAAAAAAGAGTTCAGGCTAAATGAATTAATGTAAAGGTTCATTCATTTAAAAAAGGAAAACTTGTATACAATCTGAACGCAATGCAAAATAAAGGTATCTGATCGATGTAAGATTATGGTAAAAAATTTCAATGCAAAATTAAATTAAATAGAAATGTATGATCATTAAAAATGTATGTGTAATATATATGGTTATTAATTTTTATCACAATTTCTGCTTCTCTCTATTAATTAAGAGTAATCATCTGCAGCAATTTCTGCTGGTTATTTATTCTAAAAACATTTAATTGTCATTTGACATTCGCATCTTAAACCGGCAACAAGCCCCCATGAGCTTTTATACTTGAGGCTTGATGTCAAGTGTTTCAATTTTCTGCAAAAAAGTTTTAATTAATCCCAACCTGGCAACTACGTGTAAGTGCCCTTTCTGCATTTAAGGAAAATGCAAAGAAAAAAAAAAAATCAACAAACATGTAAGATGGAGTTTTGTCATCTCTATTGAGATATTCTGCTCAAAGTGTCATACAGCCAGACTGTGCTCCTACTAAATCTGGAAAAGAACCTCTTAATAAATAGAAACAAAAATCTCGATAATATTGTTTACAATTTAATAGAGAAAAAAATTACTAAAATTAAAAACTACTTTAAGATTAAAATAAACTTGGAAAACAGAAATATTAAAGATACATAACTATTAAAAAATTACCACTTCTGAGCACATTCTGAGCAAACTTTCAAAATTCAGCTCATTATAAAAACCCCAAAACAGAACTAGCATTTTCCAAAATGATCAATTTTGACATCAAAATGTAAATGGCTGCAATAAATACTCACACTAAACATTTTCAAGCTATTAACCTGCAAAGTGGAATCTGAGTATGTTGGGACTTAATTAAATTATGATTTTTCCCAATAAAACACATCTTAAGGCTGTAAATGTGGTGTAAGATCATGCACATAAATACACTCACCTTAAAGAGTAAACCTTTTTGAAATGTTTTTAATGTTTTAATTATCCTTGGTAATCAAAAACACAATACATGCTTGCAAGTTTGAACATGTTGGACTATGTGGTGCATGAAAATCCTACTATAACAGGACAAAAGAACTTCATATTGCCACCAGAGGGATTGTGGACAACTGCTGAATCATGGGAAGAGGGTTACAGAAAATTCAGATGGTTTGCTTGGGTGTGGGAATGGACCAAGTAGTGTCAGCTCATATTAATACATATAAAAAACATGAACCTTTCTAAATCTATATATTTCCCACTCTGACCAAAATATGTCCCATTAGTCTGGTCACATGATCTGCATGATGGGAAATGCATTTCTAAATGCAAGTGACATGTTTCCGATTGCAAAGTGAAAATCGTAAAAGCAATTACTTATAATACTTCATCCCCTGGTTTCACAGACAGGGCTTAAGACTAGTCCTAGACTAAAATGTAAGTCTGAGCTATTTCCACTGAAATAAACTTGCACTGACTGATCTTAAAAATATATCAGTGCCTTTTTAGTTTTAAGATGCACATCGGTAATGTTTTTTTCTAAGCATGTTTATAAAAATTACTTAAATGTCCTAATTGATCTATGGTCTAATCCTGGCTTAGTCTAAGCCCTGTCTGTGAAACCGGTCCCATATGTCCAGTAATTTCAGGCTGTGCTTAAAAAGGGGTCAAAGTGGAAACAGTTTCAACTTTCTGTTACAACACCTGAACTGAAGTAATGTAGTGCTGTTTGATGATTTACTTCATGGAGTTTACAGGGCTTTATGAAATCTGTTTTTCAAATTGAACGAATTTTCTGATGTCATCTTTCTCGATTTAATTAGTCTGGTTTTAATGGTTTTTATTAAATTTGAATAATTAAAAAGATTTATAATCAAATGTATACATAAAATGTTTGTTTGTAAAAAGTATGCAATAATAGAGCTATATGACCCCCCCCCCCCAAAAAAAAAAATGTGTTTTATGATTTAATATAAATTATTATCAAACATGTTGGTAATAAAAGAAATGCATGAATATTAACAATTTAATTCATCTTTTAAATTGACATCAAATTAATTTTCAACAATTACATTTTTTTGACAAACAACTTAAATTAAAACATGGATGTTTTTTTTATATTTCAAAAATAATAATAATAATAATAATAATAATAACATATATATTTTTTGTTATTTTGAGAAGTGCATCTTAATGCACATATATTTCTGCCATAATTTCTTTAAGTTATTTTGGCAGGTATTTATAAAGACCTTAGAGCTTTTGAGTGTTCAAAAGTAATGTTGAAATGCTTGTAAACATAATTTTCACATCCACTAGTCCATATCACAATTTGATGAATAGTACAACCCTTTTTGATTTATTCATCCAAATTTTGTCACATTCCATTACATTCCTCATTATACAGTAAATTACGTTCCGCAATTCCATCTGCATTTTCCAAATCATAGTGTCCTGAATTTAATACACTGAGGAAGATTGACAGGGATTATGTGAAAAGGTCTCCACAGATGGATCAACTTCAAACCTGTGAGAAAGTTATATTCAATATTTTTTCTTACTTTGTAACCAAAGCAACGTATCAAAGTATTGACTCTTTATCGGGTATCCAATACAAAGCAAGAGGTCAGAATGGATGGTTTGTGGTTGGTAGAAGAGTCTGTAAGAATGAGCAGACAGATTTTGGGATCTCAGTTGTTTAAGAGCAAATGATTTTGAGTCCTTAGTCAATATCAAGTGAATTTGATTGCCTGTTATAAGATCTTCCCAGCACGATGGCTCCTCACACTGTTGATAACATTTGCGGGTTTGCGAACATACTCCGTCAATAACGTTTCTTGCCAAAAATAGTTGTTTTATAGAGAATGGCTCTTAGTTTATAGGCTTCTACTATGTTAAGATTGAATTATAAATAATGATGGTGACCTTTTCGTGTGTAACTATTCCCAACGGTTAGAAAGGTCAGGCTGCAATGTCATGAAAGCTTTTACTACTGTATATGAAATACTTGAAACTAATATTATTACAAAATAATATAAAATGAGGGTTTTTACCTGATATAAATTAAAGGATTTCAGGAAAACATGTTTGCAGAAATTGCATAAAGAAAATGAAGTAGATTTTTAGGCCCAACTTTATTTATGTATGTATTTATGTATCTATGTATTTATGTATGCATTGTGACATTAATTTCATTACAATTTAAATAATTGCATTACCATAGTGCCTCAAACATTTTCTTTTTTAATTCCTATTTTAGAGGCAATTCTAATTAGATTAGATATCATGGTATAAACAATTTATTATGACAAAATTATAATACAATAAATATTACAATGATGTTTACAATTTTAATATAATATAATTAGGGCTGGGCAAGTTAACGTGTTATTATCGTGATTTTGGCAAGATTCGTGACATTCATTCAAATGTATAAACTGCTTGTGTAATACAGATTCTTCATTTAGTTTTCTCTCTTATTTTTATCATTATAAAAAAACTATAATAATTTACAAATTGAACTAAAGGTGATTTGGACATTGTTCTAGCTTCTATAATACTGAATGCAGTTTTGTTACTCTGCACAGTTGTTAAAGGATACTATTGATCAAATGAGTAATGAAATAGGGGGTTTTGAGGGGTCTGCTTTATGTTCCAAAGCTTGTTTCTCTCTCTCTTTCTCTGTGTGGTCTGATGTCTTTTCAGAGGGGAATAGATTTCCTTTTTCAGCTTCTCACACAGAATAGGTGTTTTGAGTGGCCCAGAGGTGCTCAGTGCAGGTCTGGTTCTCAGGTCGATAAGGATAGCATAGCCACTGAATGGGCTGTATTTACTTCTGAATTCAGCTGATTAGCAGGAGACTTAAGTGCAACCTGGAGCAAAACCAACTGAGAGTGAATACAAGGAAGTGGATGAAAGCAGACAGCTGGTACAGTAAGTGGCCATAATATAATGTAATAAAAGCTCATGGTTTGATTCAAATACTGTAGATCTAATTGGATAAATCAAGGATGGTTCTGGCATATACATCAGCATACACTTTTAATTATTTTCGTTTAAAACATGCCATATTTACATATCTACAAACATGTAAATGGGTCATATATTGATGGATGAATGAAGCTGGAATAAAAGTTTAATTTTATTTATTTATAGAGGCACTGTTATTTTCTTTTGATGGATTGACTGTTTACATACTCATACAACAAAATATTCCAGGGGTCATGAAAGATTGTGAATATGATCAAAAATGCAAGCGGTGGCTAGCAAATTAATGTAATAATACTCTATCAGAGAGTTAAATGAAAGTATGTTTTCAGTAAAAAAAGATACCTACATATATTTCTTCAAGTCCATAAACCATAACTTGCTACAGATAATGTAAATATTCATGTTAATATATGCACGCATGCACACAAAAAGAAATGGTCAGTGGAAAAATACAGCTGGCCCCAACATAATGGTCTGTTCCTGTGTGAAAAATCCCTGCTCAAGGGAAGCAAGGGTCCATCTGGGGAAGTGACATCGCACCAGCCTCAGCTGCGAGTGGGAGCTAATGTAATCGCCATGGAGACGTGAGGAGAGTGATTGACAGGATCACCCCTGATCAAATTGCCTCTCCTGAATGAGGTAGGATGTTACGTGGAGGACACACCGGGTGAGACAAGGAACATGGGACTGGGAAGATGAGCCCCACAGTGAAAGAGGATGTCAATAGACAGTCTGTTGCAGATGGCTAAAGGATGTTCTCATGGACTGTGGGGGGTGATGGGACAGAGGGATGTGGGTTTCAACAGGCACACCAAATGGCGCTAATTTATGAAGAAATCTGAGAGAGGCCATGGGAGTAGGGCTACAGGGATTATGCCACAGGAAAGATGATCTCTTTGACTTCAGCAAACCCATGATGCAGGAAAGGAAACATGAGAAGTCACTCCAAAGGGATGCTGAGAATGGGAGTTATTACAATGCAAAGTGGACATGTTTATGAGCTCGGACTCAAAAAGGAAAAAGTTTGCTTCCATATAGATTGCAGAGTAATGTGGCAAACTAGGAGAGTAGCTGCAATGTGGTTTCCTGTGCAAAAATATGGAGCCTAATCCTAAAAACAGAATAAAGTATCAATTTACAAATTAAAATTTACATTACTAAATGGCAAATAGGGTTATTATAGTACACTAAAACCAAAACCATAAAAAAACTATTTTGTTACTTAAAATAATAATAACTGATATAAACAAGTTCTTTAAAAAAATATATTAATTCAGGTAGTTGCCAAGGAAACATTTTTCATTTCCATTTAGTTTAACTTGAGGTCCTAAAATAACTAAAACTGAACAACAACAACAAAATAAATAAAAGATATATCAACATATAAAAAAAATTACAACACTTTAACATGTTAAAATTAAAACAGAATATATATATGAAGAGTTTGGTTCCAAAATGCAATAAATCCATTTTGATTAATTTGAGCAAAAATGTGTTTTCTTAACCAAGAAAGTGGCAAGATAAAAAACATTATTTTCTGTACTTTCACATAGAATCTTTAGGTTATAATAACATTAAAATTTTAAATCCAGGTTTTGATTTTAAAATATTTATTATAAAATGTTATTATTTTTCTCGCAAAATGCAGTAAATCCATTGAATCAATATGAAAGTTATTTTTCATATTAAAACTGATGAAAATACACAACATAGTAAGTTGAACCACATACGACAACCTCTGAACTTAGTCAACACTAATCTTATACAGTATACAGGCACTGGACTAAAAATACATTTAACTGTCATCGCTTCCAAAATGAATTCAATGGGTCATCCTGTTAATGCAATAAATTAATGACAGCAATAAAATAAAATTTCATCATGAACAAGAACATGAACAACAATATCACATTAAACCACAGAAATTCCAAAATGACATTTTATTCATTCATTCATTATTTCATTAATCTTTGCCATGTTACATTCATTTAGCTGACTAGTGCTATGTGCTGTATTAACAAAAACATAAACGGCATTAATAAAAACACTAACAAGCTACGCAATATTCCCTTTAATAATCAAATGTGATTCATCTAATGAACGCGATACAGTGCAGCTTGCCAGTGATCTACAGCTCTGTGTATTAAATGCATCTGAATAATTTCCATCTGAAAGCACGTGATGGAGATTTACTGGTACTATTAATCACAGAAACGGCTTTACTGACGAGATGTTGATCACAAAGTACAAAGTAGACGAAGAAAACTAGGATGCGGAGTGTATTCAAAGCGTCGCCATTACTGTCGAGTGCGTGGAATGGTGCGCAGTGATTGGTTGTTACTGATTTGAGTGCGTGGAATGGTGCGCATTGATTGGTTTTTACTGTTTACAGTGTGTGGAATGGTGTGCTGCGATTGGTTGAGAGGATATATCGCATTCAGCAAAAAAGGGAGACTGGCGTTTGTCGCGGCTTGGAAAAAAAGGGAGAAAACATGACCCTATAAATCAGTAAAAAGTAAAAATTTATTTTCAATACCAACCAGATGCAATACTGATTTTGGCAGAAACATTCATGAAATAAAGAGAATGAAAGGTTTAGTATGCTAGAGAATGCACTGGGTAAAAGGTGAGCTTCGTACATAAAGATCCAGGCTGAATGTGCTGCGTAGCTGAACACTAGCATATGGATCAGAGTCTGTGCCAGCACTCTGATGCTCTCAGTCTAACACAAACATATCCAGATCATATTACCACATCACAGCAGTTACGCTTCGACGAGCATGCGTATCAACCAGCTTTTATGATTCATTGCAATTATGTCTTGATTAGCACCACATATCCAGGCCAGCTATTTTCAAAAGTATGACTGAATCAGTTTACACGCCACTAAAATTCTGCTCCAGAACTACTGAACTGCTTCCCTATACCACATTTAAAGACATCATTCGCGAGCTCCAGCAACAAGACTGTCAGAGGGCAGCAACATTATGTTGTTCTGTAAGACAGGGGGTTTCAGTATTGTTTTCTATATGAGGGAACCTTTCCTAATATATAAAGACCTCTTTCATAAAAAAACTTTCATAAACAGTATTGTGAGGAAAACATAAGTGCTATTATAAAACTGCTTTGGATTTAACCACATCAACTCTGGGGACCCACCGGTGGGTCCAATATTGCATATGTCTAATTCTCAAAAAATCAAAATAACAGCTGAAGTGGTTAATAAAAGACAGCACCAAAGCCAATGTAAATTATTAAATTATGATCTGGAATATCATATGAAATATTTTATTAATTAATAATTAATTAATTTACTGAAAATTAACCATTATGCTAAATACGTTTCATTTAATTATGTTTAATTAATAACTCATTGTAAAAAAAAACAAACAACAAAAAAAGTGAAACTACAATTCAAAAGTTTTTTTTTTTGTTATGTTTTTGAAAGAAGTCTTTTATGCTTGCCAAGGCTGTATTTGTTTAATCAAAAAATACAGAGAAAAGGAAAATTGTGAAAGATAATTCGATTTTTATTTGAATATATATATAAAAAAATCAAGATGATGGACAAAAGTAATACTGGCTCTATTTTACATATTACATAGATTAGTATTAAATATTAATTTAACTTTGATTTGTTTGTGTGTGTGTGTACAGTATATATATACACACACACACACACACACACGCACACACAGAGATTAGGAGAGTAGCTGCTTATAAAGACATTTGAAGCATTCTTCCAATCTTGTAGAAAAAACACGTGCACTATTTGTAAGCAGCCCAACTGCAATTGCTTTGGTAATACAAATGTATAGTTTTTGTCATGTCAATAAAGCACAATTAAATTGAATTGAGAGCAATAAAACTGGTAACACACACACATGCACACACACAAATATAAACAAAAAAAAAAAAACAATTAAAAACACAAACACTTGAAAGTCATTTAAAGGTTCCCTTGAATTTATGTGAAGAACCCTAAAATGGTCTCTAAAATGTCAGCAGTAGGGCATCTCAGCTTTCTCTGTGATCAGTGTTTCCTGTTGAATCTCAGTTCCATCATCTCTCAGCCACTCTCTGCTGAAGTGTCTCCTCCACCACTCCACCTTTAGTGGAGAGGATATAGTCCAAGTCTTCTTGCATAGAAAAGGATGCTTATCTGAGGGCCGCAGATCCTCAAAAGAATCTCATCAGTGACCTCCTGCCCTCTGACCTGAGCTCAGGTCACAAGTAGCACGGCCGATTTACAACCTGAATCTCTAGGGAAATAATGTAAGGTCAGGGGAACAGCAAGAGAATGAGGTAGAAAGCACTTAAAGTAATGGAAGTGAATGCCTCTTCAGTGTTTTCATTCCTCCTTATGGGAACTCAAGTCACACATCCATTAATGTGACTATTAGATTAGTGTGCTGTGCACTGTTGCATTTATTAAAAGCTCTGCACTGCTGCCTATTAACTATAGTGTAAAATAACTGTGCAAGCTCGAGGAAATCGAAATGCCACAGACATTAAACACAGGGCAAAGGACTGGATGTTCATGTCAGTTAAACATCAACAAATGAAGACAGAATTATTAATGTTATGCATTTAGCAGATGCTGTCTTCTCCAAGCAACAGTATATTTTTACTACACGGTCCATCTCCCTGAAGTCACCAGGGGTTAAGTGTCTCGTTAATGTGTAAGCCCTCCTGGGGTTTGAACAGACAGCCTTAAAGCCAAGATCATTAACCACAAAACCACAGTGAAACAGGAGTATAAATGTACATTTTTGTCTTAATGAATGACAAATGTGAATCACTGAAGCACATAGAAGTCAGTGATCAAGCTCAACATTTAACATAAGCACAAGGGTTTTTAACCTTCTGAGTTTACATACGCCAGTTAAACGTTTGGGGTAAGTATGATATTTTTTTAAAGAAATTAATACTTTTACTCAAGGATGCATTTAGTTGATCAATTGTGACTGTAAAGATATTAAGCTGTATTTACTCAGTACAACTTATAACATCCAAGTGAAATATATAACACCAACGTGTCAGAAAAAAAGAAGAAGAAAAAAACAGATTCACTGAGTTGGAAAAAGGATAACCCCCTTGTGTCAGTATTTTGTTGAACCATCTTCTGCTTTATTTACAGCCTTTAGTCTGTTTTTTTATTTTTTTATTTGTCTCTGTCTCTACTAACTTCGCACATCTAGACTTTGCAATAGAGCTGCTTAAGTTCAGTTCAGTTTAATGGTGAGTGTTTGTGGACTACAGTCTTCAAGTCCTTCCACAGATTTTCAGAGGGATTTATGTCTGAGCTCTGACAAGGCCATGCAAGGACATTCAACCACTGTGTGCTTAGTTTTTCTGTGTGCTTTGAGTCATTGTCATCCCAACTTCCTGGCAGAGGGCATCAGATTTTTCTAAAAAATTTGATGGTATTTTGCCCCATCCATGTTTCCTTCTATCCTGACAGTTCCAGTCCCTTCTGCAGAGAAACACCCACATAACAGGATATCACCACCTCCATGCTTAACTGGAGGAATCATGTTATTTGGAGGGTGAGCTGTATTGGATTTCCGCCAGACATAACGTTTGGTGTTGAGGCCAAATAATTCATTTTAGTCTCATCATTCTCAGAATCTTCAAGGTGTGTTTTGGCATTTCTCGAGGAGCAGCTTTTTTCTTGTAACCCTCCCATACAAGTCACATTAGTGGAGATTTTGTGATATTGTTGTCACATGCACACAATGACCACTCTTTGTCATAAAATCCTGCAGCTGCTTCAGAGTTGCTCTCTGACCAGTTTCTTCCCGGCTATGTGAGGGAAGGTCTGTGTTGTATCAAATACCTTCCACTTAATAAAAGACTTCACTGTGCTTCTAGGCATTGATAAAGCCTTTAAAAAAAGTGGTAGCACTTTATTTTACAGTCCTGTTCCCCATGTACATACTATGTACTAATTATAGTAATTACAATAACTATGTAATAACTAGGTACTTACCCTGAACCTACCCCTAAACCTAACCCTACCCCATGCAGTTACCTTGTATTACCAGAACTTTCTTAGATAAATACACTGTAAGTACACTATAAGTACATGTAAGTATACGTACTGTAAAATAAAGTGCAACCAAAAATGTGTATCCATCTCCTGACTTGTGCCTGTCCACAACTTTATCACAGAGATCTTTTGACAGTGCCTTGCCACCCACAGTTGATTGTTTGCTTCAGTTGCTCAACCAAGGACTGTAATTATGCAGGAAAGATCTTTTCATGCTGAGCGAATCAAAACGACCACAGCTGAAAGTCAAATTGCCATGTGTGCTTTTGTGATTAGCTACACCTGATCAAGTTTAAAAGTAATTTTTAGGAGGGGGGTAATCCTTTTTCCAACTCAGTGATTCTGTTTTTTTTTCTTTCTAACATTTTGTTGTTATATCTTTCACTTGGATGTTGTAAGCTGCACTGAACAAGTACAGCTGGATAAACAAAAAACTGTGTGGGGAGTGATTCTATACCAAATGTTTAATTTGCAAAAAAATATATATATATATCAAATAAATGCTGCTCTTTTGATCTTTCTGCTCAAAGGATACTGACAAATGTATCGTGGTTTCCACAAAAAAACACGAAGCAGCACAAAAGCTTTCAACATTGATAAGATATGTTTCTTGAGCAGCGTTTCAGCATATTAAAATGCTTTCTGAAGGATCATGTGACACTGAAGGCTAGAGTAATGATGCTGAAAAATCAGCTTCACCATCACTGGAAAATACATTTTAATATACTAAATAGAAACAGTTATTTCAAAAATTTTAATTAATTTTTAATGAAAATTATTTCAAAGTATTGCTGTTTTACTGAGTGTCATATACATGCATCCTTGCTGAGCATAAAATACTTAAAAAAAAGTGTTTAAGTCCAAAGAACTGTAAGAAAAGCCTGTGGGAATTAGAATGAGGTTTTAGATCATGATTTTTACACATATGTTGTTTTGTGGTGAATTTGGAAAAATCTTTCCAAAATTGCTACATGGCTTCAGGACCACAATTTCCACTTTTCTAATGAAGTTCATATGCTTTGAGTTTCTTGAGTTTCACTTTCTTGAAACCTTCTTCGTAAGCTATCGAGGGTGAATTGTGGATATGTTCATGTCAGAACAGTCCTTTGACACTTTGTGTGTTTCACTTTCTGGCATTGTTTTGACATGGGGGTGGAGTCAAGGGACTTGGGGCAAGAACAACAGTCCTGGACATGCCAGGCCTATTGAACATAATTCTTTATGTTTGTTTGCAAAAGCACATTTTTCACTCAATACTTTCATATTATTTGCAAAACTTTCTTTTCTTTTGCAAATATATGTGGCACTGAACTTACTCCATAGACCCTAGTTCCTAAACGCAAAGATTTCTGCCAGTCATTTGGAGAGCAAAACCAAAGTTGCATGGAGACCAAAAAGACAATCAAGAGACACACTGAGAGAGTGAGATATCCATGTGCATGAAACATAAGGAATCAAACTGGAAGAAGAAAGCAGAAGAAAATTATGAAACATGGATGAAATTATGAAACATGGAGCATGAACATAAAATTGGCAGAGAAGGTTGACAGGTCTGTGGCAGAGGAAGTAGGAGACAGAGGTGAAGGAAAGCAGTATGAGAGGAAAGCGTGAAACGAGAGGGGGAGGAAATGGAGAGGGAAGAAAAACAGGCAGAGCAGGGCAGGATGGGTAGACGTAATGGGTCTGCAGATGACAACCTTTAATAGGAGAAAGCAGATGTTACAGGACAAAAAAAAACCCAACAAAACAAAACAGATGATCTTGTTTGTTTTAATGGACAGATACTCTGTCCTACCCACATACACCGGTATTAATACACCTCAGATGATGAGGGACAAAAACAAGGAAACACATAAAAGAAGACACCATTGATTGGATGAGAGCGAGTGGGTGAAGAAAAATATGCATGCATGGATTCTTAACAGCTTTATCAAAAATATTTCTCCTAAGATTCTTTAGTAGAAATAAAAAAGACTAGTGCTGTCAGTCGACTGAAATACTTACTGCAAACTTTTTCTAATGTTTTGTTTATTTATTTAATTTTGGCCAAGGACCCCAACATATGCATATATTGATGGCCTTCTGAGGGGAGCCCCTTATTTGATATCATGGCAGCTATGTATTTTTATGCATAAAGACCCATTTATAATGTGTGTGAAAAATATTAAGCATGAGAAAAGTGTTTCTGAAATAAGATAACTGGCTTTTATTTTGCCAATGTCCTAAAGCCAAAGCAAACTATTAATATATACCTCGAAAATATTCAACTTGTATTACATTGACTGGGTATGTATATTTTGAGTATGTTGCAAAGAAGGACATTTTTTTTTCCACAATGCATGTAATATTTAGTTCTGATTTCTTACTGTTAAATACTATGACTGTCAATAGAATAAAATAATAGCTATTAATTCCATGACTTCTTTAAAATCAGAATGAAAAATTGAATTAAAAAAAAGTGCAAAAATGCTTCAAACTACTTAACATATTAAGTCTTTAACCATGCAGCTCCCTTATGACGTTTTTGAGATGTGGGTGATTGCTGGGTGGGTCGGTGTACTTTTGCTAGTGTTTGACCGATATATATATTCTAGCCTTTTACCGCGTGCAGTGTGAACGCTCTGATCCGTTAATATGGGTTCAGAAAAAAGGCGCATCACAGAAAGTGTGTGAACCTGGAGTTAGGCATATGCCCGGTCTGTTCTGTTCTCGCGCTAGGCACAATGCATTCTGATTGGATCAGATAGCATAATGCGGGAGGTCAGGGCCGCGGAAAATCGTGCTATAAAGCGATTTAGAAATCGCGCACGCTCAAATCGTGATTTTATGATGATTTCTATTAAACACACAGCCCTAGAATGAACTGGAAATGAACAGAAAATAACTCGGCTGGCACCATATAGCAAAACGGGAAAACCAGATCCAGGCAGAGCTCGGCAGCGGGTAGACAGTCAGCGGAGCAAGCAGTCAGGAGGAAACATGTTGACAGCCATTTATGCATGTTTGAATTTGTTGTTCTCTGTAACAAGGAGTCGGAGGCGTTCGGATCCATATGCAGAATTTATTAAACAGAATGGTCATACAGGCAGAGATCAGGAATGGCGCCAGGTGTGTCACGGATAACTAGAATCGTAACCAGAAACAAGCAGAGATGTGGACAGGCAGCGGAGAATCAGAGTCGGAATAAACAGTACAAAGGTCAAAACACAGGAATAACAAACACAGGGAAAACGCTCGGAAATGTCAGACTGGCTAAACAAGACTTCGCAGTGAGTGAGAGTGAGTGTGCTGCTTTTATGTGTGTGTGTAAATGAGGTGCATGTGTGGCAAGGAAATTGGCTGATGAATGAGGTGCAGGTGTGGCAGGGTGATTGTGATGCAGTGACTCATGGGTAATGTAGTTCGGGTGTGGTGCAACAGTATAAGAGGTGCTAGTGTCCAAGTGACATCTGGTGGTTGATGGGTGGAATGGTCCTGAGTGGAGTGCCCTCTACTGAAGCTCATGGGCACTCCATCTAATGATCGTGACATTCTGTAGCATATGCCGCAAAAATATTTAAGATAAATTGGCGTTTTATTCTTAAACCAATCAGCAAGCAAAGTTACAGTTTAATATTTATTTTTTGTTATTTAATTATATATATGAAATATTTATTATATTATATAATTAATTATATAAATATGGGGATTGAATAAAAGCGTCTGCTAAATGCATTAATTTAATTTTTAATTTTAATTTTAATTTTAATTTAAAGAAAAAGTACATAAAAGTATTCAAAGATGTTAGTGCAATTAATCTGAGCCACGAGTTTCAGGACAACAAACACAAAGTGCACTTGAGAGTCTGTCAGTATGTGAGTTTCATGCATCTAAAACATACTGCATTCCAAACAGCATAAATGAAAGCATATCTAAAATACAATACTGAAATAATGGCAGGTGCAAGCACACACTGTCAAGAAATGCGCACGTCTCACTGCGCATATCCTGTGCAATGAAGCCAACCACACACATGTGCCTTATGTGGAGAAAAAAACAAGCTCAGAAATGATTCTGAAATGTTTATAAAATTAACTCAGAATCATTGAAGAGAGAATTGCGATGCATCTGAGAATCAACTTTTTCTCCCACCTTTACAGCAAAGCAAAACAAAGCAAAAAAACAAAACAATAAGAAAAACAAAGAAAAGCAAAGTAAAATAATAATAATAATAATAATAAAAAATAATAATAATTAAATAATAATAATAATAATAATAATTGAAAAAATGATTGCAAAACAGCGAAAAACAAACAAAATACAGAACAAAATAAAATGTGAAACAAAACAAAAAAGCAAATCATAAAGTGCCTGGAGGATGTGAATGAAATTGAGAAAATGGTTGGTGACATTACACATTGGTCAAAATGGTCTCTTCCCGCTCAGAATAAGCTGCAGTTTTTCCCAGACTTTTTATCATTTGGCATAAAATCTAGCTATGTGAGACTATAGGTGAATGTAAGCAGAACTGACCATGGTATGTGCGATTCCACATCCTCTTATTGATAGCGTCCCCTGGGGGCCTCACACCTGACCGATCCAGAGTCTCATTTAGTGCATGAGAATACAGCATGACTCCATCGTGGAATGAGCCAGAAATCAGATTCATCTGGAAGAAAAGTGCACAAATTACATACTAGCATTAAATCTCAAAATAATTGGGTTTTATTAAATTTAATTACTTTTATTAGATTACAAGCTCTCTAGAGATCATAGGGATAGAAAACTTGACAGCATTGCAGGACTGTAATTCGATGACCCACACGAGACTGTGTGCTAAGAAAAATGGCAGCATTCCTAATGCTGTCCGTCATTCTCCTGCTCGACTCACCTCTGCTTCACTGTTTAATAACACACATCCCTCCTAAATATGTTGAAATGCATCCTGTTTATCCAGAATTTGTTTGATAATGGAAATACATTCTAAAATAGTGATAAGGAGTTAGTCACTAAGACCTATTTCAAACTTGTTATTTACATGAGGAGGAGCACAAGTGCAGAAAATAGAGTTAATATACATTTATATTTACATTTAGACATTTAGCAGATGCTTTAGTTCGTAGCAACTTAAAAATGAGGACAATGGAAGCAATCAAAATCAACAAAACAGCAATGATATGCAAGAGCTATAACAAGTCTCAGTTAGCTTAATGCAGTTCACGTAGCAAGTTTCTTTTTTTAAAATCATATAATAAATAAAAAGAAAACAGACAGAAAAGAAAACGAATAGAGCAAGCTAGTGTTAGAGGCCTTTATTTGCTTTTGTTAATTTTATAATATAAACCAGATTCCAAAAAAGTTGGGACACTGTACAAATTGTGAATAAAAACAGAATGCAATGATGTGGAAGTTTCAAATTTCTATATTTTATTCAGAATACAACATAGATGACATATCAAATGTTTAAACTGAGAAAATGTATCTTTTTAAGGGAAAAATAAGTTGATTTTAAATTTCATGGCGTTAACACATCTCAAAAAAGTTGGGACGAGGCCATGTTTACCACTGTGTGGCATTCCCTCTTCTTTTTATAACAGTCTGCAAACGTCTGGGGACTGAGGAGACAAGTTGCTCAAGTTTAGGAATAGGAATGTTGTCCCATTCTTGTCTAATACAGGCTTCTAGTTGCTCAACTGTCTTAGGCCTTCTTTGTCGCATCTTCCTCTTTATGATGCACCAAATGTTTTCTATGGGTGAAAGATCTGGACTGCAGGCTGGCCATTTCAGTACCTGGATCCTTCTTCTACACAGCCATGATGTTGTAATTGATCCAGTATGTGGTCTGGCATTGTCATGTTGGAAAATACAAGGTCTTCCCTGAAAGAGATGACGTCTGGATGGGAGCATATGTTGTTCTAGAACTAGGATATACCTTTCAGCATTGATGGTGCTTTTCCAGATGTGTAAGATGCTCATGCCACACACACTCATGCAACCCCATACCATCAGAGATGCAGGCTTCTGAACTGAGCGCTGATAACAACTTGGGTTGTCCTTTTCCTCTTTAGTCCCAGTTTTCGAAAAAGAACTTCAAATTTTGATTCGTCTGACCACAGAACAGTTTTCCACTTTGCCACAGTCCATTTTAAATGAGCCTTGGCCCAGAGAAAACGCCTGGCTTCTTTTTTGACCTATAGAGTTTTAGCCGGCAATGGCGAATGGCACGGTGGATTGTGTTCACCGACAATGTTTTCTGGAAGTATTCCTGAGCCAATGTTGTGATTTCCATTACAGTAGCATTCCTGTATGTGATGCAGTGCCGTCTAAGGGCCCGAAGATCACGGGCATCCAGTATGGTTTTCCGGCCTTGACCCTTACACACAGAGATTGTTCCAGATTCTTTGAATCTTTGGATGATATTATGCACTGTAGATGATGATAGCATCAAACCCTTTGCAATTTTTCTCCTTTCTGATATTGCTCCACTATTTTTTGCCGCAGCATTGGGGGAATTGGTGATCCTCTGCCCATCTTGACTTCTGAGAGACACTGCCACTCTGAGAGACACTTTTTATACCCAATCTTGTTGCCAATTGACCTAATAAGTAGCAAATTGGTCCTCCAGCTGTTCCTTATATGTACATTTAACTTTTCTGGTCTCTTATTGCTACTTGTCCCAACTTTTTTGGAATGTGTAGCTCTCATGAAATCCAAAATGAGCCAATATTTGGCATGACATTTCAAAATGTCTCACATTCAACATTTGAAATGTTATCTATATTCTATTGTGAATAAAATATAAGTTTATGTATTTTATAAGTTTATGTATTTTGATTTGTAAATTATTCCATTACTTTTTTACTCACATTTTGTACAGTGTCCCAAATTTTTTGGAATCAGGGTTGTAAATCAAAAGACAACAAAAAGATAGAATAGAGAAGCTTGTGTTATTATTTTTTTTAAGGAAAACAAGGAGTTAGTAAATAAATAGCGTGCAAGTCTAGAAAGGGCAAGTTTATATATATATATTAAGAATAGAATTTGAATATTGAGTGCTACAGTTAGAGGGTCCAATCAAGATGGAAGAGATGTGTTTTTAGCTGATTCCTGAAGATGGCTAAGGACTCGCTAGTAAAAAAAACAATTACAAGAGCACCAACGTACGTGAAACGTGCCCTTTAAAAACATATGGTGTTTAAGGATTACGTTTATGCAAAACTTGCATGCATCAGAAGAGTACTCGAATATAATTTAGTGAGTTATTAACACAAGTAAAACATATTAACATATTAACATGTGAGACAAGGGACATAATTCCGGAATATCATACCACAAAAAAAAAACAAAACAACAACAACAACAAAAAAACCTAAAGGATGAAATTTATCATCATACAATAAATGCATTATTACTAAAACAATCAAAAACACTTACTATACAACAACGTACTATATACATTGTATATATATATATATATATATATATATATACAGTATATATATAAATATATATATATATATATATATATATATATATATATATATATATATATACATAAACAGTACTTACTATATATATATATACATTTAAATTTCAGTCTTCATTTATTAAATCAAATTATTTTTGTCCTTGTCACTGTTTAACTTGCATGAAGCCTGAAAGACATCTTTGTCACAACGAGTGAGTTCATTCCATAATTCTATTAGTTTAAATTGCAAAAATATATAAATATATGCATTTCAGCATGTTTTTTGTTAAGCTCAGCATGTACATCTGCTATGAAGAACTGCACAGCTCATAATGTCTGTAACCTGTTAATATAGGCAAAGAATTTAACAAGCAGCGCTAGCATAGGCAGTATGTAAAAGGTGTGATAAAAACCTGATGGGTCAAATTTGGAGTTGTTTAATAAAATTATTAATGTATTGACATTTCTTTCTTTTATGTGCTTGATATTTTGGGGGATGTTTCATAACATTTAAGTGAGACACAAATGGCACTGCAGCAAACCATGAAAGGAAATGACCAGAAAACAGGCAATCATGTTCAATACGAGCTCAATTTATTTTAAGAGGTGCAGATTAACAGTCAATAAATAAAATAATTTATAAGGTAAATTATGGGAAAAGGGAGAAAACTGAGTGACGCCAAAACAAAAAATAATCAAAATCAAAACAACCTTTAAGCTTGCATACAGTGAGTTCCTGCTTGATGACAGCAGATTAAAAAAAAAAAAAAAACTTAAATTCGATCTGCTCCGGAGGCCTACACTTCATGTTTTGACACCACTGACTGGAATATGTTCCTTCTGTCAGGAAGCTGAACTCCCTTCCTGACCTTGCCTTCCCTCCCCTCCCCTCTTTTGCCTCAAACACCACTGAACTCTGAGCCCCCTCCCCTCTTTTGCCCCCCCCCCCATGTCCCACATCCCCAGGTCCTTCCACTCCCCCTCCGACTATCAAACTCTGACCTGCACCAGTCACTTTGTGCACCATTGGTCTTCTCACTACCTCATTCAACTATCTCTTCAGTCAGTTTAAATAAAGAACTGCTCTGAGCTTTTTGTCACTTTAAATCAGTCCGAATAATCTCTCTTGCACTACAATCATTTTATCTGCACTGTTTGTTTACTTCACTGGTTTGCACTCTATCTGCCATGTGCCTTGTGCTGCTTTATTTAATTTAATTTAATTTGTATTTCATTTTTTTTTACAAGCCCTTATTTTTATAGTTGTATACAAATATAGTTTGTTTAATCTGTATCAATCTGTATTTTTATGGTCTACTTGTTGTGTTATCTGTATGCACCAAGGGTCTGAGAGTAACACAATTTCAATTCTCTGTATGTATGTGCAGTACATGTGGAAGAATTGACAACAATACAGACTTGACTTGGCTCAGTTCTGCCTTCATATTGGCTGGAGGGGCTGGCTCTGATGCATCCTTTGCCAGTAGGACTGCGATCTCTGCATGCAAGACATGAGCATTGACAGAATTCACTGATGTTAACTGGATGCCCCTGAACTTGGACGTATGCTGGGCAAACTTAATCATATAGCGGTGTCTTATGGTCTGAAGGAGCCAGTGAGAAAGGCTAAGGAGTGCTAACCAGGCTCTCAATAACTGTGCAATTGGGACCAGCGGAACCCCAGACACCCCCACACTGGGGCAGCAAGTTGGAACATAGAGACCCAGCTTGTGGGGCTCAGTGGAGACCTAAAGCGGGTCTGAGTGTGCAGTGCATCATTTTACTGGTTCCACAGTTATGCAAGGAGGTCTGATTGTGCTCTTGAACCACCTATGGTTGCCCGCAGGCTTATAGAGGAGAATGAAAGTTGTATGGTTCTGCACTACTTTCCATGCCCTCATGGGACACAGTGATAGAAGAAACTGCTCTTTTGCCGAGAATTTCAGAACAGAAGGAAAAAGAAACACCTGGGTGGATTCTCCACCTGGCCCTCCTCCGAGGAAGGGAGTGGTGCGATCACAGTCTCTCAAAGAGCTGCTTCCTCCATCTCTGGGTTGCCTGTCTCAGGGCCTTTTAACTTTCTACTTGCTGCCAGGTTTGACAGTGACCTGGAGCAGGGGTGGACACAAAGGACCACCCTCAGTGACAAGCAGACTAAGGTGCTGTGGCCGGCGGTTGGGTGGAGGCTGCAGCTGTCTGCCAGAGCAGGATGTGTTTTATGGCATCTCTCTGGTTTTGTGCAGCAGAGAACTGCTGGGCAAAGCTCTTGACTATGTCACCAAAAAGGCTGGTCTGGGACATGGGAGCATTTAAAAACCTGATCTTCTCAGCATCCCTCATGTCGGCCAGACACAGCCAGAGATGGCAATCCTGGACCATGAGCATGGTCGTCACATGACCCAGCAGATGCGCAGTGACCTTCATTGTTTGAAGCACGAGGTCAGTTGCCATCTGTAGCTCTTTCTGAGCTGCCGGGTCATGACCACCCCCATGCAGGTCCTTCAGTGCTTTAGCCTGAAAAAAATCTAACTTACAGTACTCTATTTCAGCAGACTGTAAGAATTGGAATTTTAAGACAAGTTTACACTTTAAGCACCTAGTGTTAATTCCTTAAAGTATCATGAGCTATGAAATCACACCATTGAGCAATATATTATATATGATTCAAATATGCAGGACATCTAAAAATCTGATCATGATTAACTAATAATCTGGCTTTAAAATAAAAACTTAAAAAGTATGTATAATATGAAGAGAAACTGGACAGATCAATTTTATTTTACTTCTAAGATCTAATCAAAGTTTCAAAAATCTCTGTCACCTTGAGCTACAGCCATTCATAGGTAGAAGTCAGTGAAACAGAGCCAAACAGTTGTTGACAAAATCTGAGCTCTGATGTAGCGTAATGAAACGGAGGGAAAAATGCTTCAAAAAGCCAAGGAGTCAGAGAGCTGTAGAAAAAGTGTAGTTGTCATAGCAACTATAGACAGAGCATGGACTCATCGATATGGAACATCTGTGTGTGATGGCGGATTGGGAGATTACAGAAGGAGAAAAGGAGATTTCTACCATCCTAAGAGAAGGAGAATGGTTCAGTGAAATGCAAATTCTGAGTAAAAGGTTGAATGAATTGAGAGAGTGGGATGTGGGCAGGACTACGTAGATATAAAAATTTAATTCAGACCAAAAAAAAAAAAGCAACAGATTGAGAGATATAAAAGAAAAACAATGTGGAGACAAAATAAAGCATAGAAAGCAATTACAGATTCAGACTGTGAGCAATACAAAAAGATAGAGCAACAGCATATTTATGAGTGCTAAAGGACTGTGAGCCATAAACATATCCAGATCAAACTACAACAAAAACAGAAAACATGAGTTGTCTGGGTGTAACTATGCAGTTGCCAGGGTGTTTCTGCACAGCAGTTACCAGGGGGTTGCTATGCAGTTGCTAGGGTGTTCTGGGCAGTTGCCTTGATGTTTCTTTGCAGTTGCTAGGGCTATTTGGAATTTGCTATGGAGTTGCTAGGGTGTTCTGCTTGGTTGCCTGGGTGTTGCTATGCAGTTGCCAGGATGTTTCTGCATAGCAGTTACCAGGGGGTTGCTATGCAGTTGCTAGGGTGTTCTGGGCAGTTGCCTGGATGTTTCTATGTAGTTGCTAGGGTTTTCTGGGATTAGCTATGGAGTTGCTAGTGTGTTCTGCTTGGCTGCCTGGGTGTTGCTATGCAATTGGCAGGTTGTTCTGAGTCAGAGAGAGCAGTGCCATAGGCAGTGCCTAACAATGCTCTGGATTAAAGAGAGAATTTATGAAGAATTTAAGCCTTCCACAGTGAAATGGGAAGACAAATTTGAGATACCATGAAACATAGTTCACCAAAGGAAGTACACGGACAAAGAAACAGAGAGAGAATTTGTTTGGCTGTAATAATATGGTGGCAGTGAAAGGAACAACTAAATGGAGAGAGACGTGTGAGCTGCAGGCAGAGGGAACCTTCCAAATGAGCTCACTACCCTGGGGAAATGGATGGATGCATCAGGCTAACAGACTAGAACAACAGATGACAGAACAGTGAGAAGAGTTGCAGGCACCTTATTAAACTTCAGCAAATAATATGACTGTGCATAGAGCATGCAGCATATCTCATCTAATAGTTATCTATGGAAACACAGCCGCAACTTTTTCCAGGCATTGCAAATAAGTCTTGGCTATGTTGACTGTAGTACACACAGTCAGGGTGGTAAATCTACATGTGGGAATGTTTGTTACTAAAGACTGGAATATACTGCATGACTTTTGGCCAGATTTGCCCCCCGATTTATAGACTGGAAGAGTCGATGCTGCAGATTCTGTGCAGTCTGAGTTGACAAGACCTTACAGAAAATCTAATTGTGTATAATCAAGTTGTGCATAGATTCCTTTTTTTTTATTCATACTATAATTTCATCCAGTTAGAAGAGATCAAACATGTTTTATATTTTGAGCTGATTTTTATTTTTTTTGTTGTCTCCTAGCAATAAGGCACATGTTCCTGTGTGAGTTTGTTGTGTTCAGAATGACTTCAAAATTACGAAAGTGTGATCTTCATTCATTTATTATATGATGCATTAAACTATACCTCTCATTGGTTTTATATAAAGTAATTAAACAGAAAATATTTGTTTTCAATGGTTTCATTTAGAAGTAGGCATTTCAATCTTTCAATAGGCTTATTTTTTCATGTCTGTGAGGCAAGTATTCACTGAGTTTTGGTTAATTTTTGAAAGAAGTATATGAAGACCGAGATGGCAGAAAGTGCACCGTACGTGTAAGGTTTCTTTATTTTACAAAAGTGATTTATAACGTTTTGTTTTATGAATTATGAAGAAATGTTATTGGGACTAATTTACAGAGTGGTACATCAAATGAACTCTCCTTCTCTGTGATGGGACAAGCAGTAAAAACATGATGAGTTAAAAAGGGGCATTTCACGGCTGCCCACACATGTGAAACAAATATTAAAGCATAATAAAATGTTTTAGCCATAATCAAAAATACAAATAATTGCTAATTGCAAATAATATTAGCTTAAAGGGGTCATAACTGCATTATAATAAGCTATATTACTCTGTCAGTCATCGTCCTGCATCATATTTTTCAGCAACTGTATGAAATATAGAGATGAATTATAGTTCTGGGAAGGGAGGGGTGAATTTAACACATGAATGGTTTAAATGCATTTTCTAAATTTGGTGCAGTTTAATTAATTGCACCAAATTAATTGCAATTGCAATTGTTAAATTGACAGCCCTACTTAAAATATTTTGGCAAAATTGAGATTGCATGGAAAACAGCAGCTTGGTCTTTTTGCTAAACTTCTTTTGTGTTCAATGGAAAAAGATATGAGTATCAGACAAAAGGGTGCAAAAAACTGATTTTGATCTGGAATGGACTACCATCATTACTAGAGAAGATCAAATCAGAATCCATTCCTCTAGAACAGTGATCCTCAAATCTGGCTCGCGAGATCCACTTTCCTGCGGAGTTGAGCTCTAACCCTAATCAAGCACACCTGAGTTTACTAATTAGTGTCTTCAGGATCATTAGAAAATCACAGGTAGGTTTGTTTAGGAAAGTGGATCTCGTGAGCCAGATTTAAGGATCACTGCTCTAGAAGGTCATCAGTAGCTTGTAATTCAGCTTCAGAGGATGGGTGGGTAGGAGGCTCATT
Source organism: Carassius carassius (assembly GCF_963082965.1). Lineage (NCBI taxonomy): Eukaryota > Metazoa > Chordata > Actinopteri > Cypriniformes > Cyprinidae > Carassius > Carassius carassius. The sequence continues at coordinate 23,020,174 of NC_081779.1, forward strand.
CAGGGCACACATCTTTAACAGCCCTGAGCTGATCCGGAGCTAACAGACTCCTCTGTGGTGACAGACTCGCACAAGGAGACCTGCAGCTAAGGGTAATTACCATTCTTCCCCACTGTCAGTTAAAGGTTACTCATCACGCACACATGCATCAGGGTTCTTTGCTTTGGGCGAGTACCAGGTGACATTTACTGGCAGAGCACAAACAAGCAGAGCCGGCAACTTCAATCCTTTCTGACTAAGAACAACCACCATCTCAGTCTGTTTCAGGGAACCAGTTTCCCTTTCTACCTCAAAACCTCAGTAGAACATAAATATAAAGCTCCCCTCCCATGCGGCTGTGATTAAATAGATAAATTTTCTGTAAGGGGGACACTCTGGCACAAATAAAAACGCAAAATGCAGAATTAATTAAACTTCTGTGCAAAACCTTTCATTTAAACAAATATCCTAATTCACACACCACAGTCCATCATCAGCCAGGTGCAATACATGAAACTTTTATTTCGTCACAAAATGTAACTAGGCCTATCACCCAGTTTTGGATATATAATTACAGTAGGTCCAGCTTTATCCTCGGTACACTCACATAGGGCGATATATAGCAAATATCACCTGCTTGACTCCTTGCATTGTTGCAAAATCTAAACAATACTATCGTCAACTTCAATCTGATAAAACTATAAACATTAATATCATGGTTGTCTCTAAAGCTGCTTTGAAACCATGTGTTGTGAAAAGTGCTATGCAAATAAATTTGACTGGCTGATACGGGTTGCAGCAATAATTTTTTAATTAAATATAAGCAAAATAACTATTTCTATGCAAATATAAAATGGACCAGATTCCTAAGCATGTCTTGAACAATTAACTTTGCTTTATTTCATTATAATGCAAGTTACAGATTTTTATTTAACGGTGCATTCAGTAACAGGGTGACCATATTTCCTATTTTTACTGGACATGTCTTGGCCGGGATTTCTAATTTGCCTAAAATGGCCAGGTTTTGGCTTTATTTTCCTATTGTTTTCATAACTGCTGAAGGTAATGACTTAAAAGTAGTTTGACCAATAGTGTTCAGGCTTTGTACATAATCGACTAATCATGGCATGTAAGAAGGTGGGATCATAAGAGAATGGTCAAATCAATACAAATACATGTATACCGTATATAATTTATGAAGACTGTAAAGAGTACATCAATAGCAAAACAAAAAATGTTTGCATTTAACTGTGTCTCATTCATTTCAATAGTACCAGTGGTTTTGGACTCCATACGGACGTATGAAACTGGTTTAATAACCACTACCGTTTCAAAACTGTTTTCTGTAATGGGATATACGTTCATAATGGACAATTTGGATGGCTATTGCTGGTACGAGGCTGTGATGTTTGTGCTTGGCACTTGAAGTTGCAGCTTATATTGTCAGTCTGCGATGTGAAAGCTGCGGGTCATTGCAGTTTGTTTCATCATTCCAGCAGGGATTGCTTGTTCAGACATATGTTTTTACACTCATTCTGATTAAGTTTTGACCGGTGGATCGCACACATGCTGATGCATGCTATCAGCCCCACTTCTTTTGGCATTTAAAGAATCAATTGAGGTGTCTGGAGTTTGTTGCATCTTTCACAGCCTAGCAGTCAAAACCAGCTTGATTGCTGAGGAACTGCCCTGTGCAAATTGCAATCAACATTAATGTTGTAGGTCTGTGTCTCTATCTGATTTAAATAATTACTTTAGTGAATTGGGGGCTAAAACAATGTAGAAAACACATACAAGTAAACAATGCTATAAGCAGGCACAATTCATTCTTATTGTCTAAACCTTGGGATAATTCTTTATGAGAAACATCCCAAAGGTGAACTGAGAGTTAGTGTGCAGCTGAAATCTATTAAGACGAGGTGAAATGTGCTGCGTCTTGGAGAAGCCAGAGAAACCATTTGCATTCTTTTATAAGCTTCAAAGTCAATAGGGTCTTACGGGTGCAGTGGATTGATATTCATTCAACATGGGAACCATGTGGTTTAAAAAAACTCACCAGGAACAGAAATCTCATTCCAGTGGTTTGGTCTCAAGAGATGGGTCTCAAAAATCTGTTTACAATCAGTGCAAGGCTTTATTTGGTTTGCACTTAAGTATCTTCATTTAAATGAATAAATACTCTTTTAAAAACTATACTAAAGTGTACTTCTTTTTTAAAAGTATTGCAAATGGCCAATTATTTTTGTTATTTAATATTACTGTTTGATGAACTCTTACCAGAGAATCTTCTATGCTGAAGTTAAACATGTCCATGGCATCTGTCTTCAGTTTGGACACAAAGTCCTTGTACTCTGGGTTTTGAGGCTCTCTGTAGGTCAGGATCTTCACGCTCTGTGAGAATTCAACACAAAGGCAAATTTTGAGTTGTTTAATGTACAAGATAAAAAAGTTACTCTTGTTAGGATACACATGAATGAATCACAGCCAAACAGAATCTTTTTCAGCTAATCCAATCAACAGATCAGCTCAAGGACAGTATGTATGAAGCAGTGGAGTTTGCACAGTCCTTATTGGATATTTTTATCAGGCTTTTATAGCTCATATAGTGAGAATATGGAGCTCATACTAAAGGAGAAAAAAAAAAAAAAAAAACAACACCTTAATTTTATTCAGAGGCCCAAACTGAGCAAAATATGCAATTTGGTGCAATTGCTGATATTTATTATGACCAAAAAGTAAGATGAAATTTTGAGAGCTTGTACTGTAAATTAGTGATATCTTTATAACAGTATAACAGACTACTTAGATAAAAATGCATAAATATCAGCTGTCACTCGCGATCTCTCAATAATGTCTTAGTAAAATGATATTTAATTAAAGATCTGTAGTTTTAACTGTGTAAGGCAAAACATATAATGCAATTTATTACAATGATGATTGAGAGATGAAAAAATTAATGTTCCTCAAAAGCCTGATTTACCATATAATTTGCTTCAGTCCAGTAATTGTACATTTTGAAATATTATAAACAATGTACAAATTTGTGTAATTTATAAAAAAAGGAAATATTTCACAGCAAAAAGACTTTTGAAACACAACCCGAAGTTGGACGTTTTTACATTATAATAAAAGGCTTTTTACTTTCTAAAAAATATAAACTATCAATCAGATGACAGAAGGTATGTAGTAGATTGGTTTTCCAACAAGTTTTTTTCATGCTGATAATTTAAGAGGGCATCGAAATGTGTAACAATTATGAAACCGTAAACTTTATAAGGTTAAAGATAGATGGTACCAGCCAGAGGAAACCTTCACCATGAGAGACAACTTAATTTTCTTTTTCATTCCTTAAAGACTGTAGCTGTCACGATCATCAGCTGGAGTGCCCATGAACTCCAATAAAGGGCACTCCACTCAGGACTCTGGCATTCTTGTATTTCCATTCCCAACTCCATTTCCCATAATCCCGTGCTTAGGGCTAATAACCACCAGGTGTTCCCCATTACCACTCCCCATATAAACTTTGTTTGGACTCTCAATAATTGTGAAGTCTTGTTCTAGCCCAGTCTGTCAATGCCGAGCGTTTCTCCTTGTGTTTGTTCCTCCTGTGTCTGACTTTGGATTGTTTATACTACCTGTGATTCTCTGCCGCCTGCCCCGACCTCTGCCTGGTATTGTTGCCGTTTCTGGATATCCCTTGACACACCTGATGCTGTTCCTGATTTCTGCCTGTCTGACCATTCTTTAATTAACTACTGCATATGGATCCGAACGTCTCTGACTCCTTGTTACAGTAGCGGTATGTGTATGCAGATTTCTGTTTGTCTCAGTGTCTGTATGTGAATCAAAAGAATGCAAAACAAAAGCTGGCTTTCGTTAACTAAGACCAGCCATTCGTAACAAATCCAATTTTGTCCAGGGTAGTGAGGCCAACAACAAACAGAACAACAAACAGCAAACACCACAATTAACATTTAGTTCTTAAAAATTATTAAAGCATATTTTTATTTTTAAAATACATGTATCCTGAGTAGTGCTTTTTCTTTTGGCTTACTTGGAATTCTGCTTTAAAAAAATGTTTGGCACAAATGATCAACAGCTCCCTCCATAAAGCATGTAGCATTTGTTTTCACTCTTTCACAGTCACATCCTCTGAGAAAATGTTTTTATGTGAACTGTTGATGTCCAGTTTCACAATAATTCCAAATGTGTTGAGCCAAAATTGGCATCTGTGCCACAAACTGCCAAATTATGGCAATCTGAATGAAAAGGCTGTTATCTAAAAATTGGGATGCACCTATTCTCAAATCTTCAAACTCACTTTGTGTCTGTCCTCTCAAATTTGTGTATTCATGTGAAGTGGACAGGGATAATGGGAACTGAAGCTGAAGCTGAATAATAGAGTGCCTCTGAAAGACAGTTTCTCTTGGATTTTCAACAGCACAGAAGGACAAAATAGACAAACAAAACAATACTACAAAATATTACAGTGATGTAAATATTATTCCTTTTCAGGAAGAGCTTTTAAAAAGATTTTCCTGCCTTGTAAAACAAAAAGTTGAAACTATTTTCTCTCGGAAATTGCTAATAACACTAGCAATGGGACATTTTGAAGTAGAATAACTTAAATAGTATTTTCTTCTTTTCGTTTTTTCATTTTACTTACATCCTAAATTTTTTTCTTTTTCTTTTTTTTATATATTTTTGTCTTGTGCTTCTTATTACTAATTAAGGGTTTTTGAACAAACACGAGTCTTAAACTTTGGAATGTAACATATTTAAGATAATCTAGTAATGGTTATTGTTCCTTTTCATATCAATATTACAACGAGAAGACCAAAATGTGACTAAAAGGCTCCTCTTTTGTTGGTCTGTTGGTTGTTATTTTGGTGGTCTAAATAATTGATTCCCATCCAACAGTATGTGTACCCCAATGGAAACTGAAGCATGCTCCAGTCGAGCTAAAGAGGTAAATATTACAGTTTTACTTAATATAAATCTATATTTTGACTTAAAACAGTAATTTGATAATACCCCAAAAATGAAAATTCCTGCATTATCATTGTTCCAAAAGTGCATGACTGTCTTTCTTCATAAGAAAACAAAATAATATATTATAAATATATAAATAATAATACAAAAAATAATAATATATAAAGAAGAATATAAAGAAAAAAAAAAAACCCTTTCTCAAAATTTCTTCATGTTCCATATAAACAGTCATAATGTTTTGGGATGACGCAAGGGTGAGTAAATGAGAAGTTTAACTTTCCAGACACATTATGGACCTAATCTTACATATTTCATAAACGTTTTTTTTTTTTTGCAACTGATATACTGCAGAAGTCTTCAGATGGTTTTTTCATACTTTACAAAATGTAAAACTGTAAAAAAAATCCACTCACAGGTGACTTACTCATTGATGTAAGTATAGATCAAACATAAAATAGAAAAAACAAATCTGGGATAAGTTATATATATACTCTTTGTATATATATATGTGTGTGTGTGTGTATACAAGTGCTGGTCATATAATTAGAATATCATCAAAAGGTTGACTTATTTAACTAATTCCATTCATAAAGTGAGACTTGTATATTATATTCATTCATTACACACAGACTGATATATTTCAAATGTTTATTTCTTTTAATTCTGACAACTAAGGAAAATCCCAAATTCATTATCTCAGAAAATTAGAATATTGTGAAAAGGTTCAATATTGAAGACACCTGGTGCCACACTCTAATCAGCTAATTAACTCAAAACACCTGCAAAGCCTTTAAATGGTCTCTCAGTCTAGTTCTGTAGGCTACACAATCATGGGGATGACTGCTTACTTGACAGTTGTCCAAAAGACGACAATTGACACCTTGCACAAGGAGGGAAAGACACAAAATGTCATTGCAAAAAGAGGCTGGCTGTTCACAGAGCTCTGTGTCCAAGCACATTATTAGAGAGGCGAAGGGAAGGAAAAGATGTGGTAGAAAAAAAAGTGTACAAGCAATAGGGATAACCGCACCCTGGAGAGGATTGTGAAACAAAAGCCATTAAAAAATGTGGGGGAGATTCACAAAGAGTGGACTGCAGCTGCAGTCAGTGCTTCAAGAACCACTATGCACAGACGTATGCAAGACATGGGTTTTAGCTGTCACACTCCTTGTGCCAATCCACTCTTGAACAACAGACAGCGTCAGAAGCGCCTCGCTTCAAAAAGGACCGGGCTGCTGCTGAGTGGTCCAAAGTTATGCTCTCAGATGAAAGTAAATTTTGCATTTCCTTTGGATATCAGGATCCTAGAGTCTTGAGGAATAGAGAGGAGAGGCACACAATCCATGTTGCTTGAGGTCCAGTGTAAAGTTTCCACAGTCAGTGATGGTTTGCAGTGCCATGTCATCTACTGGTGTTTGTCAACTGGGTTTTCTGAAGTCCAAGGTCAACGCAGCCGTATACCAGGCAGTTTTAGAGCACTTCATGCTTCCTGCTGCTAAACCAACTTTATGGAGATGCAGATTTCATTTTCCAACAGGACTTGGCACCTGCACAGAGTGCCAAAGCTACCAGTACCTGGTTTAAGGACCATGGTATCCCTGTTCTTAATTGGCCAGCAAACTTGCCTGTCCTTAACCCCATAGCAAATCTATGGGGTATTGGGAATAGGAAGATGCGATATGCCAGACCCAACAATGCAGAAGAGCTGAAGGCCACTATCAGAGCAGTGCCACAGACTCCATGCCACGTCGCATTGCTGCAGTAATTCAGTCAAAAGGAGCCCCAACTAAGTACTGAGTGCTGTACATGCTCATACTTTTTATTTTCATACTTTTTAGTTGGCCAAGATTTCTAAAAATCCTTTCTTTGTATTGGTCTTAAATTATATTGTAATTTTCTGAGATACTGAATTTGGGATTTTCTTTAGTTGTCAGTTATAATCATCAAAATTAAAATTTGAAATATATCAGTCTGTGTGTAATGAACAAATATATTATACAATTTTCACTTTTTGAATGGAATTAGTGAAATAAATCAACTTTTTGATGATATTCTAATTATATGACCAGCACCTGTATATATATATATATATATATATATATATATATATATATACACACACACACACACCACTAGTCTGTGCTATCGGAAACAATCGAGTATTCATTAACCATAATCCATGCACAGAGTTTGCAAGTATGATGTGAATTTTAGGATTACAATATTGAGTCTAGCTGTTACTTTCTTTGACTTTATCTATGTTGCATGTAAAATTAAAATATGTAATGTAATGATTAGTGTTCCTGTAGCTCAATTAGTAGAGCATCACGTTAGCAAGCGGAAGGTTGGGGGTTTGAATCCCAGGGTACATATGTTAGGAGAAAATTGTTAGCTTGAATGCAATGTAAGTGTCTGCTAAATGCATAAATGATTCATCAAAATGTGCCTGGAGCCGAATACTTTATTCGGAATGGCACGGATAATGGCTTCAAAAAATGAATAACGGACAAGGAATAGTTCTGCCTGATTATTCGGCTGAGGCTTGCCTAACAGTTGAGCTAGGGGATCATCGCAATATTATACACAGACCTCTAAAGTCAAGCAATAGTGTGACGTGAATGAATATAAACTTTATGAATGAAAAGAGCGCAAATCAAACACCGCATTGCTGTTGCCTCTCCGTGCATCTCTCAGAAATCAGAGCTTGGCAAGAGTAATATCACCTATAATAATACATTATACACGTTCTATTATTTGCATATATTTAAAAGGCAATGAGTTAAACCTTAGTCTATGATATGATACGAATGAATGGAATAAGCACAGTGCGCTCACCAATCAAACAGCCCCGTTGGGCATTGCACCAGAGGTGGTCTCCACAGCCTGTGTTTTTAGGTGTATGTACAGACGGCTCTGGAGTTGTTACACCAGGTTTCGGTTCGTGTGTGTGTCACCACATGTTGGATTATTTTTGGATTTTCTTTTGTACCTAATAAACTGTTGCACAAATTCTCCGCATTTGAGTTCTCTCTCTTCCCGTTCCTGACAGAATCTACTGAGCAATATGGACTCAGCAGAGGAGATTGAAGTTCTCTGAATCCTCAGGCAGCAAGGCACACTGCTGGGTAGACAGCAGGAAGAGATCACCACTTCTCGTCACGCTTTTTCTGAGCTGTCACTGCAACTGACCCAGCTCACAGAACGGCTTGAACGGCTTCAGATTATACCTCCTACAACTCCTGTTGCACAACCGCCGTCCGAACCAGAGACAGTTGCTTCCCGTCATGCAGAACCTCGTCTTAATCCGGTGAGCCCAACTCATGCCGTTCATTTCTGTCACAAAGTTCACTGACTTTTTCACTCCAGCCCTCTTGTTTTCCCATGGAGCGATCTAAGGTGGCATTCACCATCACGCTTTTAATTGGACACGCGAGAGAATGGGGAACAGCCATGTGGGACAATGAACATCAGTGTTGCAGCAGGACGGAGGCAGTGTGGGTGTTATCTTTGATGCAACAGGGAGGTCAGTCGGTGCCGGATTACTCAATAGAGTTCTGCACTCTCGCCACGTCATGTGGATGGTATGCTAAAGCACAGTGGGATCACTTTCTTCACGGGTTGGCAAGACTACATCAAGGACGAGACATATTCTCTCAAACTGCCTCCCAGCCTCCACCATTTAGTCGACCTCGCCATCCGTGTTGACAACCGGATAGATCGGAGGGTCATGGTCTCTCGCGAGCTACTTCTCAGCGTCCCTTCATGCCTGAGGAGGAGCCCATGCAAATCGGGAGAGCCCGGCTGACGATCACCGAGAGGCGCCATCGCCTCACTCACACACTGTTTCTTTACTGTGGGGGGGCAAAGCATGTGGCGGCCTCGTGTCCAGTGAAGGGGCAGCGTTTTTCATCAAAGGAGAGGCGTACAGTGAGCGTCACTAATACATTGCTGCCCTCTGGTGGCCGTTCCGTCCTCCAGGCTTCATTACAATTTAATAAAACTATTCATCAGGTGTCAGCTTTAATTGATTCGGGAGCAGAGGGTGATTTTATGGACAATGAGCTGGCTGCCTGATTAGGTGTTCCATCAGTTCCACTGGCCGAGCCCATTTCAGCCAGGACTCTGTGCGGCACACATCTCACTAGAATTACACACTCCACCAGGTTTAATACTCTCACCCTCTCAGGTAATCATGCTGAGAAGATTCATTTTCTCCTCATTCATTCTCCCTCCGCTCCATTAGTATTAGGACACACATGGTTGTTCAAACATAACCCACACATTGACTGGACTCTTAATTCTGTTCTAGTATGGAGCTCTTTTTGTTTATCTCAATGTTTGGGTCCTGCATTTTCTCCTGTTATGTCTTGTTCTGTGATACAGGAGGAGCCAGTGAGCCTGGCGAATGTACCGGAGGCTTACCATTACTTGAGAGCGATTTTCAGTAAGTCCCGAGCTTCATCTCTTTCTCCACACCGCTCATACGACTGTGCAATAGATCTGTTGCCTGGCACTTCTCCACCTATGGGGCGTATTTACTCTCTTTGCGGGCCTGAGAGGGAGGCCATGGAGAAGTACATCAATGATTCTCAGGCAGCTGGCATCATTCGGCCATCTTCCTCTCCGGCTGGGGCGGGGTTCTCCGCGGGGAAGAAGGATGGATCGCTCCGTCCCTGTATGGATTATCGGGGCTTGAATGACATCACGGTCCTTATCCTTTACCATTGATGTCATCGGCCTTCGAGCTCTTGCAGCGGGTGACCATCTTTACGAAGTTGGACCTTCGCAATACTTATCACCTAGTTCGGATTAGGGAGGGGCACTTTGAGTATTTGGTCATGCCCTTTGGACTTTCTAACTTCCTGGCGGTCTTCCAGGCACTCGTCAATGACGTGCTTAGAGACATGGTCGACCGGTTTGTATTTGTTTATCTCGATGACATCCTGATCTTCTCCCAGAACGACCGCGACCATGTCCCACACGTCAGGCGAGTGCTCCAGCGGCCGCTTGAGAATCGTTTATTCGCCAAGGTGGAAAAGTGCGAGTTTCACACACGGTTGGTCCTTTCCTGGGATTTATTCTTTCACCCAAAGGAATCTGAATGGATCCTGCTAAGGTAAAAGCAGTTGCTGATTGGCCCACCCCAGAAAGTCATAGAGCGGTCCAGCGATTTCTGGGGTTTGCCAATTTTTTTTACAGGCAGTTAATTCAGAATTTAAGCCAGGTCGCCTTCCCTCTGACGGATCTCACCTCCACTTGAAGACATTTCTGTTGGCTGCCGCAGGCTCAGGCTGCGTTCTCTAATTTAAAGAGTCGAATTGTTTTGGCTCCCACTCTTGCTACTCCCAATCAGTCTCGTCAGTTCGTTGTGGAGGTGGATGAATCAGAGGTGAGGGGCGGAGGCACTTTTGTCTCAGAGGTCACCTTCGGATGACAGAGTACATCCCTGTGTATTTTTTTCTCATCGTTTAACCCCCTTGGAACGGAATTACAACATCAGGAATAGGGAGTTACTGGCTGTCAAGTTGGTGCTGGAGGAGTGGCATCACTGGTTAGAGGGCGCGGAGATCCCTTTTATAGTTTGGACCGATCATAAGAACTTAGAATACATCCGCACCGCTAAACGACTTAATTCCCGACAGGTTCGCTGGGCACTATTCTTCGGTCAGTTCAATTTTAACATGTCCTACCGTCTGGGGTCCGAGAATGGTAAGCCTGACGCACTTTCGTGGATATTTGAGGCTGAACCAAGATCCATCCTTCCAGTGACCATTCTGCCTCTCAATCAGGTGGTAGCGATGGGCTCCTGGGGAGTGGAGTCCAGAGTTCACTCAGCTCTGCGCAACATCACAGTTCCCGCGGGGTGCCCTGAGAGCCTGTTGTTTGTGCCAGAATCGGTCCGAACTAATGTGGAGAGAGTCTTGCATTGTGTGGCGTCCGCAGAACCGTCATCTTGGAGTTCCAGGTTAACTTTGGTGGAGTATGCACATAACTCCCTCCTGGTCTCGTCTACGGGTTTGTCTCCCTTCCAGTGCAGTTCCATCTGCGCACTCGTTTATTCATAGATGCCTCCATACATGGAGGGTCGCCAGAGAAGCCCTCACTCGGACTGGCAATAGGAATAAGGCGTCGGCGGATCGTCACTGCACTTTACGTGTGCGGTCAGAAGGTCTAGTTGTCCTTCAAGGACATTCCTCTCAAACTCCCCTCACGTAAACTGGGACCAAAATTTATTGGACCATTTTCCATCTCTAAGGTGCTCAGTCCGGTGTCGGTTCGACTCAATTTAACCCCCTTGGTTAAGAATATCCACCCGGTGTTTCATGTCTTTAAGATAAAGCCCGTTATTTGCTCCCTCCTTCAGCCCCAGACCTCTGTCCCTCCGCCTCCAAACTTATCGAGGGGTCTCCGGCTTATACGGTACGGTGGCTCCTTGATGTGAGACAGAGGGGTAGAGGTTATCAATACCTGGTAGACTGGGAGGGCTATGGTCTGGAGGATAGATCTTGGATTCCAGCTCGTGACATTGACCAATTCCATCAGTGTCATGGTGAGTCCTCCGGGGACACCTGGAGGCATCCCTAGGGGGTGGGGGGTACTGTCATGGTTCAGGGTGCTTCATCAGCTTCCCTGACAAAAATGGCTCACACATCTCTATGTCACTATGTGAGAAGATTTGCAAAACGCCGCCCAAATGTTCATGCTAAGAAAGAAAACGTACCTTTTATTCTCTCTGTTGCAGCCGTGCTATTTTGTGGAGAACCTGTGTGAAAGTGAAACTACTTTGTTTGGCCTTCCAAAATAGCATGATATCTACTTCTTCATGCCTAGAGCTGATCCATGCTAGCCTGGTAATACTAAATTCTGCTACTTCAATTTGCTTCATAGACAGAGTCTGGAAGGGCTTAATTGACAAGCATTTACTTTCTCGTGGGGTGTACCCATAAGCCAGTCACATAACATTTGGTTATGACGTATGTCATACATCAGTTCAACGCCTTGAACTTCTGCTGTAAACACAGGTATGCGGCAAAAACAAAACCATCAAGTGAAATACTGGAGTGAAGATGGCTGTGAACTTCCACTGTAAACACAGGTATGCGGCGAAAACAAAACCATCAAGTGAAATACCTGAGTGAAGTGAAGATTATGTGAAGTAAATCTGTGCATCCACAGTACAATTAGTGCATCTAAACTAATATTTGACAGTAGAGCCAAACAAGAAAATATTAGCTGCCACCTGTCAAAGTTAGGATTAGTTATGTTAAACAAAGCTCTTAGTTCATTTTGAGTCTGTCGGAAATGCTGCTACTTAATTGCAAGATTACAGCATGACATGGCAATATTCAAGGACTAGAAAAGAAAGGAAACACTAACGCGTCAAAAAGTCACCAGTTCGAGCTCGACAGATAAAAGAGACAGAGATACACCCTATAAAACTCCAAGGACCATAAAAAAAGCAGAGGAAGACCATGGACTTGCCATCACGGAGCAGTGTCACCGAGGTGGGTTAAACACTACAATGCTAGTTTGGACATAGGTCCAGTACTTTTACTTGTTTGCAAATCTACTAAATTTAAAATCAGCATTTGTGTTCTGTCAGTTTTTTTTGTTTGGGCTTCAGTTGGCAAATGCCAGAATATTTTCCACAACAGAGCGAATAGCATCCCGTGTCTCCATGTCTGCTGTCATTTTAGATTTCCCTAGCCTAAACTACAATCTTAAATTCAGTGCTTCGTGTCTACGTCATGGCTCTCAGCCCGCCCTCTGTTCATTGATTGGATGGCTGGTGCAGACCCGGATATAATCTGGGAGCTGGTTTGCTATATCAGACTGAGTACAGAAGCAAACTGAAATTGAGTGGAAGAACGAAGTCTGATGTAGTCAGGCGAGATCGGTGTTGGTCGCAGAGGAAATACATCAACTTCGCACTGTGCATCACCGGATCGGCTTTCACTGTGGACTAGGCAGAGTCCAGCTCTGGGTCATCACATGTGGTTGCCGTAACCCCTGGCCGCTCCTTCATCGAATTCGCCAGCCGTTCCTTGTTATAGCCACTGGCTGCTGCTCACTTAAGCCGAGGGCCGTTCCTCACTCAAGCCACTGGACGTTCCTCACTCAAGCCTCTGGCTATTCCTCAGTCTTTGCAAGGACAGTCTGGCACTTCTGACTCACGGTATGTAAGTAGGTTTACATATTTAAAGGATTTGCCACTAATGATTCAAACGCAAGTTGTGATCAGTGTAGAGAAGCACTTGTTGTTTATCATTTTTTTTAATCAAAAATGCAGACATGGTTTTGTGTTTCCGTGGCACGATATGCAATGGAAAGTGTAAAAAGACAGTATAAGTCATTATAATCAGTATTTATGTTCCCACTGGATGCAAGTGGCGGCTCGTCGGGGGAAACAGGGGAGGCACATCTTCCCCAAAATTTTAAATGATGATTTAATGTTAATAAAATTCACAATTCATTACAGTTAATGTCTCAGAATGTATATATTTTAGTTTGTAATTTCACAGTTACCAACAACAATATGTGAATGCGCCGCTTTTCTATCGCGTATGTGCCAGATGAGGTCTCGTGCCGCCTCCGTTGTTAAAAAAATAAGCCAATCAGCATCATGTGTTCACTTTTAGTGCTGAAGAGTGTTGAGAAAAGGAACATCACAGAGGAGGCTAGCCTCTCTTCTGGTATATCAACCCATCATTATAGAAACATAAATGTCTCCCGTAGCGGCTTGGTGTCATGGTTGGTAAACCGTGATCTCTGGGTTTTGCACTTTGTGGTGAAGTCTGTGTGTTTCGCGTCTGCACTGATTAGTTGGCAGCCGCGTGCCGTCAACGACCACGAACCCATGCAGGTGGGTAGAGCTCGGCTGTCCCGGAGGGAAAGAGAACAGCGGAGGTCCCAAGGACTATGCCTGTACAGTGGAGGCTCAGGACATACCATCTTCACCTGTCCGATAAAAGAGCCAGCCCGGTAGTAAACTTGAGGCTACTATCTGGTTGGGATCTCTGCTGGGAAGTCCTCAACAACATCATCGACTCTCCTTCCGGTGAAACTGCGGTGGGAGAATCACACTCACGACTGTCACGCCCTTCTGGACTCCGGAGCCGAAGGTAATTTCATCGACTCACTCCTTGCACGTCACCTGAACATTCCTGTCCGGCCTGTGTCTCTTCCCATCCATGTCACCGCAGTCAACAGCCAGGAACTGCCTCACGTCACACACTACACAGAACCCATCACTCTGCTCACCTCTGGCAATTATTGTGGAACCATATCCTTTTTCCTCATGGACTCCCCTGTAGCTACAATTGTGTTAGGTCACCCCTGGTAAATAAAACATAAACCACGAGTGGAATGGGGTTCCAACACCGTCACATTGTGGAGTGAAAGTTGTCATGAGTCTTGTCTGGTTTCTGCTTGTCCTGTTGTCCCTGTTTCTGTCTTTCAGAAGGAGAACATGGTTTTGCCAAACGTGCCCTCAGAGTATCTGGACCTGAAGGAGGTGTTCAGTAAGTCCCGTGCTGCTTCTCTTCCTCCGCATCGTCCCTACGACTGTGCCATAGATTTAGTGCCAGGTAAGGCCTGGTTCACACCGGATGCCGAAGCAACGCGGAAGTGGCACGGAACGGAGGCCGCTTCCTTTCAGCGCCCATGTTAACCTATGGTGTGGTTCACACCAGATGCGGAGCGGCGCGGCCGGCCCGCGCCGTGAAGCGCCAGTTTCGGCATCTGGTCTATTTTTTGCGCGAGCCGCGAGCGATCCGCGTCAATTCCGGCAGGAAGCCACACCAAGAAACACGAGACAATACGGTCAATTGTCAAAATAGAAGCAATTTTCAGTTAAAATACCGCGAGTGACAAATGCACAAATCATATTTGTGTATCTAAACAGACTAGAAAGATGAAAAGAAAAAAACACAACACACACACGCACGCACATGGTTAACTTCATAACTTCTTGGTTACAGAAACATGGTGTAGTCATTTTATGAGGTTATTTACTTACCCATGATGTGCTCTGAATAAACAACAACAACTGAGCAGAAGCGCTTGTCGACCGCCACGGAGAATACGTGTCTGGTGTGAACAGGCAGGCGCCGGACCGCGTGTGATTTTCCGTTCCGCGCAGCTTCCACGTCGCTTTGGCGTCACTTCGGCGTCCGGTGTGAACCAGGCCTAAGTCTCCGCCTAAGGGCAAGTTATACTCTCTTTCTATTCCTGGGAGGGAGGCCATGGAGAAATACATTTCTGATTCCTTAGCATCTGGGTTCATCCGTCCTTCCTTTTCTCCAGCGGGGGCGGGATTCTTTTTTGTGGGTAAGAAGGATGGTTCTCTGCGACCTTGTATTGATTACCGAGAGCTGAACAACATTAACCCTCTCGAGTCGATTAACGCGGATACGCGATTTGAGTCATTTTCTCCTGATAACCTCGAAAAGAACTTAAATTACACTTTCAGTTTTAATCGTACAGATAAGAGCAATACATCAATCGAATCTGTAAAGGGTCTACTTTTTTTGGGATACAGACATAATAACAACAAAACTTTGTGCACTTATAAAACAAAGATAACAAATAAGGTGCGCTGTCTGCAGCCTTTGTCTGCGCTGATCTTCTTTTACAAACACGTCATTTAAATGAACTGTAACTCCGTGAATACTCAACGAAAATACATGAGAGATATCTATAGAAAGCTTGACATGTCTATTTTTAAACTAAACAAGTGCCGCCGAAAACAGATATTCTGTGATAAAGTAATCCATATTAAAACAACGAGATGTCTGTTTTTCAAGTCTCCCTTCATTATATCTAATGTGACCATGCGCCCGCGCTGAACACGCTATTCAGATTCAAACTGAAGCGCCTTTGAATACGCCCATAACAGAAGAAAAAGCAGCGAGACTGTTCTTCAAGTTTTTATTTTACTGTTTGCTTCGCGATGAGAGGAATAAGACATAAATCACCCCAAAAAGATGTGATGTGGTTGAGGATTTGAGAAATGGATTTCCTCAGAAAAAAAAAGAATGAAGCACTTTATTCAGCAGAGATCATAAACATGAGTAAGTCTCTTTTTATTTATTTATATACTAGTACTAGTTTTCACATATAGTGTAAACATTTTACTAGTTAGACTTTTTCCAAATACTTTTTCCAAACTATAATTCCTGACTAAATGTATAATCAAGTGAAACATTATGAAGTTTCAATAACAATATACAATACTATACTATTCAAAAGCTTTATGTAAATAATATAAATGTAACAAATAGATAACTGTAACAAATGTAAAAACAATGCTTTTCTTTCAATTTATTCCCCCTAAAAACCCAGAAAAATATTCTCAGCTCTTTTCAACATTAATAATAATGATAATAATAATAACAATAAATGTTTTTTTTTTGTAGAAAATAAGATTGTTAAAAGGATTTCTGAAGGATTGTGTGACTTGAGTAATGATGCAAAACAATTTGTTTGAAAGTCAGCTTTGATTGTTTCTAATAAACTGTTTAACTGCTCCCCCAAGTGGATATTAAATTATGTTGTGGGATAATTAAATATATTCTTAATAAACTACAAACATAAAATTATATAGATTTATTTTGTTCTCACATTCTTTCTTGTAACTCCTCACTCACAGTGACACAGATGACTGAAAGGCTCATTATGCAGCTCATTATGCAGGCCTTTGTCTTCTCAGGTGTAAATCACAATGATATTTTTAATATTTTAATAATATTATAATATTTAATATTGGCATAATATTTTTTTTCTCAAAAACACAATCATGTACATACTTGCTGCTCACATATTATTATAGCCCAATTTGTGCTAGTTACAGTGAGATTAGACTTTACCCATTTAGATATTTATAAGAAACTGAAAAAAGCACAAATGTCAGGGCATGACAAAACTTCTCCAGGCCCCAAAATTACCCTTAGACTCCAGAGGGTTAAGATAAAGAACACATCCGTTACCACTCATGTCTTCAGCTTTCGAGAGGTTACAGGGAGCATCTGTATTCACAAAATTGGATTTACGTAATGCTTATCATTTGGTCCGCATCAGGAAGGGGGATGAATGGAAAACCGCCTTTAATACCCCGACAGGGCACTTTGAATACTTGGTGATGCCGTTCGGGCTTTCCAACTCGCCCGGGATTTTCCAAGCACTCGTTAATGACGTGTTGAGAGATATGGTAGATCAGTTTGTATATGTTTACCTGGATGACATACTGATTTTTTCTTCATCTCTCCAGGAACACGTTCAACATGTCAGACGAGTGCCCCAGAGGTTACTTGAGAATGGGCTTTTTGTCAAGGCGGAGAAATGCGTATTCCATGCACAGTCTGTTCCCTTCCTAGGGTATATGTCTCGTCCGAGGGAATACGTATGGACCCTGACAAAGTTAAGGCTGTGATAGATTGGCCATCTCCAGATTCCCGTAAGGCCCTACAGCGGTTTCTGGGGTTCGCCAATTTCTATCTGCGTTTTATTCGCAATTTCAGCCAACTAGCCTCACCTCTGACAGCCTTGACCTCTCCCAGTACTCCGTTCAGGTGGTCGGACGCAGCTGAGACTGCGTTCACTAACCTCAAAAGCCGCTTCGTTTCGGCTCCCATCCTTGTGGCCCCTGATCCCACACGGCAGTTCGTGGTGGAGGTCGACGTGTCAGAGGTGGGGGTAGGAGCAGTGTTGTCCCAATGTGCTGTCTCGGACGATAAGGTACATCCTTGTGCATTTTTTTTCCCATCGATTATCTCCTGCTGAACGCAATTATGACATTGGTAACAGAGAGTTGTTGGCAGTCAAATTAGCTTTAGAGGTGTGGCGTCACTGGCTGGAAGGCTCAGGGGTACCTTTCATTGTTTGGACCGATCATAAGAATTTAGAAGTCGGTGGGCACTTTTTTTTGATCGCTTTGATTTTACTTTATCGTACCGCCCAGGTTCCAAAAATGTCAAACTTGATTCTTTATCACGTCTTTTTGATCCCTCCGCACGCCCGGTGACTCCCGAGTGTATTTTACCTGAGAAATTAGTGGTGTCAGCACTCGTATGGGAGGTCGAGTCGAAGGTCAAGACGGCCTTACAAGGGGTAACGCCTCCGCCCGGTTGTCCACCGAACCGTTTATTTGTGCCGGAGGGGTTAAGGTACGAAGTCGTCCAGTGGGGTCACTGCTCTAACGTGGCTTGTCACCCAGGGATAAGTCGAACTAATGGGTTGGTTAAACAACGATTCTGGTGGCCACATATGGCTCGTGACGTCCGCGATTTTGTTTTGGCTTGCTCAGTTTGCACCATCTAACCAGTTTTAAGTCATCTAACCGACCTCCTGATGGGCTCCTTCAACCGCTGTCTGTCCCTTCAAGACCCTGGTCCCACATCGCACTAGATTTTGTTACCGCCCTCCCGGCCTCTAATGGCATGACGGTCATTTTGACCGTAGTGGACCGGTTCTAGAAGGCGGCACATTTCATTCCCTTGCCCAAATTACCGACAGCCAAGGAAACAGCGGTCACTGTCCTAGATCATGTCTTTCGGCTTCATGGCCTCCCGGTAGACGTGGTTTCTGACAGGGGATCTCAATTTATATCCAAATTTTGGAAAGAGTTTTGTAAATTGCTAGGAGCGTCAGTTAGCTTGTCTTCGGGTTTTCATCCCCAAAGTAACTGACAGTCTGAGCGAGCCAACCAAGATTTAGAGAGGACGTTGTGATGTTTGGTCTCCAAGAATCCTTCTTCCTGGAGTCAACAACTCTATATGGTGGAGTACGCTCACAATTCATTACCAGTGTCAGCTACGGGCCTTTCTCTGTTCCAGTGCAGTTTAGGTTACCAGCCACCAGTTTTTCCCAGTCTGGAATCTGAAGTCACGGTGCCCTCCGCTCACGCGTTTGTCCAGAGGTGCCACCACACCTGGGTCAGAGCCCGCGAGACTCTGCTCCGGATGAGGGAGCGCACTAAGGTCAAGGCCGATCGCCACCGGTCAAAGCCTCCCGTTTACATCGTGGGTCAAAAGGTGTGGCTTTATACCAGTAACATTCCTCTGCGTTCCGTATCTAATAAATTAGCTCCCAAATTTATTGGCCCATTTACTATCACCAAGATCATTAGCCCGTGACAGTCCGCCTCAAACTACCTCCAGCGTACAGGAGGATACACCCCGCCTTTCATGTGTCCAAAATTAAACCCGTGTTTTATGCACGTATTAATCCGTCTACTCCTGTTCCCCCGCCGCCGCGTCTCGTAGATGGGGAACCGACTTATTCGGTTAATCGTATTCTGGACTCGAGAGGGAGGGGACAAGGATTCCAGTACCTGGTGGACTGGGAAGGTTACGGTCCGGAGGAGAGGAGTTGGGTACCTGCTAGGGACATATTGGATCACTCCCTTATTGATGATTACAATCAGCAGGGCCTTCTGGGAACTCCAAGAGGAGTTCTTATGGGGGGGGGGGGGGGTACTGTCACGGTTGGTAAACCGTGATCTCTGGGTTTTGCACTTTGTGGTGAAGTCTGTGTGTTTCGTGTCTGCACTGATTAGTTTGATGGCCTCTCCGTTAATTGTCATCAGCAGCAGCTGTCACTCATTACACACTCCCTATATATTGGCTTGTCTCACGTCTTGTGTTTGTGAGAACGTTGTTTCATGTCTGATCTCTGTCTCTTGCTTCTGTGTTGTTTGCGTTGGATGTCCGTGTCTTACCCCGGAACCTCATCCACTCTCCGCACTTCCAGAAAGCATCACGACTTACCTTCGGCTCGATTCCCCGCAGTTCCTGTGCCATCCACTCCTGTTGCCTTCTCACCGTCACCATCCAGATTCCTCACCGCCGTCTTGGATTGTCCTCTTCCCAGCATCGTGTTGTACCCTTGTTTGTCTGTTTCATATTCATTAAACTGTTTAACTCACACTTGTTTCCAGCTCCTCCTTGACCCAGTCTTCACACTGGGCTGCTATTTTACCAAGTAACTGTTACTTATGATAAGTAGCGATATTGAATATTTGATCACTAACAGATTTTCCAAGCTGTCATTCAAACAGTATATATAAAAATTAAAATTACAGGGAGCTAGAACTATAGGCTACAGCAGTAGGCCTAATTAAATAGCACAACAGGCAGCTCTCTTTTAACACAGACTTTTAAGAAGGGGTGGATGTTTGTTTCAAGTGATAGGACAGTTAAGTGAATTTATATTATCTTGCTGTATGTATGTCATTTTCTTTACGTTTTCTGACTAAAAGCCACCAAAAAGCTATTTTAAAGTGGTTAAGCAAATAATAATAACAATCGGCAGGGATCTCCAGACCAATACAATTAGTGTGCCTCCTCTATTTTAAAACCCACAAGCCGCCACTGCTGAATGCAACAACTGCCTAGTTTGTAATGGGTTTTATTGTTTTTGTCCTGTCTTGCCAGTGTTCTGACCGGGACAAGGCATAACAGTATATGTAGAGGGACGTTACATTTCTGTCAGACGTTTGAAACATTTGGCCAATCATAATGCACTGGATAGCTGGCCAATCAAAGCACACCTCGCTTTTCAGAGTGACGAGCCTTGCAAAAATCTACACATTTCAGAAGGCGGGGTATAGAGGAACAATAATGTACATTATGTGGAAAATAATGTGTTTTTTTAACCTTAAACCATATAAACACATTTCATTACACCAAATACACAAAATAATGTTCTTTTAAGCAACATCATATGACCCCTTTAATTACATAAAAGTCCAAACAGGACAATCACCTCTGACGCAAACAGTGGATGAAATCATTTTCTGTACCAACTGTTAACTGTATTATGAGCCTAATGGAATGATTCCTGTCTGTGGATAAGTAAATGTCAGCTCACCACAGCTGTTAGTTAATGCCAATGAATGTAAATCAGCCCTCTCTATGAGTCTGTGTGAGAACTCATTATAATGTAGTTCCTTAGAGTGAGAAAAAAAAAAAAACACAAGTTCTATCAAACACAACATGTCTCTATTCAGACTGAAGGCAGATGACAGTTTTGTTGTATTAGTTTTTCAGGATTTTCCATTCATATTATTGCCACAAGGTGAAACTCTTTAGTTTGTTTGCACATGAGAGTGAAAACACCTCTCTTTATCAAGCTGTATGATATGAAGCAAGAATAAGCAAGTTACCTGTGTATTCCTGAAACTTATGTGACTAAACTGACAGTGAGATCCTATTAAACCTTTGATTTCATAGATTACAACATTTATGTAATCAAAATTTGCTTTTTAAACTGTTAACCTAAACCCCCGATTATGGGACTCACAGCTGAAAGTGCTCTACCTAACTTATAATTGTAACAGTTTCCTACTTCAGTGTGTTACAAACATAATTTTGGTGTCTTTGGAAAGAAGACCCTTTGGGCTTTACTTTTTATCAACCAGATTTGATAATGCGAAAAAATATTAGTTTCTATTTCAAATTTGAATAAGATATGACAAATATGTCTAGAACTATATCTAGACCCCCCACCCCCCCCAAATATAAAAAAATATATTTCCCAATATTATTGAAGGCTTCTACAAACTATTTAATCATTAAACATACCACTGCATAGTTTTTTTTTTCCAATTATAAAACACTAGACAGAAACTTAGACATCATAAGTGATTTATTTAAGCACTAGAAAAATACAATAAGAATAATTTGAGTAAGAAAAATAAGAATAATAAGAAAAATAAAAAAGATTTAACTTTGTATGCCAATTACAGAAAATCCTGAGATTGCTAGAAATGCAGCATTTACAATGAATTACGATGCAAATAAGTGCTGATGTGCTGATGGCCACTTATACAGATGGTAATAACACAAATGCGCCATACAGTAAATAATCCACTCTCTCTATCCATATAGACGCGTTCACTATTCGTAAACACTGACATGTGCGTGTTGAGGGGTGTTGAGGACGCGGGCGTTCTGGTGCAGGTTAACAGGTTAAAGCACCACACATACACATTTCTAACAGATCCTATCAGTGACATTAAATGCTCCAAAAATATGTTCAAAAGGATTCAGATAGCTGACAGAAATATGCGGGACATGATCTCGTTCCAGCCTAAATAAAAATTTAGAAAGTTAATTTTCCGGTGCAGTAGGGGGGTGACGGTTGGCAGTGAGCCACATGAAGACATGAAGCCATGAGACAGCACCCCCAGAACTGTCACATTTCTGCATATTTCAAATATCCAATCACAAATTTTTTGCGACTCTGAGCCAAACACAGCACTGTCTGATCCTATCTAAAAAGGAGAAACACAGCTGCAGCTGGCTGCTAATCACACATCAACAAAGACCTGTACAAATATGTTTTTTTACAGTGAATATGCCTATGTATTATATTAATATACTCTCCCAGGTTCAGGAAACATATCTCTTTAGGTTTGAGACTTTAGTCTTTGCAACTTTTGGAATCTTATCTATGCACGTACAGCTTGTAACACTCTAAAAAGAAAGGAAAACTTAAAATTGCAACATATGAACCCTTAAAAAACCTAAAAATCCATAAAAGCTTTTATTATAAAGTTCTGTCAACCACAGCTGCTTTTATTGATTTATTTGTTTTTTATGGGCATGTCCATCAAACTCACTTTAAATGCCTCCTTGGCCAGATTGTCATCAGCATCTCCGCGTGCCCATGGTTTGGCAGGGTGGCTCTGCAGACTGTATCCAAACAGATCAATGAAGAAGAAGGCGTACTCCTCCTGAGGAAGACCGTACCTCAAGACCTCCACCATCAGCTTGCGAAACGTCTCCCACTTGCAGCAGACATACACCACTGCAAACACAAGATAGGGAAACTCAATTATCTGCCTTAAGGATGCTTGTTAAAAAAAAATTAAGACTTAAGGAGAATTCAGACACGCTTATTAATACAATGGAATGTGCTTGAGTGGCAAATGAGCTTTGGTTTGTACTGCAAATGCAAAAGCACCTGAAAGTCTGAGACTTTAATTTGCAATTAGGCTGGAAGTTATTAACAGCTGACGAGTTGAAACTCATTCCAAGAGATGAAATTGAAGTACAGCACATGAGGATACTGTTATGCTTCCCAAACTGTATAACGTGGGATTTTTTGCTCTTAATTAGCAAATTAATTCAGAAGGAAATTGATAAGTTATTAAAAAAAGAAATTCTTTTGGTCAAGAATGCTACAATGTTAGTTTATATGAAATTTGTTGATGAGGAAAAGAAACAAAATTTTCAGGAAAAATATAAATAGAAAATTTACTAATTTAGGCAATGGCTGCATGACAATTACATAACCTCAGAGTTGTTAATTAAATGTGTATATTAATGATATCCAATCATGCATGTACAGGAATGCTGTGGGATCTTCTGAACTGTTTTATTAGCTTTGGCTCCACTATAGCGCATAAAGAGAAAATATTTGGCCACATGTCAAAAATTTTTCAATTAAAGTGTTACAATCACAGACAAATACTAGTGGTTCTCAGAATAATTGCAATCTATAATATAATATATAATAAGTTTAATAGTAATAATAGTTTATATTTTGTTCAATAATTTTCATGTATCAATTAAATTCAAATTCAGTTAATTTAATATATATTATTTTATTGTGTTATCAAGATACCGTGTCTAAAAGCACACATAATGCAATATTTATGTATTATTTACACATGGTTGAGAGCAAGTACACATTATTTTGCACCACATATCATTTAAAACATATTTCATGAATCTTCATACAGTATTTACAGTTTATTCAAGGATTGGTTTTGTTCTTGTTTTACTGAGTAATTTTCTTTTCAACCAAAATCAAAACATGTTATAACTTCTAAACTGCTAAGAAGATGCTTCCTAAGAGGACTTGCAGGCAGCATTAAGTTTAAGGGATGGAATGAACAACATTTATATCAACAGATCATTTCCCTGTGGTTCAGCAACAGGCTATTGGCTATTATTGTGTTAAAATAGTTTCAGGACCAACAAAGGATGTTGTTTCAAGAACATGTACTTGGGTAAATCATATTGTGCAATGAATATCTGTCATGCTAATTTTACCAAGAACTACATGTTCCAAGGTCTGTTGCGCCAAAGTGTGATTTTTTTTTGACAGTTAATAATATGTGGGTTTTTCTGAAGGTAAAAGGTCTCTATAAATACATTAGGATTGTTTGCAAGTGACCAGCAAAAAGAGGGCAACAAGATTTTTTTCTTTTAAAGCTCACGTGTTTTTGCAGCAATGGCGTCACTAAAGTGAAGTGCAATAATTGTTTTCAGGTTTCTCAAACACTTCCATCTGCCATTGGTCGCACAAACAGAATTAGAAACTAGAAACAGAAACTAGAATTCTGTTTGTGATGATAGTGCCACAAAGCCTTAAGGCTTGTACAATACTGTGCACTGGTGTGGAAACTAACATAATTATGGTTATAATTATCTTTATAATGGGTCTTTACAGTTCTTATTCTGAAATAAAAGTATTTTAACCCTAAAGTTAAATACATTTTTGCTGCTTTTATTAACATTTCCACAGAATATTTGAGGTTAATGCATTGCAGGAGGCATTGGATAGCAGGTATATTTGATTCTGTAACAGCCATTGAAGTGCAGCATATGTCAGGCATATGAAGAAGTGCAGACTGGGAGTCATGCTTCTAAATGCCAAAGGGGTCAGATCGCCACGAAAATTACCCACAGACCTGCTCCTATTGATGGGCTTGATGAAGAGGTGAGGTGAGGTGCTAATTACAATAATACCTTTAAATAAATCATATGATAGAAAAGACTCACATGTTTGGAATGGAATATTATTGCACTCGATAGACAGACAGACAGAAAGCACAATAATAAGACAGACAGACAGACAGACAGACAGCACAATAATAAGACAGACAGACAGACAGACAGACAGCACAATAATAAGACAGACAGACAGACAGCACAATAATAAGACAGACAGACAGTAAGCCAGACAGACAGCACAATAATAAGACAGACAGACAGAAAAAAAGTTAGACAGACAGACAGACAGACAGACAGAACAATAGCTAGACAGACAGACAGACAGACAGACAGATAGAACAATAGCTAGGACATACAGATAGACATACAGAACAATAACTAGACAGAGATAGACAGACAGAACAATAGCTAGGACAGACAGACAGACAGACAGACAGAACAATAGCTACACACAGACAGACAGACAGACAGAACAATAGCTACACACAAACAGACAGACAGACAGAACAATAGCTAGGACAGACAGACAGACAGAACAATACTAGACAGACAGACAGACAGACAGACAGACAGACAGACAGACAGACAGACAGACAGACAGACAGAGAGACAGACAGACAGACAGAACAATACTAGACAGACAGACAGACAGACAGACAGAGAGACAGACAGACAGACAGACAGGAAGGCAGACAGAAAAATAGCCAGACAGACAGACAGACAGACAGACATACAGACAGACAGACAGAACAATAGCTAGACAGACAGACAAACAGACAGACAGACAGAACAATAGCTAGGCAGACAGATAGACAGAACAATAGCTACACAGAGACAGACAGACAGAATAATAACTAGACAGAGACAGACAGACAGACAGAACAATAACTAGACAGAGATAGACAGACAGAACAATAGCTAGGACAGACAGACAGACAGAACAATAGCTACACACAGACAGACAGACAGACAGACAGAACAATAGCTACACACAAACAGACAGACAGACAGAACAATAGCTACACAGAGACAGACAGACAGACAGACAGACAGAACAATAGCTAGACAGACAGACAGACAGACAGAAATATAGAACAATAGCTAGACAGACAGACAGACAGACAGATAGAACAATAGCTAGGACAGACAGAAAGATGGAACAATAGCTAGACAGAGCTAGACAGACAGACAGACAGACAGACAGAACAATAGCTAGACAGAGATAGACAGACAGACAGAACAATAGCTACACACAAACAGACAGACAGACAGAACAATAGCTACACAGAGACAGACAGACAGACAGACAGAACAATAGCTACACACAGACAGACAGACAGACAGACAGAACAATAGCTACACACAAACAGACAGACAGACAGAACAATAGCTACACAGAGACAGACAGACAGAACAATAGCTAGACAGACAGACAGACAGACAGACAGACAGACAGAAATATAGAACAATAGCTAGACAGACAGACAGACAGACAGATAGAACAATAGCTAGGACAGACAGAAAGATGGAACAATAGCTAGACAGAGCTAGACAGACAGACAGACAGACAGAACAATAGCTAGACAGAGATAGACAGACAGAACAATAGCTAGACAGAGATAGACAGACAGAACAATAACTAGACAGAGATAGACAGACAGAACAATAGCTAGACAGACACACAGATGGAACAATAGCTAGGAAAGACAGACAGACAGACAGACAGACAGACAGAACAATAGCTAAACAGAAACAGACAGACAAAACAATAGCTAGACAGACAGACAGAACAATAGGTACACAGACAGACAGAAAGACAGACAGAACAATAGCTAGACAGAGATAGACAGACAGAACAATAGCTAGACAGACAGACAGACAAAACAATAGCTACACAGAGACAGACAGACAAAATAATAGCTAGACAGACAGACAGACAGACAGACAGACAGATAGACAGACAGAACAATACATAGACAGACAGGCTGACAGACAGACAAAAAATAGACAGAAAGAACAACAGATAGCTAGACTAACAGAATGACAGACAGACAGAACAATAGACAGACAGACAGAAAAATGATAGACAGAACAATACATAAACAGACATACCGTCAGACAAAACAGACAGACACAACAGATAGATGGACAGACAGAGCAATAGAAAGACTGAACAATACATAGACAGGCCGACAGACAGACAAAACAACAGACAGACAGACAGAACAATAGATAGACAGATAGACAGACAGAAAAAAGACAGAATGATAGATAGTCTATCTGTCTGTTTGTTGTTCTATCTAGGTTTCTGTCTATCACCCGTAGAAGCCTTTGTTATTGTGCAGTAATTTCATAAATAATTGATCATGGAGGAACTCCCGGTGACAGAAGATAAAGTGCCTTATCTGTTGCCATGGAGTTCAGAAAAAGACATTAATACTTGAGTGAACCAAACTGAATTATGTCCAAACTCACAGATCTTTGCAGATGTCATAAAACCCTAATTACATACCACAACAATAACAGAAAGCACTTGTGTCTCTCAGGTGTGCAGCATCAGCAGCACTGCTGTGAGAGATTCACAGCAGGTGAGGCTTAAATAACAGTGACAGATGTGAGAGTGCTCATTATTTCAGATGAAAAGATTACCAAAAAGGACTACACAAAAGCTCTTCATTTATGATGCCCTTGGAATAACCCATATGTCATTATCCTCTTTAACTGGCCCAATAGCAGTCTGGTGTTCTCCACGCACATGGAATTGAACGAAGAACGGAACAGAAGAACCTACACGAGAGCTCTAAAGAAGTACTCATGCACTATGAGTACAGCTGAAGTGTGGACCCTTTACTAACAATCTATGAGGTGGTTTGCATTAATGATTTTAACAGTGGCCATTTCATGCCAATTCCAGGAAACAGTGACTCTTTTCCAAGTTTTAAAACACTCATTTCTTTGAAAATAATTCTGTAATGCCACTGCATATCTTCTGGGTCCTTCACTTTTAGGTCTAACGTTCTTTTGTTCCCTATATATTAAACAGACTGCTTTCTTTCCTAACAACATGACTCCCTCACCACATGAATACTTTTTTGCATAACATGCAGTAGAGCACATAATTGGTCTGTTTTTGGTGAGGGTCATGGAATGAAATATTAAAGGAATAATTCACCCAAAAATAATTTTGTCGAACAATTACTCACATTTAGGCCATCTAAGATGTAGGTCAGTTTGTTTCTTCATCTGAACAGGGAATTTGGCTTGTAAATGGTAAATATTATCTCTAGTTTAACACTTTGTTTCATCTTGTGTTTATGTGATCATAATCACCGGGTGACAAATTAATTAAGAGAAATCTCCACTCCTCATTCCACTAATCAACAGGCAATCAGAATCACAGCTCAGTCAAATGCATCCAGGACTAGAAGCTATTCTGATGTAATTTCCCTAATGGCAATGCCCTGGTGAAAATCAAGTTTAATTGTTGACTCAGGCTCAGTCAGTACTGAAAATGAAACCGATCACTGCCTACTACACGCTACACTGTATTTTCTAATAACAGTATGAGAAACAGTTTGCATTACCCAATGATAAATGTTTAAAAAAGGCACCTAAAGCATTATTTTTTATCACATTTTTAATCCAACTGGCACGTAGAACTGTATTTTTTTTAGTCAGTCCAAATCTGAGTTAAATATACTTGCCAAAGTAATTCGGCAAATGTACAGCAGAACGTGTTTTAAGTTATTTCATGCATTCAGCACTGATAATAATAAGCAATGTTTTTAGCATATTAGAATGATTTCTGAGGGATCACGTGACATTGAAGACGAGAGTAATGATGCTGAAAATTCTGCTTTGCATAACAACTATAAATTGCATTTTAACACATATTCAAAAAGAAAACAGTTCTTTTAAATTGTAAAATTAATTCACACAATTATTGTTTTTACTGTATTTTATAAATGCAGACTTTATGAGCAAAAGAGACTTTACAAAAATGTAACAATCTTACCTACCCCAAACATTTGAATGCCAGCGTACTATACATACTGCAGAAATACACCATGTTCCAAATTATTATGCAAGTGACATATCAATAGGATTTTGGTACAATAAAGAGTCAGATTTTTCTGAGCAGCAGACAATTGTTTGAAGCTTATGGTGTCTTAAGATCCTCTCCACCTGTCTGCTGCTCAGCAGTGGCTTTTTTACAGCTGGCATTACAATACAGTCAATTTGTTTGGCAGAAACTTTCCTTAATAAATCTTAATCTGACCAAGATCTTATGTGCTCTAAGTCACTCACAAATCTTTTGACGGTTCAATAATCTCCATTTGCTTTTAGCAAAATATTGTTTTGATCCATTTTGCAAGACATTGCATTGTTTCATACTTTTCACCTTCAGAAATATCTTTCTTCCTCACCATATTTCACGAGAACTGTGACTTGCTTAATAATGTGGAACAACCTCTTTAAGTATGGTTTCCATTTACCTAAGAAGACCTGGCAAACTATTGACCAAACCAGTCTGAGATTGATACCAGTTACCTGAAATGATGTGAAAAACAACACACACAAAAATCGGACTCTTTTAATGTACCGAAATCCTATTGATATGTCACTTGCATAATATTTTGGAACACAGTGTACATATGCTAGTACACTGATCTGACAAAAAGCAATTTAGCCAGTGCTGGCAATCACATAAACTCCCTTTTTACAGTATGTACCCTTAAACATCATTGGCACAGCGGTATCTGCTGGGAACTGTTTGATATAGTTCTGTTTTTCCTTCATATTTAATGTAAGAAGACAGGGCTGGGAATAGTTTACGGCATGACTGACAGAAAAATTACCTTTCATTGTTTTGCTATGAGTTCTTCATTTTTTCATTTCACGGTGTCGCTGCTTTCTCGTCATACTGAGTCACTTCACATAAACAGCTTTTTTAAAAGTTTATTCTCCTATAGTCAGATAAAATCAAACTGAAAATACCTCAGACGACTAGCCAGAGGTAAAATGATGGAATCAGGTACGTCATTCTGACATCATTCTGTATATGGCCCCTGTGAGATCTTGCATCAAAAAACCTTACCAAGAACAAAAAACCCAAAGATATGAATCCAAAGGCAATATTTTACATCAAGCACTCTCCTCCCCTTACAATAATTATGTTCCCAGGCTATAAACAAGTTTTTTTATGCCATCGCTGCTAACCAAATCTTGTATTTATAAGTCAGTGTTGACAGATGAATGTTTGGGGGAGTACTGTCAGGGTCGTTTTAAAAGGCTCCTTATTATAGAGGAGCTTTACTAGTCTGAGCTCCAACGTAATCACAATAGGGCCTTTCGCACTGCTTTAGTTCCACAACTAAATGTACAGTACTAAAGTACTGGGACGATTTTGCACTAACTATTTCCCAGTACCATTTTTAAAGTTTGCATTCGCACCGACCATGTGTACTAGGACATGACGTAAGCCGGTCGACAGCAATGTCATTTGTGCGTGGTGTTCAACAACGTTGACAAAGAAGAACGTGAACAACAGGAGGATGGAGGACGCTGTGGCCGGACCTGTGTTTTTGTTGTGTCTCGCGGGTTTCACAATAATGGACATGGAATGTCGACGTATACGTAAAGTGATTGAGGATTGTTCCAATCAGGGTTATTGTAGTTAACTAAAACTAAAAACCTAAAAGGTACATCTTTGTACCCTATTTACACATAATTGGTACATCATAGTACTTTAAAGGTACACATTAATACTTAAAAAATTACATATTATAGCCTTTCTAAAGTGTACATATTAGTTAGAGCTAGTTTACTTATAGCTTACATTTAGTAGTTCAAGTTCTGTTAATTTGTGAAGATTATCATAATGAACAAAACATTAAAGAATCTTACTTATAGTGGTCACAGAGCTTATTATTCTGCAATAATCCAAAAGCTGATTACTTGTTGAGAGAACCAGGGAGATGCTAACACAGATACATCATCACTGTAGCACTCTATTGGAAGCCACAAAAAAACAAAACAAACAAAAAAACACTTCTTCTGAACTGCACGTTGATCCACAATTAATTAGAAAATATTGCCATTAGCATCTTCCTCAGTTAATGTCGCAATCTTTCAATATGCAGAAAAATACATCAGGTAATAAATAACAATTCAGCTTGTTTTTCACCAAACTCTGTAGACATTTATCCCAAACTGATGCTTCTCATCCCTCAATAGCTGAGATGCCCATTTTCATATACTTAATAAAGTCCGTGTCAGATCCTGATTAAAGACAATGCTCTGTGACAAGCGTGCCCAGGCATGTAGGAGATATATTTAACCAGTTGTTAAGAATGTGAGCGTGTAGCCGAGGAGTTTCAGTATTACTGTTAGAGAGCATATTTATTCTGCCTTTGTTAATGTCCTCTGCTGTCTGGCTCTTCCTCACAGACTTTAAGTTGCTTGATGCTCTAATACCCTGGGAATATCATTCATTATTACCTGTGATGAATAGTCTAGTGTCAGAATGTCAAATTAATGATCCACAAAGATATTCACCGGAAAAGCCTAAAGCTTTCAGGGAAAACAGAAACTCTGTTAATTAAACCTACTAGGTGGGTGGCTGAGCAATGTTTGACTAGCATGCTACATACATCATTAGTATGGCCTTGGATCCATCTTTGCAAAAGAGTAACTAAGCTCACATACATACACGGATTTCAATTCAAGCTTTCCATTAAATACATAAATAGCCTAAATGCTTTAGCAGAAAATGTCCAAATAATTTTAACTGTGGTCTATAACAGCTTCTTTAATAGGGATGCACAATGCATCCGTACTACATTTGTTTTTTTTTTATTTATTGGCTATTGTGGACACTCAATTTCTGTATTTTTATATTTAGATTCATATTTGCCGCTACATATAACGCTCTCTTTAAGTTAATCACTAAAAACACTAATAATTTAATAACACTGTTAAATTTTATCTTTAGCAAGTGATAATGTATACTCATTTTTCACATTACACTCTCAGAAAAAGACAAACAAAAGCTGTCACTGGAACGATTCCCCTTTCAAAAGTTACACCTTTGTACTTACCCCTAAAAGGTGCATTTTTAATAATTATGGCTTTATTCAGCATTGTCTTCTCTTCCGGGTCGGTTGTGAGCATGACTGCTGTGACAGTTGAACTCTTTCACAACAGACACGGAAGAGAAGACAATGCTGAATAAAGTCGTAGTTTTTGCTATTTTTGGACCAAAATGTATTTTCGATGCTTCAACAAATTCTAACTGACCCTCTGATGTCACATGGACTACTTTGATGATGTTTTTCTTACCTTTCTGGACATGGACAGTATACCGTACACACAGTTTCAGTGGAGGGACTGAGAGCTCTCGGACTAAATCTAAAATATCTTAAACTGTGTTCTGAAGATGAACGGAGGTCTCACGTTTTTGGAACGACATGAGGGTAAGTTATTAATTACATAATTTTCATTTTTGGGTGAACTAACCCTTCAAGTTCTGTCACGCAGAAACATACTAGTTCTGAGTTCTGTCATGAGTCAAATCAGCTTTCAGTACAAAAAGGTACAAAAGTTGTCACTGGGGCAGTATCATTTCAAAAGGCACACCTTTGTACCTAAACAGTCCATACTGGCATCTTAAAGATAAATATAAGTACCTAAAATGTATATATTAGTACATAAAACGTACCGCCCCAGTGACAACTTCTGTACTTTTTTTTTTCTGAGAGTGTTTCATTGAACAGAAAATGCACTGTATCAGCCTTGGGTTTTGTCGCACAGACAAACGTTATGTCAGCTTTCAGTTATATTGCACAGACACACGTTAAGTCAGCTTCAGTTCTGTCACTAACACTCAAACAGGACAGCTTTCAAACAGATGAAGTATTTGTTGCCCACATGAATTTCACTTCAGATTCAGTTTTGTGATCTTGAACTCACAATTCATGTATCAACCAGTATTGGTTTGGAAGTGACTTCAGAATAATTCAGTCACAATCAGCCCTCCCTACAACAAAAATCAAGCATCTTCATCACATCTGGATATACTTCACTCTCCGTTCATCTCAATGTGTCTTCATAAGCTAAGCTAAGTTTCCCTTTTATGCTAATACTTAAAAGTTAACAGGTTATTGACAATGTACAGCATTCCAAGGAACAGCATTCCTGATTACAATTGAAATATGCTTTCTCTGATGTGCTGAGACAAGACAGCATCCAAAGTTAAGATTGGATAGAGAATCAGTATGGGCCAGACAAACGCTGATCCATGAGAGTGGGAGGTGTACAGACCAATGTTCCACTTATGGACTGAGGACAGTTAACTGATGAAGTGCAGCAATTTATTTAAGTTGTGAGCATAGACACACCATCTCTTCCAGCTGTTCAGGGTGCTGCGATCCCTGATTGTGTTGGAGGTTTCAAACCTCAATGAGGTTTGCTTGTGGGCAGCTCAGAATCTGAACCCTTTAAAGCAAAGCCTGCTGTCAAAATAATGTTCAGGACCTCTACTATAATCTTAATCAAACAGAGTGGCCAAGACTGAACTAATAAGGATTTCAAGCATTGTTAAAGATAAGAAAATGAGAGCAAATAACCAAAACAGCAATAGCATAAATACAACTGAACAAAGTTCCAATACAGATATTGAAATCAAACGTTATATTATTTTTTATAAATAAAACTTATTAAAGTTACAAGTTTTCCAAGGTTAGTGAGTGATTTTCTTTTTCTTTTGTTCTTTGATTAATTTTAATTAACAGCTGGTATAAAAGGCTGCTGTCACTTTAAAACTGATAGATTTAGTTCACCCAAAAATGAAAATTAGGCTGTGTTTAACTCACCCCTGTGGTATCCTACAGTAGGTGTATATGACTTTCTTCTTTCAGACGAATCCAGTCAGAGTTATATTAAAATTTGTCTTTGATCTTTCAAGCTGTTTAATGCTACTCAACAGGTCTTGCATGTATCAGTCCAAATAAGTTAAATAAAAAGCGTCCATCCATAAAAAAAAGTTTCTCACACAGCTCCGGTGGGTGAACAAATGCCTCTTGTGGCGAATCAATGCGTTCTTGTAAGAAAAATATCCATATTCAAAACGTAATAATCACTTTAGCTTGTGCTCACTGTTGTAAATGGAAGGAGCTCCAGGCAGATGATGTATGTTGAGTGTGTGACAGCCACACATATTGTATCTGGATCTATTGTTTAGCATGAGCTCATCGAGTTCTGCACACTCATAAATACTAGGGGTGTGACGAGATCTCGTGGCACGAGATCCAATGTGTCTCGCGAGATCTGACTGGTCTTGCGAGAAAGTGACGATTTCCTCGCCCAGACCTTTCAAATATATTTGCATTACACTGGCTCTTTCACCAGTGGTGGTATGTAAGATATTTTATGTTCACACCAGGCAAGTGGTTTCATGATAAGCGGGAACATTACGCAGTGTATTCTTTTTATACAGAATTTTTATAACAGTTTTATGCGGAATGTCACGGAATTTGTCAAACTTTGAATGAATGAATGAATAAATCAAAAATAGGTCATTACACTTAAATCAAATCACGATACGTATCTGTAAATATAAAGCCGCAAAAGTCGATTTAAATATAATTCCTGCATGTTCTGCATGTCTCTGTTAATGAATGGAGCGCGTTGCATTTACTACACACAGAAGTGCACGTAATGCTCGTGGTGATTTCAGCATCTGCCATCTCACTAAATGAGGATGGAAACACATGAACAACATCTCCAGAACTGCTCTGAGAGTCACTTCATGAGCATTTGACCATTTGATTTGAGTAAAACTAGCGTTATATCACTGTATAGAACTGTAAAGGTATTCGCGGCAACCCGTCAAAATAAAAGTCTGTTACTATTTTTCTGTAGAATGTACATAGCTGGATACTACTACAAAAATGTAGTACTTAAGGAGTAATCACTCAACATTGCTTCCATGTTTTAATTTTAATAGTAAATCCCCTTTGTTTGCCAAAAATAGTGTTTTATTAAGTTTTATTCTTTTTTTTAATAATTAAAGATAAATAATAAATGAAATTAATGATTTATGCTTTCATTGTGATAACCATAAAAATATAAATACACAACACAGAATTTCTGAGAGAAAGAAAATTAATAAGGGCTACTTTAAGAAAAAAATTAATTAAGAAATTAAGTTGTTTAAACATTCAAATAATTAGACATGCTAAAACACTAAAACAATTTCATAGGGCCCTTGTTTTTACTAAACTTGTAATTTTTGTTACATTTTAATAAATTGATGTGAAAATGTATACATTTCATGATTTTGATTAATTAGACATGCTTTTTAATTGATACAAATTTAATAGAAAAATTCTAACGGAAAAAAAGCAATAAAGAACAATTTAAACTGAGAAAAAAATTAATTGTGAAAAATAAAAATAAAACAGAATTTGGGAAAAAATAAAATGGATTTCATAGGGCCCTAACTGTCCCTCAGCCTTGCTGCGCCCCCCAGTTTGGGAACCACTGCTTTATTCTTTTAAATGGACACATTAACTAGGGATGTCCCGATCAGGTTTTTTTGTCCTCGAGTCCGAGTCATTTGATTTTGAGTATCTGCCGATACCGAGTCCCGATCCGATACTTCTATAATACATAAAAAAAGAATAAAGAAGAGCGAAAAAACAGATCCAGGATCTTCAATAAATTACATTTTGAAATATATTCAAATATAAAACAGCTATTTTAAATAGGCTAGTAAAAATATTTCAAAATC
Source organism: Carassius carassius (assembly GCF_963082965.1). Classification (NCBI taxonomy): domain Eukaryota; kingdom Metazoa; phylum Chordata; class Actinopteri; order Cypriniformes; family Cyprinidae; genus Carassius; species Carassius carassius. The sequence continues at coordinate 23,055,679 of NC_081779.1, forward strand.
TTACTGTTTTGCTGTACTTTGGATCAAATAAATGCAGGCTTGGTGAATAGAAGGGACTTCTTTAAAAAAAAAAAAAAAAAAAACACCTTAACAAGCTTACTGTTCAAAAACTTCTGACTGGTAGTATAGGCTGTATTCTGGGTCTGAATGAAATATCAGGTCAATGCGCAAACTATCATGTCTCTTTGAGTTTGAATCTATATTTATTCACACCAGCTCTTGAAAACAAAGTGATGTCATGCCGCACGCGTTGCTGTTTCTGTGTGGAGTCAAAAGGGTCTAACTCTGTGCCACCGCATAACAAAAGATGTGTTAAAAATGAATGAGAATATATATATATCCGAGTCCTGATCGGGAGGTAACGTCCAAATCCGATCAAGTCTGAAACCACGCGATCGGGCCCGATTTCCGATCACGTGATCGGATCTGGACATCCCTAACATTAACCGTGTTTATTATTTATACTTTTTTATTAAAGTGGAAATCAGTTTATTAAATAATAAACTTGACTGACTGCTTCACTTCCACTTTAAAGGGATATTTGTGTGTTTATTTTTATTTATTTGAGTTTGTGGCAAAACCTTCTGTAGTGTTTACATGTTTATTACTGCATAAAAGTTATTAAAATAGATGTTTCATTCATAAAATGCAAGTAGATTTCAAAACACACCTAAATTTTTTGCATTTTGTGTTTTTCAGTTGAATAAAATACTATTTTTCTCTATATATTTCATCATTGAGGTTTTTTTTTTTTTTAAAGCCTATAAATCTCATCTCATCTTGTTCTCATTAACCCAGTCTCATGTCTCGTCTCATGGGATAGTTGTTTCATCGCACCCCTAGTAAATACCTTTATAATATAAAATTAATAATAATAATAACAAAGTGTAACACAATTGTAGCGAATCAGTTCAAAGGGGAAATATGAATAATCAATCATAACAAGTTATGATTAATTATAAATATTTAGATCTGCTGTATGTATTCACTTGACCTCTCAGTGTCAACTGTCTGTCAATTCTAAGAACGTTAATTTCCTGGTTAAGGAAAATAACTTTCTTACTGTGCAATACTACTCAGAGCGTGTATCAAAAATCGGCATGATTAGGGACTTCAGTTATGAGAAAACAATGAACAACCTCAAATGTTATACAAGTAAGACTTTATTAACTACATAAACACTTAAACTAGTCTAACATACGCATACACACACACAATTTGATATTCAGCAGATCTACAGCGTGAAGGAAACATCAGTTTCATAGTTCAAACACACCTTTGTAAAAGGTGCATATGATACTTAATGTACCAATTAATAAGACTAAGTTTGATACTTGCTCGTCTCGCCTGTTTGATAAAGAGTCCTGATGCAGTGAAGGACGAGAGAGGACCAGGCCTGGGCTTCTTTCATCCTTCACTGTCGTCGCTCCTCTTTTATATCCTTCCATCTCCTCCGTGGTACTCGAGACCGGTGAGTGGCGCAGGGGTCGCTCATTTCCAAATCACTCCACCGGCCTCGCTCCGTTCCCACGGCTCTCGGCCCCGCCCCACTCGTCACAAACGGTAACAGCATACACAATGCCCTAAAGTATATGTGAATCAATTCAAAGAAAGGTTTGTCTACGAATTAGAGAAAAGTCCCTTTTGATGTGTATTATGTGTCTGTTTTTGAGAGGCTTGAGTTAAGAGTTGCTTTGCACATTCCTGTGGAGCCATAAACCTAGAGTTATCAGATAGTGTGCTTTTGGTTGCTATGGAACCAGAGGCCTGTTCTACCTTTTTTGAAGTGATAGTTGCATTTTGAGGGAAGGGTCCATAGATACTTTGGTTAAATGAGGGGGCATTACATATTTGTTAAATATAACAAATAGCTGTGTGTCTGATTGGTCCAAATGCTACACAATGATAACAAAGTGTAACAATAATAAGTTTAACACAATGTAAATGAGATTCATTATGCAGTGTGGACAGTTTTATGATTATATTGGAAGTTTTCACTAGAGTGTAGAAATCAGTGAGACCCAGCTGAACTGACCTGATTGACAGCTTCAGTAATTACAAAGGGAGTAACTGATGAACAGTTTCAGTGATTTTTGTCAACCATGTTTTGTCAACTTCTGACTGGTAACATATTTGAATTTACACAAGTGAAACCATAGCCGAATTCAATGCTTATATCTATTCTGGCCTATATTAAATGTACAGACTCTTAAAACAGATGCTCAAATAGAAATCTTAGAATAGTTAACCCCCCACACAAAAACATATTCATACACCAGGAAATAAAACCTGGACACAAACTCCACTGGTTCTCTAGTGTTTTGTGAACACGACAAGATGCAATATGCAGAAGCATGAACCAAATTGAAAAGCAAGGCCCAAAGGCAAGATTTTCAATGAAGAATATTCAAAGGACTGACAATTGCGTTTACCATCCATATTTAAGCAGGCTGAACATTCTGGTTGAGTCTGAAAGCTGAAAAATGCTGCCTCTGCAGGAAACCTGGCACAGCCTTATCTAATGATTCTGTCACATACTGTCTACTAAGATTTCCTGCTATCCTGTGTGTTCAATTCCATGACAGTTGAGCTTAAAAATAAAGATGACAATGGAAATTTGCGGTTGGTGGCAAGTTTGTGTGTAAATGCACAAAAACCTTTTCAATGTTTGCTGTCATTTCTATCTAAAAAGTACTGTTTTACTGTAATTAAATATTCACATCGTTGTCACCAAGGCTCTTTTATTTTGTTGTTAATCATTAAACTACCATGTTAAGTTTGTCTGAAGTCAGTTTCAGGAGGTATTTCGTGCACAAACGCTTTCTGCAAAGTCATTGCCTAATAAGGCAGTGAGGCAACAAGTCAGCAGCAACATCTGAAAGACTTCCTTAAAAAAAAAAAAAAAAAAAATTCAAATGGCATCAGGTTGAGCAGATGATGACAGCTCCCTTTTATCTATACAATATATGTTTTACCAGATATAAGAGAAGCATGTTTGATGCAAAAACGTGTCTGAGGAACACCAATGAGTGCATCTGCACCTCAGCATGTGAAGCTCGGATCGTTCTGCTGAAAGGCACCACCCAACCCAAGCCATCATTAGCAGCTGTGTCTGACATGAGCTCAGCACTCCAGCTGGCAGTGAAAGCCACACAATCTATATGAATTACAGTGCAGAGTGCTGAGATCTGGAAATGTCAGTTCACACTTATCATGCTGCTGCTGGTGCGTTCTGAATGTTTTTTTCTTTTGAAAGTGGAGAAAAGAGTTATGGCAGCTCTCTGTCACTTTAAATATAGAGCATAGAAACTGCAATAATGCATAACTTTTTTTGGAAAAGCTGTACTGTTGAAATCTTGGCGATAAAAGCAACATTGGTTTTGTTTGTTGCGATAATGCTGCAGCTGTCTTGTTACCTCTTGATAGTGAACTGTGTGTGTTTTCTGTGTGGGGACTGAGGTATGTAGATGTATTTCTGTTGTGAGTGGATGGGTGGTATATGTGGGCATCAGGGGCGCTGCACAAGATCCCGGGCCCAATGCATAGGCAGTCCTAATGGGCCCCCCTCCCCTTGAAAATATATATTCCAGACTTTTCAAGGGCTCTCTCTAACCTTGGGGCCCTGGAAATCAGTACTGGTTTTACCCCCAGTCCAGCGCCCCTGGTGGGCATATGGTCTGTGAGTTTTTTTTTCAGACAGCTCTGGTCCATGTTAAATGAAAACTTTCGATTCAGCTGACAGGTGACAGGTCTAGTGACGCCCACTCGCCTTTGAGCATTTGGACAGATGCTCCTTGTCGCTATGGAAACAACCTGGTTCCTGTTCAGTGGCGTTCGATCATGGTGGCCAAGGAGATTGTGAAAGCGTTAGTCCAACTGAAGTGCTGTGAAGAGCACAGCTTATCTCTGAGGTAATTCTTAAATAGAAACTCTGGAAGCAGTAAAGACTGGAAGCATCACTAATCTTTAATAAAGCAAGCTCAGTTACTTTTTTAATATTCCTTTTCTTTTGCTTTTTTTTAAATCTATCTATTGTATGTATGTTATTTATTTATTTGCTGTCTAAAATGTTTTTATATTCTTACCTATTGTATGTTTGAAGGGTGCTATATAACAATAATAATATTAATTGTCATTAATATTACTGTTATATAATAATGATAATTATAATAGTTTTCTAATTCGTATTATATTATTATCCCCAAATGACAAAACAACAATAAATAAATAAATAAATAAAAAATGCACAACGCCATTTAATAATCCACCTAACAACAGCTCAGAAAATCCTAGCAACCACTTAACAATGCAAATGGTTTCTGTAACTGTTTACTTTTTCTGTTTCACTAAAACCAGCCATGTTGCCCTGTGGAAATAAGCATTTGTGTCAAGCTCCCAATACCATCATGTGTGACAATGTAAGAAAAACCACATTTGTGAGCTGCATCGGTGCATAATGACAATGATGGGATTGATCTATTTCCACCAGGTGATAAGACCTTATCTAAGGAACTTCCCTCAGGATACTATATGCTGGGATATTTCTCTTTTTCATTTTCTCTCTTTTGCAGCTTTGATTTAGTAAACAGCGCTCTGGGGGTAAACACTGACATGAACGGCACAAATTCAGGATGTAATCCAGCTCTTGGACAAAAGCATGCCGTTTGAATTAGCTCTACGCCTACATCTCAGCCAGAGCACTGACGCTAACAATGAGGCTTGACAGCACCCGCCAGGACCGCTCCAAACCTCCAAGCCCCTGTACTCTGAACATATTACTCCTTTAAGACCTCAGAAAGCAAAAAAAGAAAACTGTGAACAACAAGGCTTCATCCTTGTGGAAATTCACACTAGCGTCATGAAAGCGGTGCTGTGACTTTGGCATACATAACAGGTGTTATAATGCTGAGAAACTAGGGCTGGGTAACATTTTAAATATTTACAATATATTATTTTGTTAGCTCCAGCTCCGCCTAGGCAAGACAATCCCCCTGGCTCCACTTCAGTCCTCTGAACCCTGGAATGCACCTCAGCCCTCCTTCCGGGCTCCACGCTCCCTCAGCTCCACCAGGGTCCCTCATCCCTCCAGCTCCACCTTGGTTAGTCATCAACCTGTCTCTACCATGGTCTTCCACTCCTGGATGCGCCTCATCCCTCCATCCCTCCATCCCTCTGGCTCTGCTTGGTTCCTCCTTCCTTCCAGCTTTGTCCTCAGTCCCACCGGCTCTGCCTGGGTCTGCCAGGCCTCCGTCTCCCTCGGTCCAGCAAGGCTGTGGTTCTACCTTGGCCCTCCAGGCCTCCAGTGTCAATAGCCTCATTTCCACTGTCGGGCCAGTGCGAGCCAGGGCTTAAAACGAGCCAGGTGGGGCTAAGTAGCACTGAGGCCAGAATAGCGCAGGGTTTCCACAGTCGAGCCAGAAGCTCTGCTGCGCGTCACTAAAACACGCCCTTTACACGCCTCTCAGAACAACGTCACTCACGAAACGCCTTCATTTCACCAATAAAGAGAAGTTATCAGAAAACTAAGAAATAAGTCACTGGAACTAGCGCGATCACAAAACGAACATGATAAAAGCCGCCTTTTGTTTGCATGCTTTGGTAAATATTCAAATTCAAAAGCATCAATGTTTTACTATAGTAGAATACGTGATACATTGATCATAATGAATTAATTTATCAGGACTCAGAATTAATCACACAGAAATAAATTTATTTATATATATATATATATATATTTTTCTAACGCTTATGAAAATAGCCTGCTTATTCAGTCGAGTCTGTTTCTATTTATTTGTAGCCAAAGTGGCCTATACGTCACATTTAGAATGAATGATAATATCTCTATTTTTATAAAAGCTCCCGAACATAAAACATTATTATATTTTTATGATAGGCTACGTGGAGCTAAACTCTCGAGACGAGACTTATGACAGATAATATAAGTTACTAAATAATTACACGATTGTGATAGAGAATAAGAAGCTGACATCTGATTTCCTCAAACGGTCATATTTACCATGTTTACTATGGTAATGTTAATGCCCAGCGTGCATAGTCTTTTGCATTGTTTATAAATATTTCTGCCTTGTATGGTGATTGTAATTCACATCGGATCAAGTTATTGCAAACACTCCTGCTGACTGAAAGTGAGTTTTGAGCTCGACTTATTTAAAAAAGTGTTTAATGCTGGTGTTATAGAAATGATCCGCAGCGCAGACTCTTTTTATAGAAGCTCCCGAACAAAAATCATTATAACATTTTGATGATAGGCTATGCTACGTGGGGGCTAAACTCTCGAGACAAGACGACAGATAAATATGTTACTAAATAAAAGTGATAAATAAAAGTAAAAGTGGTTGCATTTACCATGTTTACTATGGTAACGTTAATGTTTATTGTGCATAGTCTTTTACATGGCTTATAATTATTTCTGGCTTGTTTAGTGATTATAATCCACATCGGATCAAGTTATTTCAAACACTTACCTTTGAGCTCAACTTATTTTAAAAAGTCTTTAATACCTGTGTTAAAGCGGTTATCTTTCTGAAATGATCCACAGCGCTGACGCTCTCCAGACACGGAGAAACTCCGCCTTTGTTCATAACCCCTCCTCTAGCCCCAGCTGGCCCGCTTTGGCCCAAGGTTTTCGTCGGGCCAAAAAACCCTGGCCGTTGGCCCGAGGAAGCCCCGGCGAGGCACGATCAAGCCCCGGAAGTGAGAGTGGAAACATGACTGGCCCTGGCACGCACTAGCACGCCTGGTATAAGCTCGCCAGTGGAAACGCAGCTAATATGGGTCTCCGTCTCCTCGGCTCCGCCTTCACCTGTTGCCCCCTTGTTTCATTAGTCAAGTCTCCACTATTGCTCCTCCCTCCCTCAACTCAAATTCAATCATCTGGCTCCCCATCTGGCTCCTTCAGTGAGACCCAGTAAACTATTTCTACTTACTTCTTAAATTTAGCTTATTTTTGTTTTTATCTATTTCAATATGCTATTAATGTATTTATTGCCTTAAATATTATTATATTTTTACATATGAAGCACTTTTACTCGCATTTTATATATGAAAGGCACAATATTATAATAATCATAATTACTACTACTAATAATAATAAATAATGATTATTAATTATACTTTATTGTCTTAATTTTCACCTAACAATATAACAGAAAAATACTGCAAACTACCACCACCAATAATAATAATAATAATAATAATAATAATAATAATTGTAAGTGCTAAGTTATTGTCACACTGTCTGGTCTCTGTTTCCCTGAGTCTCCACTAGTGGTCTCACTTCCCCATAGGCACCTCACCGTAGGCACTACAATTCCCACAAAGCCTTGTCCCTTCATCACAGTAATTGCACTCCTGTTAATTGCACTCAGGTATCTTCACTTGTTAGTCCTTATCCTCCATATATTAACCAGTCCTTTTCTGTGTACTCTTCATGGAGTTCTTTCTTTCCGTCACCCAGTTTCCTCGCCTTCCGAGTTCCTCGTCTACCGAGTTCCTGTTCCCGTTCCCGTTCCTATTCCTATTCCTGTTTATTTATTTGTTTGTTTGTTTGGATGGATTTTTGGTTTTGACCCCTGCTTGTTGATTTCTCTTTGGATTACCCATTAAAACCCTACTGCGATTGGATCTCTCGTCTCCTGCGTTTCACTGGGTCTACGATCGTAACAGTTATACACGTTTTTAAATAAAAAGTTATTTTAAATGATTGTTTTTATTATTATTAACTTGTCATGTTAACTTAAAATGTTTTCAAATATATAATATTGAAGTAAAAATATTGCTATTTAAGAAAATATTGCAGCTTATTACTGTATGTTGTTAGAAAACTGAATACATATGAGTGTGTATTTATGTATGGTATATATAAGCATGCACGCAAGCACGCACACACACACACACAAACACAAACACAGAACACACAACATGATTTGAGTAAAAATGACTATATAAAAATCAACAGTCTCCTGTGTAGCTGTAACATCAGTATTAGTTTCAGTGGACGAGGATAAAGCCGCAGGACATTAGCAAGTATCCTTCTGGAATTTAACCAAATGTCCCAGCTAAACCTGCAACCTGATTGATTGCATGCTCGAAAAGAGAAATGGCAGGATGACAAGGTCAATAAAAGTAACGGGAGTCATACAGGCCAAAATAAAAACACAAAACCACAGCCAAGAAGAACAAAAGTCACAAGGGATTTTCTTCATGTGGAAATACCAATGGGCTGATTCCATTATTTAAACCAGGGACTGCTTGTTGATCTTTGCTAAATCACACTTATCGATGCCACAAATAGGGAGCGAGACCCAAAGGCACACAAGACATCAGATAGTCATGAGTTTCTCTTATTGCTGCCATAGCATCCTCTACCCTAGATTCGGCTATGACAAGGCATAGGTATTCTACTACGCCCTATACATCTTGAGAACAGATTTAAAGCATTAATGAATGCATGTGTGGAATCCCCAAATGTGATTAAACATGGAACGGATCAGCCAGCAGCAACAAAATATATTAACATATACGTATACGTAAATAAGCATGTAAACATGAACATATATATATATACATAATCATAGAAAATGCGTTTTACGGTGAAGACAGACAGACACATGACGCGCAATTCCCGCAGCCCCGCACGTGCTGGCTCTCACCTCATGTTTGTGGCTGACTGCAAATGATGGACAACTATACCCGGGAAAAGAGAACAGTAGTCCGGGGCCGAGATAAGAAAAAGAACAAAGCCCAAGATTAAGCCCTTGCGTCACTTTTAGGTACTTTTATAATCCTGTTAAACTTTTTTGGATTTGATAACATTAAGTGAATAACGTGTTTTAATGTCGGTGATAGTAATATCACCACTGCATCTGCCTTAATATTCTCTGAGTTTCCATGTTGTTCCCTTTCGAACATTAACCATTATTTTACTACGAAAAAACTAAACAAAACATGGTTCTTGTAGCAACAGTAACTACAAATTAACCATGGCTTTGATACTTCAAATGTCTTCAAATAATAATTTACGAAGCATTCAGATAACATTTTTGTGGTAATAAAAACAGACCTAAGCGAACATAAACCTTTTAAAATGCTATAAAATGCATTATAAAAAACAATGAAGCAATAATGATTGGTTAATTTATAATCATTGAATAACACTGTTAAAATATATAATGTAATACAAAATAAATTATTTATGTACATCAAATAGGCTATTATTAGAAATGCCTACAAAGGGCGCTAAAAGGCCTGATAATTGCAGCTTTAACACTAGGATGATCAAATCCTTGTTTAATATTGACCAAACATTTAATTAAAATATCCACTTTATCTTTAATTTGTGGCCACCTTTTTGTGATAGAAAAGCTAGCCGCTATAATTTCTTCAACAAAAACATGGACATCACAGCCCTTACAAAGACTAATCCTTGGTTTTATTTAAGTTAAATTATTTTGTGTCATTTCTGAATGCTTGACACTATAAAATCAATCAGACAACTGTATTAGTAAAATCATAGCCATAGGCAACTGTATATCTACAATTGTAATTATTAAAAAAAAACAATTTAATTACAATTTAGTTATTTACTTTTATTAAAGTTATATTCTGACCCCTATAGTAGGTGTTTTTTATTTTTATTTTTATTAACATCCATAATAATTTGGGGAGGGGGCACCACAATACAATTCTGCTTAGAGCAGCGGCCCTGGTGACGAGCGACAATGACATGCTAAACAAGACACGTTTTGCATTCAACAAAAATCATTCAAAAAGTGTATTTTGTCAGGTAATTATGACATTTAACCAATGTTTGAGATTTGTGAAACACTTTTTTTACTGAAATGTTTATCAGTTATAATCTTAGTAATAATGTGTTATTTTAAAAAAAGACTACAATTTTTGACTAAAACTAGACTAAAATTAAAAGACTTTTAGTTGACTACAACTTGACTAAGATACCTTGAGTTTTCTTTTGACTAAAACTAGACTAAAATGATGAGACTTTTAGTCGACTAAAACTTGACTAACAAAAAAAAGAAATGCGAATGACTAAATATTTATGACATTTGGCACAAGACTAAGACTAAATTAAAAATAGGTGACGAAATTAACACTACTAGTGAGGGCTCTCCGGCCGCTTCCACAACGGTAGAAGCCCAAACCCTCCATCTGCTGAAGGTGAACCAAAAACAACTGCTAGCAGCTCTCAGTGATATGTGTCGAGGCCCCGCTACAATAGCAGAAATATTCACAAATGTTTACTGAACAAACAGGAACCTAGTGTGCCTGTAGTTTTCTCTATTTCTGTTTTATGACGTGATAGAAAGACTAAAGCCTTCTCAAGCCAAACGGCTGACTCATCTAATCTGCGGCCTATTATGCATCAAACTAATATTGCTGTTGAGAAAAAATAAAATACCATCAAGTTAGCTTTTTTAAACATTTGTTCACTAAAAAATCAATAATTTCTAATTAATGATTTAATAACCACAAACAATCTGGATTTTATGTGTCTAATCGAAACATGGCTAGGAGACAGCTGCAATGCAACAGTCCTCAACGAAGCAGCCCCTCCTAACTTCACTTACATGAGTGTCAGCAGGACTGTTAGGAGAGGTGGAGGTGTAGCTGCTCTATTTAAAGATGTCTATCAATGCAAGCAAGTGTTATTTGGTCAGTTTATTACCCCATGCATTCTGTTTATTATCATTAACAGGCCTCCAAAATACTCTCCAGCATTTGTTGAAGAGTTCACAGAAAGGCTGTCAATGATTTCCTCAGACTTTGACTGTTTTGTTATTGCAGGGGATTTTAATATTCACCTAGATAATGCAGAAAACAAAACTACAAAAGAAATGATAACTGTTTTAAACAATTTTGACCTGATTCAGCATGTGCATGAACCCACACACAATCGTGGACATACTCTAGATTTAATTGTCAGTAGAGGTCATTGTTATTAAGAACGCAGGACGTAAAGATCTGATCACTTTTGTATTTCCTTTGATATACTGATCTCTGCTGAGTTATTTTCTGTTCATTGCCAGTTCATTCAATACACACAGTTAACAATCCAGCTTCTGAGTACTAAGTTATTAACCCAACAATAGCAGGGTCAGTTAATTTTTTTGCAGTGGGCCGCGCAAACATATGTGTTTGGTTGTGTGGGCCGCGAGTTGAAAAAGGTTGGGAACCACTGGTGTAGGGCATATTTACAACATGATAGAGCATTAACTTCTAGAGACAGTCCCGGGATATTTGAATTCTGAACTGCCGCAATACGTACCTGACGCAACATAATAAAAACACAGCAAAACGTACCTATATCCACATAGTAAAAACGTGCCAGAGTTCACAAATTGAACCAGTGTTTTAACACCTGTCAGTGGACATTTCTCTTTGAAACTGTGGCGAAATGTGCAGTAAGCTATGCAAAAATGATGTTGCACAAAAAGTGCACAGAGGTACGTATTTTTATGACACCAGGTTGTATTTGATAGACTTAACTCTATTTTATGTAAAATGCAAAAAAAAAAAAAAAAAATATATATATATAGTATTTAATCAAAATTTCATATACTGTAAGTCCCCATTCCTCACCAATACTGTAATACAATGATAGTAATAGGTAATTTATTACTTTAAATAAAGATATATTTATACGTTTTAACCCATATAAAGTAGTTTAGATGTTTTGAATTTATTTAGGTTGATTCAGCAATATTATTTTTTTATTTTATTTTTTTATATAACCAGTTCATATACTGTTCCTGTGGCTCAGTGGTAGAGCATTGCATTAGCAATACAAAAGGTTGTGGGTTCAATTCCCAGGGAACACACACACTGATGAAAAAAAAAAAAAAAAAAAAAAAAATATATATATATATATATATATATATATATAAGAATGTGTAGCCTGAATGCACTGTAAGTCACTTTGGATAAAAGCGTCTGCCAAATGTAAATTTAGATGTTACCATTTACCATTTTTTCAGTGTGTATAAGGTTTTATGAGCAGGATCCTTTTATTTCAAAAACAACAAAAAGCATATTATTTTCATGATACTCTATATAGGCTAAACAATGAGTTGTTTATGCAAGCTGAGCTGAACATAGAAAATGTGTGTGTGATTGTGTCCGAATGCCTGTTTACATGCAATTGTGTGTGTGACTGAGATCAAGGAATGGAGAGCCTTATTAAAAAGATGCCATGTTCTGGTTGACATCTAACAACCCTATCCTCCAGTGTCTGAGCCCATTAAATTGCCTGCACAGCAGCTGAAGGTTTAGACCCCGTCTGACCAGAGAGTGCACCAGCTGAAGACCGTTCACTCTCACACTTCTTTCATCACTCTGGAAAGACAGCAATTACTCACACAGATAGGAAGTCAATATTCAGACAAGCTGGTTATTTTTTGGGTACATGCTGCAAAATAGGAAAAGCATCCACTGCATTTACAGGCACTCGGGTGAGACATGTTGTCTAGAGTAATGTAAACGCAGCTATGACTACATCTATATTTGCATACTATCCATCCTAAATAGTACACACAATCAGAATTATTGCAGATCATAGCATAGAACTACAGAAATAATAGCCATCTTGTTTTCTGTGGCTAATCAACTTCAGAATGTGTTTCCAAAACTGATTTTTAATTTAATGTAATTTAATAAAATTTTTATAGTTTTAAAGATTCATCGATATTTTGTTTAAATTTAGTGTTTGATAAATTTGTTTAATTCTGTATATACTGTATGTTCTGTATTTTCCCTAAGTGCTGAAGGGCACGGGTAGCTACAGTAAATATAAATTTATTATAATGGGTTTATGTGAAGATTGTTTTAAGTTCACATAAATTGGAAGTTATTTGAAGTAGTCTAATAAATGTTCAAATCGATAGCTCTCAGTGATACTGTAATGTTGAATGGCTAGTCAATGGTTTAATATTAGGGAGAAAACTATTTCATATAGACATCAGTAGTATTACTGTCAGTAATACATACAGGCCAAAAAAGATGCCATTAAACAAATATTACAAATATATTGTCTTTATGTTGTTTGTACATAATTTGAAGATTGAATGTGAACTTATTGCAATGTAAAAGTATTTTTTTAAACTGTATTGTTAGGTAGGATTAATTGTGGTTAACTGCACAATTAATTTCAGAAACAATTTGTGATACATTTTTTTTTGGACAGCACTAATATATAAAGGAATTAATGTACCAAAATTCTGACTTAATTTCTCATAATTGTGAGTTTATATCTCACAAATAACATCATCAACATACACACACAGGAACATCATTCAGACTTTATTTCTTGAAATTCTGAGTTTATAACGTAATTCTGAATATATATTTCGCACAGTGTGAATTTCGCAATACCACTTTACGACATCCAATTCTGACTTGAATTCTCGCAGTGTTAAGGTGTGAAGTCACACTGTGTGATATAAAGTGAAAATTGTGTTATAAAGCCACGATTCAGAGGAAAAAGTCAAAATTGCCACACAAACTCACAGCTGCAAGGAGAAAAGTCTGAACTGTGAGATGTTAACTCAAAATTGTGAGATTTATAAGCATGGAATTATGAGAAATAAAGATAGAATTGTGGGATAATTGAGATATAGTCACAGTTACCACATTAGGCCAGACTGATCTGGTCTGATTAAAAATTCATGCAAAAGATATAATGCATACATGCAGGGCCAAATTCACGTGAAGAAAAAAAAAATACTTTAATTTAAATATATATATATATATATACATATACATATACAGGTTTTGAATGTTTAAAATTGCTGAATTTATTATTGAATCTGAATTTGGATACATGTGTAGCCATATGTTTTGCATTAATATTAATGAGACCAATCTGGCTCTATATTACCTTTTTATTTTTTATTCTGTTTCAGAAGCTGGCTTCCATATTTCGTTTTAATATAGAGTTCATGACACACAACACTGGCTGGTTGTTTTCTTTAAGAAGTTGTAAAGTGCATCTCCATCAAGCCTTTTGTTCTTGGCTGTGACACTTATCTGAAGGCTCAAGTGTATGTTTGTTTGTTGTGTAAATGTACCTTTGAATGATAGAAATACGTACAACATAACCTACAGATGCACTGTATATGCCGCCCTTAGGAATGCTGTATACACATTACTTATCCATAATGCTTTTTCCAATGTGTGCAATTAAAAAAAAATAACTATTAAGAATAACAAAACATTCTTATGGATCGATTCAGAATCACGATGCATCAGTGAATCAATTTTCCTCCATTAACTACAGCAGAATAAGAACAAGAGGACAAACAGAGAGAGATGCGAAGCACTCATCACTATTCTCTAATCTCTTTAACTCTCTACATCTATCAATCTCCACCTGTCTGCCGGTTCTTTTTATTCTGTCCCTGAAGAGGAGACGACCTTGACTCTTATGTCTCTTGGTATGTGAGGCCAACAATGAGCCAGTAATTTTCTCTAAATTATTCTGTTTGTACTCTTTCCCCTCTCGACATTTCAGTATATCTCTGTCTCTCCCTTTGTGTCTATCTCCAATTTTCATATTCTCAGATTTTATTACCCGTTCAAACTGTTATGAAATGATCAAATGTTTGTCTTGGACCCTAAGAATAGGGGCGTGGGGACGAGATAGAGTGCCCTTGCATCTCTTCTGAGTTAATTGTTTCTAGAGCTATGCTTGTGTGAACTAATTTCTCAGCCTCAGGCTCAGACGAGCTTGAGGGGCTTCTGCTTCCTGTTTCTGTTCACCTGTGCAGGACCTGCGGAAGCTCACAGACAGACCTGAGTGATAAATCTGCACTTTAGGCTCTAGTTATAAAGCTGTCAGTCACTTTTCTGTCAATATTTGCATTAGCAGTCGAGTTTAATGTTCTTCTTCTTTTGTTATCTAAGTACATATTGTTATAGGATGTTGAAGGTGTACTTTTAAGGGATGCACCGATCCGATACTCAGTATCTGTATCGGCTTAGATACTGGCTTTTTCTGTCAGATTGGGTATCAGTCAGCCAAGATCGATCCAAATCCAATATTGTGCATTTACTATTCTGTGTTATTATTAAGCCCCACGAAAGACACAAAAACATTATAAAGCACCATAAAGTTTATCTTGCTGGAATTTAGTGTTGTTTCTAAATCATGTCTGTTAGATCACAGCACTGGAGTAGAGAGCACTATATGCACACAGGAACTGAAATCTGTTGAAAGAAAAAACTATCATATCAGATATAATACACTACGCCTCAATATTTCTTCCCTTTGCGCTTTTAACTTTTCTATGCCATGTTGCTTCAAGCATCATTCTGCAGACAAGATGCGCATAAGAGCTTTGTGTCGCTCTGTATTGGAGCCTTTACTATTGTAATACTTTTTCGCAAAGAAAGATTGATAATAGCCTTTCTTGTTCTGTCCTATCTGTCATGCAGCTGCCTCATTACTGTGCTGTAGATTTTAAAGAAATGTCTTTTAATTTTATTTATATATACATTTATTTACTTATTTTCATGAATGCATTTAACAAAAAGTTTTAGTTCAGTTTAGTTTCAGATTTAGTCCTACACTTAGGCCCAATCCCAATTCTATTTTATGCCCCTTCCCCTTCCTCTACCCCTCCGCCTAAGGATTGGGACATCACTACATGACGTCACACGCCATCATTCGTCGTCTAGCTCTTACTATACACACATCTGGTGTGCATTAGAGCCTTTAATTATCGTTCTGGATTAATGAGCTGCTTACTGACACACACACACACACACACATCGGAAATCGCGCAGCTCACACATCCAGGAGAAAATAAACTTCTCAACGCTGCCCCAAGACTTTTATTAAATACAGTTTAAATACTGAATCGCTAAATTATATTTTCCAGCGACGAGAGGATACAATCGCTGTTTTTAAGTAAACTCACTCTAAAAAGATAAACGCACAGACGCGAATACACGCAACTTCCATTTCTCTCTCTCTCTCTCTCTCTCTCTCTCTCTCTCTCTCTCATAGGCAATATTTGAGAAAATGGTTTAGCGATTTCTAATTATTGGGGTGATTAGCCCCCATCAATGTCTACGGCAGTTATCGCCCTGATCAGACATATGCTGTGGCATTATCATGCAGTCTGTAATGATATGACGTTAGCAAATATTTGCGATTTTTTTCAAACATTTCTTTGAGTAACATGACTGTTAATATAAACTCACAATTGAATGTAACATAAAACAAATGACTACTTTTCGTTAAAATCTTTATTTATGCCAAAAAGCTTACATTTATGTGTCTTTTTGTTCGCTGTAGCAGCCATGTTTCTGAGATAATTCATACCCTTCGTTTGAAGTGTGGTCCTTGAAAATCTTCGTTTGAAGGGCTATCTGGCCCTTCCCCTTACCCCTACCCCTCCAACCAAAAGAGAATCGAGACACCCCTACCCCTTCACATGAATGCGCGAAACGGAGGGGTAGGGGAAAGGGGAAGGGCTAAGGGGCACTTTTATTTGTTCCCCACTATATGCTTATAAGGTGTGTTTGAATTTGACTAAGAAAACTGTCAAATTCAAGCATTTATGTGCTTAAATTCTTTCCTGCTGATCACATTTCTTCAGGTCTGCACAACCCCTTCCAATCCTATTGAAATGTCATTCAGATCGATTGATTGAGGTTTTTACAAAAATAATTTTCAGTCCAATTGAACCATCAATCCCATTACTAATGAATAATTTGGTTGCATGTAAACTAGCTAATGTTTGAGACTGATAACTATATTCAATTTTTATACTAAGGTGTGACTCAAATAGTATAGTATAATGGTGACAAGAATGGATCAAATAACGTCTGCATAGACAGGCATCAGACACAATGCTCTTCTCTAACTCATGAATAATGCATGTTATCACTGAGAAAGGAAACCATATACCTGTAGCTGTAGCAAATATCGAGACGTATTGTATCTTCATGGATTTGATTCTTAATCTCAACTGTTTGGCATTTCAAAATACTGGTTCCAACCCTTTCCAATCTCCCCAGCCTCACAATATTTTAAATCTTTCATAACCACAGAGAGGTTTATAGCAGCACTCACATTAGTAATAGACAGGAATGAAATTATGTAACATGTACTGCATATCAATGACGTGTTGACAGCAGGTCTATTCATACAGCACATATCAACTGAACTTCCTCTCAAAAATCTCTCTCTCTCTGTCAAAAAAAATAACAAATAAAAACAACTGTGACTTTATGTTTCAAATAGTGAGTCTTATTATGATTCAAGTCTCTTTCATAATCGAACACAACCATACCCTTGTGAAAATACACTTTATCATACTTTTAAAAAGAGTGCTTATTATGGAAATAACTTTAAAAGAATAAACTGAATGCAATGTTTTCAGCCACTTAACTGCATGTTATAAATGAAAATGTATTATAGTTTAAATTAATTTAAATGCGATTAGGTGAACGTACTAGTGTTTTTGACCCACCAAAGCAAGACTTTCATAATTACTTCTATTGTGCTTTTTAGATTACTTCTAAAAAATAATTACACATATTTTGTAACGATGACATAGTAATTTAGTACAGTTAAATGTATTTACTTAAAATTTTATATCAAACAACACACTAACAGTTAACACACTACAGAATTATAATCAAGTTCCTTTTGCTTTAGTATGTTAGTTGACGCATCAAAATAATTTTACAAAAAAAAATTTAAAACAATTATTTAAAATGTACTTTAAAATTAAACTTTTAATTTGACATTATTACAAAGTGCATGAAAGTGAACTCTCTTAAAGTAGCCTTTTACTTCTTTAATACTCTATTCTCTGATTAAATTTTTTAATATATATATTTTCAATATTTATAGTTTCAAACACTCCTATTGTGCATTCAGTAAAATTAAGCACAGTTCTTATTCACAGGGATATTTATCACTCCAAATGGAACTGGCAACTGTATTACGCTGCTGAGTGTACAGAGTTACAGAGCTACAATAAATGACAACAAGAAACAAATCCAACCCTAAAACAATGAGACGAGCTTCTTCAAACCAATGACAGCCAGATAATGTGAGCAAGGGCTTTTACATTTGACAAATGTTGCATTTAACATCATCCTTCTATTCCTACTTGACCTCTCTTCCCCACCCCACCGCATGTTACACTTACCACGGGCTTTCTGGCTGATTTCCCGGAGAAGCACTTCATAACGGACGGGTTCATCATCCTCATTAAACACCAAGTCATCTGCTGTGATGTTGTCCTCACGCATCTGTGTGTACGGCCCCTCCACGGCAAAGTAGCACGGCCGGTCGTCTTTCTTATTATCGCTAAACATGAGCATAGCGTGTTTGTTCCAACCGAAATGCCGGTGCATCCTGACCACAAACTCGCCCAGCTTTTTGTGAGTTGGGCCGACGTTGGTGATGGACGAGTACAAATTGAAACCCAGTGCTCTCGCCCCACCTGTGATCATTGGAACCTCCCAATGTGTGGTGAAACGGGCCACAGGTGAGGACGAGTAGTCACAACCCGGCCCGATGAAAGCCCAGGGGTTATATGAGAACTTCAGGTCCACGGCCACGATAGGAGCCACTGAATCCGAACACACTCCTTCCTTGTTTTCGCTGCTGTTGAAGACCAGTTGTAGATGGTAGCCTGGCAGCAGGTTGGGGTCCGAGTTCACCTTGTCCAGGGCCCAGTGCAAGGCAGGGGCAACCCGGGGCCATGCCCAGGGGTACTTAGTGTTGTGTAGAGGAAGGATGACTGCCAGGGTGATGTTCTGTTGAGGCGGATGGGGACTAAGAGACTGAGGCTGGTTTTGAGCGAGGGGCTCCAGTTCAACCACTCCAAATGACACACTGCTCAGCAGAACTAGAAGAGCGAGCCTCAGTGGCCCAATCTGGAACGCTTCCATTCTCAAAATGGATGGGAAGGACTAAGACTCTGAAAACATTAAAACAGAGACCCACTTTAGACATAGGCTACTTCTAGCAAAACTGAAAATGCAAATCATTCAAAAAAGTATTGTTGACATAAACTGTATGTAACTAAAAATGTCAAACAATATACAACCCGAATTCCGGAAAAGTTGGGACGTTTTTTAAATTTTAATAAAATGAAAACTAAAGGAATTTCAAATCACATGAGCCAATATTTTATTCACAATAGAACATAGATAACGTAGCAAATGTTTAAACTGAGAAATTTTACACTTTTATCCACTTAATTAGCTCATTTAAAATTTAATGCCTGCTACAGGTCTCAAAAAAGTTGGCACGGGGGCAACAAATGGCTAAAAAAGCAAGCAGTTTTGAAAAGATTCAGCTGGGAGAACATCTAGTGATTAATTAAGTTAATTGATATCAGGTCTGTAACATGATTAGCTATAAAAGCTTTGTCTTAGAGAAGCAGAGTCTCTCAGAAGTAAAGATGGGCAGAGGCTCTCCAATCTGTGAAAGACTGCGTAAAAAAATTGTGGAAAACTTTAAAAACAATGTTCCTCAATGTCAAATTGCAAAGGCTTTGTACATCTCATCATCTACAGTGCATAACATCATCAAAAGATTCAGAGAAACTGGAGAAATCTCTGTGCGTAAGGGACAAGGCCGGAGACCTTTATTGGATGCCCGTGGTCTTTGGGCTCTCAGACGACACTGCATCACTCATCGGCATGATTGTGTCAATGACATTACTAAATGGGCCCAGGAATACTTTCAGAAACCACTGTCGGTAAACACAATCCGCCGTGCCATCAGCAGATGCCAACTAAAGCTCTATCATGCAAAAAGGAAGCCATATGTGAACATGGTCCAGAAGCGCCGTCGTGTCCTGTGGGCCAAGGCTCATTTAAAATGGACTATTTCAAAGTGAAATAGTGTTTTATGGTCAGACGAGTCCAAATTTGACATTCTTGTTGGAAATCACGGACGCCGTGTCCTCCGGGCTAAAGAGGAGGGAGACCTTCCAGCATGTTATCAGCGTTCAGTTCAAAAGCCAGCATCTCTGATGGTATGGGGGTGCATAAGTGCATACGGTATGGGCAGCTTGCATGTTTTGGAAGGCTCTGTGAATGCTGAAAGGTATATAAAGGTTTTAGAGCAACATATGCTTCCCTCCAAACAACGTCTATTTCAGGGAAGGCCTTGTTTATTTCAGCAGGACAATGCAAAACCACATACTGCAGCTATAACAACAGCATGGCTTCGTCGTAGAAGAGTCCGGGTGCTAACCTGGCCTGCCTGCAGTCCAGATCTTTCACCTATAGAGAACATTTGGCGCATCATTAAATGAAAAATACGTCAAAGACGACCACGAACTCTTCAGCAGCTGGAAATTTTTCTGGAGTTTGTTCCAAACCCGTAAAAGCTTTGTTTGTCTTAGGGAACACAATTTAATATATTTTGGATGAAACCGGGAGGCTTGAGATTGTCCCATAGACTGCCAAGTAAAATACACGGTCAATGTCCAGAAAAAATATGAAAAGCATCTTCAGAATAGTCCATCTGCCATCAGTTGTTCATCCGTAACATTTATGAAGTGACAAGAACACTTTTTGTGCACAAATAAAACAAAAATAATGACTTTATTCAACAAATCATCTCCTCTGTCTCTCCCCACATCACCGTAGCGCCATTTTGGAAAACACCTTCTGAACACAAACTGCGTTAGCTATTCTGTGTCACCTGCCACACAACGATGTGCTGTTTTCTTTTAAATCAAAGAGGAAATCCTCATTCCTTCCCGAGTATAACGTGACAGATCAGCAGACCTCACTGTAAGCAGCACTCCCTCTGATCGTTTATTTTCCATTTTTTGAAAAGTGTTTTGGTTTTGTTTTCCTGTGCGTTCCTCCACGTACCTTAAAGGAAGAATGAGCAATGTTCATCTCACTGGCTCAAGCGAGCCCAGACCCCATTGACTTCACAAGGGCGTTCGTGCCACTCGCCCTCACCACCTTCGTGACGCTGTTCCGGATCGGGATAACTTACCATCATCCTGAGGAGCTCCCAGACACTACCAGCCTCAGCTGGAAGGAGGCAGTCATCCAGTGTCTGGAGAGTCTCTGATCCGGAACCAGTCAGCTGGTAGTTCCCGATCCCCAGTTCAGCTCAGGAGGGGCTCCCGATCCCCAGTTCAGCCAAGGAAGGATTCCTGTTCCCGAGTACAGGCCAGGGAGGGCTCCTGTCTCCTCGTTGAGCCCAGGGAGGGCTCCTGATCCCCAGCTAAGCCCAGGGAGGGCACCTGATCTCCAGCCAGCTCCAGAGCTAACTCCAGTGTCAGCTCCAGCCCCAGAGATCGCTCCAGTGTCGGCTCCAGCCCCAGATTTCATCAAAAATATCTTAACTTTTGTTCCGAAGATGGACAAAGGTCTTATGGGTTTGTAATGACATGAGGGTGAGTAATAAATGACAGAATTTTCATTTTTGGGTGAACTATACCTTGAACTACCCTAAGCAATGCGCATCTACCTAGCCCTTATGCGTTGTTGGGGACGTTTTCGTCCACTAGGGGGTAAGGTTGAGTCTTATTTTGGCCACAACTTTCTCAGTGTTTCAGCTAATGGAATGATTTTTGGTGACAAATCTTATTTTGACACATATTTCGGGGAAATGCTTGACATTTTTCAAAAACTTAACAATACACTGTGGGAAAATTCACTACCCTTTAGTTATGTTCGTGGATGAAAACATCCACTAAATTAAACTGCTGTAAAAATGTATCAGATAAATATTTTTTTTCTAATTTTTTTTTTTTTACATAAATCTATTAATCATCCTCAGTCCTGATCAAAACTACCAAATGTTTAAAAAAAAATCCAAGATTTTAACTCTTTAATTACCAAGTTCAGAAATTATGTCACTGATTTGGAAAAAAAACACACACAAAATGACATATTTTCAATATAAAAAGTGATTGTGGACTGGATATTTTTTTACTTTTTATCACAGTCTTGGGCATGTCAAAGATTAGTAACAACATTGGCTTTGATGCATTTTTAGTTTTTTTTGCAGCATTAGATTTTATTTTTTTCTCCCTCATTTGTTGTTGGTGGCTGTTTTTGCCCCATTGACTTCCATTATAATGACATTTTTTGATTGCAAAGCCATGACACCATATAATCATGCATTCTTGATTGTTTGTGGTTTTCCCTTTTGGGAAGAGGTAAAATTTGTTATTTTTACAGTTGAACACTAGGTGGGACCACTACCCCGTTTAGATAGGCCTGTGCAAAAAAGGCTTAGTTTCTGGCTTGTATATGGATTTATATGGATTATAACAGCTAATTATAGTGTTTGTGTGTGTGAGAGATTCTTGATTGTTAGTGGTTTTCCCTGTTGGGAAGAGGTAACATTTGTTATTTTTTTACAGTTGATCACTAGGTGGGACCATTAACACTTTAGATAGGTCTGTGCAAAAAAAGGCTTAGTTTCTGGCTTGTATATGGAGTTATATGGAGTATAACAGCAAATTATAGTGAATTTGAACAATGCACAAGGGCTAGGAGTCTTTATATACTTGATATAAATTTTAGGACATCTTTAAATGATTTTGTCTTTTTGATTCTGTCTTTTTAAAATTAAATTGTCAATGTCATTATACTTTGTATTTAAATAGTTAAACATGTCAAAATGTAATAGTTAAACAGTTAGACACATGTCAATCAGAACTAATTTTCTTTGCAACTGTATTTCTGTGATTTTTGCATTTGCTGGAAAAAAAGAAAATTGCATGTCGTTTGTCATTGATACAAATTGTAACACATTTGTGAAAGATGGCATTAAAAATATTTTTTAATAGTCTAAATAACCTGTATTCTTCATTATTTATTCATCCATGATCGTCTTGTTAAGCATAGGCGAAATTATGAGAATAACCCAGCAAGAATAACCCAAAACCACAAAAATACAAACACATAAATGGTAAAAATTACTATATCTTGGGTTTTCTCAACAACCCAGCCTGCTGGGTTAAAATGTGTAAACCAGCATGCTGTTTTGTCCAATATTTACACAGCGCTGGGTTGCCAATTGGGTTATTTTTAACCCAGCCATTTTTAGAGTGTAATAAACACATTAATTCAACTCATCAGCTCATTTGTAGGGATGAAATTGTCTTGTCAGTTGGATTTGGAGGTACTCAAGGACCAGGTTTGAAAACCACACGTTTAAGGGATTTGATCGTCCACCAGGCAAAAATCATGTCTGATTGCTTAAAAACTCTTCTTAATAAGCCACACAATGTAAAGTAGCATCAATGTCCATATTAGCACTAACTTTCATGGGTTTCATTAAATAATTTTGTGTACTATCTTGTAAAGATTAAATAGGGCAACATATTTAAAACTGCAAAAAGTTGATTATAGTATAATTTTCCTAGAATAAAAAGATCAAGTGAAAATACCGCAAGGCAAGTAAGCTATAGCTTCCTTTGCAGGGAGAATGTCTGACTACTGTTTTACCAGCATTTTTATCAGCACTGAGGAGCTGCTGGATATGGGTGATCATCATCAGTGCAACTGTTAGCTGATATCAAAAATTATCCTGGAAATCTCTGTTCACATACCTACATGAGGCACACTGCAAGAACAGTACCATAGCTCATGTAACCACAAAATCACGCACAATTTATCTCTGATTTTACCCAGATGTGTGCAATTATGTGAGGATCCTGTTTGTGGACTTTAGTTCAGCTTTCAACACCATCATCCCAACAGCCCTTCAGACCAAACTGACCCAGCTCTCTGTTCCTAGCTCTATCTGTCAGTGGATCACCAGCTTTCTGACAGATAGGCAACAGTTAGTGAGACTGGGGAAATTCATGTCAAACAGCTGCTCCACCAACACTGTTGCCCCTCAGGGATGTGTTCTCTCCCCTCTGCTCTTCTCCCTGTACACCAATGACTGCACCTCTAAAGAACCCTCTGTCAAGCTCCTGAAATTTGCAGACAACACTACAGTCATCGGCCTCATCCAGGACGGTGATGAGTCTGCTTACAGACAAGAGGTTGAGCAGCTGGCTGTCTGGTGCAGTCTTAACAAACTTGAGCTGAACACGCTCAAAACAGTGGAGATGATCGTGGACTTTAGGAGAAACCCCCCTGCACTCCCCCCACTCACCATCATGAACAGCACTGTGACTGCAGTGGAGTCATTCAGATTCCTGGGAACCACCATCTCTCAGGACCTGAAGTGGGACAATCACATTGACTCCATTGTGAAAAAGGCCCAACAATGGTTGTACTTCCTTCGCCAGCTGAGGAAGTTAAACCTGCCACAGGAGCTGCTGAAACAGTTCTACTCAGCCGTCATTGAGTCTGTCCTGTGCACTTCAATAACTGTCTGGTTTGGTTCAGCAACAAAATCAGACTCTCACGGTTCATGAATTCACTCTCTTTCGTCTAGCGTGCTGTTGTGTGTGTGGGCGTGGTCACTGATCAGCGATGATCAGCAGCGCCAGCTGGTTTCAATTGTTTGTTCCTATATAAGTTCAGTAACTTGTGTTTCATGTTGTCAGATCATTGTTTCTCCCCGGTGTGCTCCCGTGCTGTTCCTGTGTCCTTAGTTCCTGCCTAGTCTTCCTGTCTTCGTTGTTCGTTCCTGGATCGTCACTCAGCACTGGATTTACAGCTTCTTCACGAGGATTACTCACTCACCGGGATTCTAGGGATCATCACTGGACCGAGCACCACCACCTGTTGTCCACCGAAGTCCCTGCGTCATCTGTCCATCAGCCTTGTGTCCGCCCGCCTGTGTCTCCTGTGATCTTGCTCATTATCTGACTCTTGTGCTGTTTGTCAATAAATACGCCTTGCGTTTACATCCTGTGTCTGTCATACGTTACAGAACGATCTGACCCTTATGGATGTAGCAGGCGCTTCCACGTGGGACGAGTTTGCGGGTCGAAGTATCGCTAGAATGGACTCCCAGGAGGAGAACATCTCCCTCACAGGGAGGGCGGTCCAAGCGCTTGTGACGCAGGTGTCCGAGCTCACCCAGCAGATACAACAGCTACGAGTCTCCACTGCGCCACCCACACCGCCGACTCCACCCCTTCTTCCAGAGCCGCAGCCGCGACGCAAACCGAGACTACCGACACCCGAACGTTATTCAGGTGAACCAGAGTTTTGCAGAGCTTTTCTGACCCGATGTTCTATGCACTTTGCATTAAAGCCTCAGACGTTCAACCAAGAGCGATCCAAGGTGGCGTTTGTGCTGACGCTACTCTCCAGCCGGGCGGCTCTCTGGGGAACGGCGGTGTGGGAGAATCAAGACCTATGCTGCGCCTCGTTCCAGGCACTCTCCGAGGAGATGAGGAGGGTTTTCGATCGGGCGGTGGCGGGTAGGGAGGCAGCCAGACTACTCGCCGATCTTCGCCAAGGTCACGGTTCGGTGTCGGAATATTCCATCCAGTTCCGCACCCTGGCTGCAGAGCGCCGATGGAACGAGGAGGCGCAGTGGGACAGATTCCGGCATGGGTTGGCTGACCGTATTCAGAGGGAGATTTACATGCTGGACCTTCCCACTAGTCTCAATGGACTTATCGAATTAGCACTTTGAGTAGATGCTCGGCTGAACAGAATGGTCCGTTTCCAACAAGATCATCCAGTTCGCGGCATGGAGACCCGACGCTCTGAATTCCTGGATACGGTCAGCCCCTCTTATGATCCGGAACCCATGCAGGTGGGTAGAGCTGGGCTTTCCCGGAAGGAGAAAGAACGGCGGAGATCCCACGGACTGTGCCTTTACTGCGGGAGGGCGGGCCACTTCATCCACTCATGCCCGTTAAAAGACCAAGCCCGGTAGTGACTATGAGGCTACTATCGGGCGGGATCTCCACCGGGAAGACCTCATCCTCACCATCATCATCTACTCTCCTTCCGGTAAGACTAAGGTGGGCAACCAACACTCACGACACCCAGGCTTTATTGGATTCAGGGGCAGAAGGTAATTTTATGGATATAGAACTGGCTCACCATCTCCACATGTCTACCACCCCCCTCACATACAAGATTGCTGTCAATGCTCTCTATGGACAACAGCTTTCCAACATTACACTTGCCACTGAACCCATCACTCTCATCACGTCTGGCAACCACACTTAGACAATAACATTCCTCCTCATAAACTCACCTCTGGCACCCATCGTACTTGGTCATCCTTGGTTCACACAACACAATCCCAGAGTCGATTGATGGCACAATACCATTTCTGTGTGGAGTAATAAGTGTCATGAGTCATGTCTGGTGTCTGCGTGTTCGTCTGTACATGTGTCTGTTTTCCAGGAGGAGGTGGTGAATTTATCTAACATGCCCGAAGAGTACCAGGACCTGAGAGAAGTGTTCAGTAAGTCTCGTGCTGCTTCTCTTCCTCCACATCGTCCCTATGACTGTGCTATAGACTTAGTACCAGGTGGGTCTCCGCCCAAGGGCAAGTTATATTCACTTTCTGTTCCAGAGAGGGAGGCTATGGAGAAATATATTTCTGATTCTCTAGCATCCAAATTCATTAGACCTTCCTCATCTCCAGCGGGGCGGGGTTCTTTTTTGTGGGGAAGAAGGATGGGTCTCTGCGACCGTGCATTGATTATTGAGGGTTGAACAACATCACGGTAAAGAATACTTACCCTTTGCCGTTGATGTCTTCAGCTTTCGAACGATTGCAGGGAGCATCCATCTTTACAAAATTGGATTTACATAACGCTTATCATTTGGTTCGCATAAGGAAGGGAGATGAATGGAAGACCGCATTTAATACCCCCAGAGGGCACTTTGAATACTTGGTTATGCCCTTCGGGCTCTCCAACTCGCCCGCGGTCTTCCAAGCACTCGTCAATGACGTGTTGAGAGATATGGTTGATCAATTCATATATGTTTACCTGGATGAAATATTGATCTTTTCCTCTTCTCTCCAGGAACACGTTCAGCACGTCAGACGAGTGCTTCAGAGTGCTTCAGAGAGTGGGGTCATTGCTCCAGTATAGCTTGTCATCCAGGAGTCAATCGTACCAGTTTTTTGGTTAAGCAACGATTCTGGTGGCCGTTAATGGCTCGTGATATCCGTAGTTATGTTTTGGCTTGCTCGGTTTGTGCCACTGGTAAGACGTCCAACCGACCCCCTGATGGGTTACTACAACCGCTGTCAGTCCCTTCGAGACCCTGGTCCCACATTGCGCTAGATTTTGTCACCGCCCTGCCGCCCTCCCAGGGCTAGACTGTCGTTTTGACGGTCGTGGACCGGTTCTCGAAGGCGGCTCATTTTATCGCCTTGCCCAAATTACCTTCAGCCAAGGAGACAGCGGTTGCTGTCATAGATCATGTCTTTCGTTTACATGGCCTCCCGATGGACGTGGTCTCCGACAGGGGTCCCCAATTTGTGTCCAAATTTTGGCAAGAGTTTTGTAGATTATTGGGGGCGACGGTTAGTCTCTCTTCGGGGTTTCATCCCCAAAGCAATGGTCAATCAGAGAAAGCCAACCAAGATCTGGAGAGAGTGTTGCGATGTTTGGTTTCCAAGAATCCTTCCTCTTGGAGCCAACAACTTTCTATGGTGGCGTACGCCCATAACTCGTTACCAGTGTCAGCTACGGGCCTTACTCCATTTGAGTGTAGTTTAGGTTACCAGCCACCAGTTTTTGCCAGTATGGAATCCGAAGTCGCGGTCCCCTCTGCTCACGCCTTCGTCCAGAGGTGTCACCACACTTGGACTAGAGCCCGTGAGACTCTCCTCCAAGTGGGGGCGCGCACCAAGGCCAAGGCCGATCGCCACCGGTCAAAGCCTCCCGTATACGTCGTCGGTCAAAAGGTGTGGCTTTCTACAAAGAATATTCCTCTCCGCACCGTCTCTAATAAGCTTGCCCCAAAATTTATTGGCCCGTTTCCTGTCACCAAGATCATTAGTCCGGTGACAGTCCGCCTCAAACTTCCTCCTACGTACAGGAGAATTCACCCCGCCTTCCATGTATCCAAAATCAAACCCGTGTTTTGGGCACCTATTTATCCGCCTGTCCCGGTTCCTCCCCCGCCGCGTCTCGTAGATGGGGAACCTACTTATTTGGTTAGTCGTATTCTGGACTCGAGAAGGAGGGGACGCGGATTTCAGTACCTGGTGGACTGGGAGGTTTACGGTCCGGAGGAGAGAAGTTGGGTTCCCGCTAGAGACATTCTGGATCACTCTCTGATCGATGATTACAATCATCAGGTAAGTCCGCCAGGGAACGCCAGGAGCCGTTCTTAGGGGAGGGGGTACTGTCACGGTTCATGAATTCACTCTCTCTCTTTCGTCTAGCGTGCTGTTGTGTGTGTGTGGGCGTGGTCACTGATCAGCGATGATCAGCAGCGCCAGCTGGTTTCAATTGTTTGTTCCTATATAAGTTCAGTAACTTGTGTTTCATGTTGTCAGATCGTTGTTTCTCCCCGGTGTGCTCCCCTGCTGTTCCTGTGTCCTTAGTTCCTGCCTAGTCTTCCTGTCTTCGTCGTTCGTTCCTGGATCGTCACTCAGCACTGGATTTACAGCTTCTTCACGAGGATTACTCATTAACCGGGATTCTAGGGATCATCACTGGACCAAGCACCACCACCTGTTGTCCACCGAAGTCCCGGCGTCATCTGTCCATCAGCCTTGTGTCCGCCCGCCTGTGTCTCCTGTGATCTTGCTCATTATCTGACTCTTGTGCTGTTTGTCAATAAATACGCCTTGAGTTTACATCCTGTGTCTGTCATACGTTACACAGACATCAGAAGACTACAGAGAACTGCTGATAGAATTATTTGTGCTCCCCTGCCCACCCTTCAAGAACTCTATACATCCAGAGTGAGGAAAAGGGCTCAGAAAATCACTCTGGATCCCTCACATCCAAGTTACCCCATCTTTGAACTTTTGCCATCTGGCCGGCGCCTTAGAGTCGCAAATACCAGAACAGTCAGTTACAAGAACAGTTTCTTCCCCCAGCCAATCTACCTCATGAACAGTTAAATGTTCCCCACTTATGCTAATGCAATAAAAATGTGCAATATCCTTATATTTATTTGTTACCCCTCCATCCTAGTACATCCATGCATCTTACTCAATCCTATTCGATTATCATTTATAGCACAATTGTTTATAAACTTATTTATTAGCCTATTTTTTTTTTTTTTGTCTGTGTGTTGTTGTCTCTGTGTACTGGAAGTTTATGTCACTAAAACAAATTCCTTGTATGCGCAAGCATACATGGCAATAAAGCTCTTTCTGATTCTGATTCTCTGATTCTTAATCTGTATTTACTGGGTCTATAGGTAAATCATAATAAGTTTTATAAGAGGCTAATAATGTTGAAAAGGGAATAACATTTCACAATGCATCAATGCAGAATACATGCATTGTACGTGGAGCTCGATTTCTGTGGACATGCAGACTGGTGCATTCACTGTTATCCATTCATTAATGATTCCAGTACTCAAATCAATGAAGTATATTTTGAAAGGCTTGCACACTGTGTGTTAGAACATGTAAAATAAACTATACCCAGGCCTTTGCAGTTCAGGGGTCTCATTTATAAAACTATGCGTAGGATCTTTACTAAAAGTTTACGTGCGCCCAAAAGCCAAAAATGGCGTACGCCAAAAAATATTCCGATTTATAAAACCGTGCGTACGCACACCTGTAAGCAATGTTCCCTTTATAAATCACAGATCACCCGCAGATGTGCGTTCGTGAACCAGCCTCATATCCCGCCCTGTACACGCCCATTTTTAACCATAAATAGTCAATGCAAATCACCTCATGATTGCTGATCAGCATGTAAATGAGAGTGGAATCCCATATATACCTGGAAAACTGGCATGCGACCCGCCAATTAATTAATCCAAGAAAGTGAAAACGTGCATTTCTGTTAGCCTAATTTTAATAATGGCGACAGGTGAGAAAAGAGGAAAAAAACGTAATTTCTCAGATACTGAGATTGAAACACTTGTAGGGGAGGTGGAGGCTCGGAAAACTGTGTTATTTGGTGGCCACAGCAGTGGGGTCACTAATAAAAAGAAGCAGTGCGAGTGGCAAAGTATTGCTTCTGCCGTCAATTGTGTCAGTGGGACAGAACGGACAGTTGCAGAATTAAAGAAAAAATGGTCCGACCTGAAGGTATACAAATTTTTTTTTTACCAACATATTACATTTGTGTTTTATTAGGCTATATACCTAAATAAATAGCAATATTGATTTTCAAAAAGTTTTATTTACATGTGCTTACAGTATGCAAAATATGTGAAATAAAGATTCTCATTCATTCAAGGTGGAGGCAAAGAGAAAACTGTCCTCCCACCGCCAGAGCGTGGCTGCAACTGGTGGGGGCCCATGTACAGCTGATCTCACATCAGTGGACAGCAAAATCGCGGCTATAATTGGGGAGGTCAGCGTGTGTGGTATTGTGTCGGAAAAGGAGGGAGACACTGACGTGACTGAAACCACAGAGGAGCAAGGTTAAACCGATTTTTAATCATTAACGCTGTACATTTGAGTGTGTGGGGTGATAAATGGATAAATGTTGCCAATTGTTTGTCCTCCAGTCCTTCCGGAGTCTGAAGCTGTAAATGAACAGGAGGTTCAGGGTGAGGGGTTCTCAGATGCAGATGCACAGCGTCCGGCTCAAAGCAGTGCCCCTTCTGCGTCTGGCACGTCCAAAAGTGGTCGGGTACTCACTGACGCAGTCCTGCAGTTACAGCGAGAGACAATAAACGCTGTCAACAGGGTTGCAGATGAGCTACGGCAGATGAGAGAAGTGATGCAAGAAATTGCACAATCATTAAAAGATGCAGTTAAAACATGAACCTTGAGTTTTGTCTTTCTTTACAAACGCCGCATGACATCCTCACGGATTCTTGCACCTCGTTGATATCCCTCTTGTCGGCCAGGGGGCTGTGGCTCGGGGTCGTAATGCTGGGGTAGAGGGAGATCAGGAGGGAGAGGAATACCGTTTCTCAGTGCTATATTGTGCAAAACACCACACGCCCTGACAATCTTGCACACTTTTGCTGGATGGTATAAAAGTCTGCCACCCGAGGCATCCAGAGCACGCCATCTGCATTTCAGGATGCCGATGGCACGCTCCACAACTGCGCGGGCACGAGAGTGGACCTCGTTATAATGAGTTTCCTCTGCGCTCTGAGGGTTTAAAAATGGGGTGAGGAGCCAGCGTCTCAGGGGGTAGCCACTGTCGCCTGCAGGTTATAATTATATTAAAAACAAAATTGTTACAGTTTCTACTTTTTAATATTGTTAAACTCACCAAGAAGCCAGCCATCACGTACTGCGCCTGCATTTAGTCTGTTCCCTACACTGCTATGTGTCAAGATAAAGGAATCATGTGTTGAACCAGGCCAGCGTGCCACAATGTTTGTGAGGGTCATGTTGGAGTCACATATGATTTGCACATTAATAGAATGCACATGCTTTCTATTAACATAAGCAAATTCATTTTCAGATGGTGCCCTTATAGCAACATGAGTGCAGTCAATTGCGCCGATTACATTTGGGAAACCAGACATTGCTGCAAATTGCGTTTTAATTTCGGCCTGTTCTCGCACAGTGTAGGGGAACCTGATGTATCGACTAACCATATTAAGTATACCATTTAAAACGACAGATATTATGGCACTCAGGGACGGCTGTGATATACCAGACCTATAGGGTGAGATGATAGATTCCAATAGAATTATTTCATATACAAAAAGGTCTTAGAGACAAATTTGAGGATTACTTATAGTTTTTTTATATTATTAATTTACCTGTCTGCCAATTCCCGCTGGAAACAGCCGGTTGCCAAGAACCCCAGAGTGGTGAGGACTTGTATTTGGACTGGGATGGCATGGTTCCGGCGTGTTGCCCTCTCTAATACTGGACCCAATTCAGCACATAGATCCAAGAGCACAGCTCTAGGGAATCTAAATCGGCTTATTAGCCAGTCATCATCATGGGCCAGGAAATCATCATGGTCCCTGAAAACTCGTTCTCTCCTTATTCTGCCATTAGCGTAATCCTCCAACAGTGCCAGGAGTGCCATCATGAAGCATAACATACCCGGGTCACCGGAGAATTTATATGTTTCTAGCAAATAGACTGATCGTTAACACCTTGACAAAATCACTTAATTAACTGTGGGCGAAAATTTAAGACGAAAATGTTATAGTGAACACATGCTTCTTGACGGTTTTGTAATGAACACCGTAATAGTTAGGACCGATGATGAGTAGCGATTGTGCTTCATGACTGTATTTGCAGACTTTGACATTTTATGATATAGGCTATGTACATTAAGGAAAATATTTCCTTTTTACACTGTGTTCTGCAGTTCTCTAATAAAAGGGTATTTCATGCTATTCTGTAGGCTATCACATGTATCGCGCCATGTCCTCCTGTGCTCCCGTTGTGGACAATGTGACTGTAAGGCAGCGCTGATTATTATTTTATTTTACTTTTAATACATTTTGAATTACGTTTGGATTTTACTAGATGTATATAGCCTAAAACAATCGGCACAAATAACACTGTTGGATTTAATCTTCATGATAATGTGGATATAACGTATGAAATGGAGTGAAAATTAAATGTCATTCATTCTTATAATCGTTCTTCTCACATTTATTTTCTACAATCTAACTTCAGTTCACGACCTCACCATCGGTGTCGCCAATTCCCTTTGTCTCCAGAATGTGCGTACGCACGGCTCAAAGTTTGCTTAAAGGTGCGCACATTCTC
The DNA here is from genome assembly GCF_963082965.1 of Carassius carassius. Classification (NCBI taxonomy): domain Eukaryota; kingdom Metazoa; phylum Chordata; class Actinopteri; order Cypriniformes; family Cyprinidae; genus Carassius; species Carassius carassius. The sequence goes on from NC_081779.1 coordinate 23,088,443, forward strand.
CCGTCAAGTTTGTTTTTTATAGATCACAACCTTTGCGTGGGAACTGGCGTACGTACGTTTCCAGCCCCGTTTTGTGCGTACGCACGCTTTATAAATGAGGCCCCAGGCCTTTATTAATTATAGGCAGATAATCTCTGCTACAATTATAGATATATGGTGCCCTCCATAAGTATTGGAACAGTAAAGACAAAATTGTCCTCTTTGCTGTTGAGTCAGGAAATCTGTAAATATGATTAAAAGATGAATATGAGACAAAACTACAGAATATCACAATTTATCATTGGGTGATTCATCACAAAGATGTTTTACCAGCTAAGAAGATCAGCACTTTTAGAGTTTCATCTCCCTATCTGATTTGAGCATAAGTATTGGAACAGTTGCCTCACAGGTCTTTCTAAGTGTTCAGCTGTTTCCTATTGCATTAAATTTTCAGATATTAAAAGCAGGGAATGTGTCTTATCAGTTATACCCATTGCTTCTGCATTCTAAGTCTTGCATTTCATACTTGTTTAGGACAATGACCCAAAACACCCTGCCAGTTCAGTCAAGGTCTTTATCAGGGCAAAGAAATGTAAAGTCTTAGATTGCCCAAATCAATATCCAGATTTAAATCTGATTGAACGTTAATTTCACCAGCTGAAGAGGAGACTAAAGACAGAAACTCCAAAAAAAAAGAAATATTTGGGGTAAAAGTATGGGGATTGGGTCCGGGGGGACTTGAGCCCCTGCTTCTTTGAGGTCCGACGCTAAAGTGCCCTCGCAGTCCAGTCTGCCCCCGGTCTGCGATTTCTTCTGAGGGAAGGGGTGTGCGATATGAATATTTTTGATCGTGGACGATAAAAATGTCTCCACGATCTGCTTTTGAAGTAATATCGCTGTACTATGCTGCAGCTCACATTCTATCCACGGAATAAATATATTGCGACAGCTGACATAACCAGTACCATAGACATAGGTATTTGTGTCTGTGTCAAGTAACACTGCTCCCACACGGAGTACGCAGTAGGGCAGGGGTTCCCAAACTTTATCATTACAAGGCCCCCATAATACCACTAGGTTCTGGCCAAGGCCGCCCTTTTGCATGATGTGTTATTGAACCCATCGACAATACCTACTACTGCAAATGTAAATAAATAAACAAATAAAACATCTGGGTGAACATCCATTGACATTTATTAGTGTTGTAATAACAACATTTGTATGTCAGATCATCATATATGTTAATTTCAATATCTTCAAGTCTGGAACAGTAATTTCATCATTCAACATTGTATCTGTGTGTGTCAGTCAGTGAATGGAAAAAGACAGATCTTAAAGAGAGTGTGTGTGTGTGTGTGTGTGTGGGGAGGGTGGATGTTGTCAGATCATCATATATGGTAATTTCAATATCTTAAAATCTGGAACAGTGATTTCAACATTCAACATTGTATCTGTGTGTGTCAGTCAGTGAATGGAAAAAGACCAGTGTGTGTGTGTGTGTGTGTGTGTGTGTGTGTGTGTGTGTGTGTGTGTGTGTGCGTGTGTGTGTGTGTGTCAATGGGAGTGCTTGGCCTGGTTGCAACATTCAACACTGAGAGAGAGAGAGAGAATATTAATGGGACGGATGGGCCTGGTGGCTTCTACATAGTTTGTCCAGCCTGGGCTTTATGTCTGTCAGTGCAACACGCATGTCACTCTCCAAATTTAGACGTGCTCTGTGTTTTTTGTCTTAAGTACTTTTAAAGTTGAAAAACCAGACTCACACAAATAAGTGGTTGCAAAAGGAAGAAGGAATTTCAGAGCACTCTCAGCTAGGATGGGAAAGTCATTTCTTACATACATCCAGTAGTTAGAGAGAGAAAGAGTCTCAGATTTCATTTTTAAATCCCATGAAAAAGTCTGTGTTTCAAGGGGCGTGCTTTAATGAAGTTTACTATGTGTATTACGTCCTGTAGTACCTGGTTAAGCTCATCATCCAACCGTTTAGCCACCAGTGCTTCTCAATGGAGCATACAGAGTGTGAACTCCGCATTCGGGGCCTTGTTTGATGAGAGCTGTCACCCCACTGTTCTTCCCAGTCATAGCCGCGGTCCCGTCAGAACACACACCCACGCAACGAGACCAGTCAAGTCCATTTGAATTAATATATTCGTCCAGCACTTGAAAAATCTCTTTCCCGGTGGTTCTACTTTCAAGTGCTTTACAAAACAGTATTTCCTCAACGAACATTTCTTGGGAAATGAATCTTATGTACACGAGCAACTCGGCAGCTTTTGCCACATCTGTACTTTCATCTAGCTGCAGCGCAAAATATTCGCTAGCTCTCACCTGGTCCAAGAGTTGAGCAGACACATCCTCAGCCATGTCTCCAATACGTCTGCTTACAGTGTTATCGGAGAGTGGTACAGCGTCAATTTTCCTTTTTTTTATCTGAGGTTTCGATTGCTGCCTCGTCAGGTTTTTTCCTTTTTAAAAATCTATCCATTTTGATAGAGGTTTGACAGAGTTAGCCAGCTAACTAAATAAATAGCTGAATAGCTGAGCACTGGCGGTTGTTACCAAGGCTACACTGACAGATTACGTGTACCAGCCAATCAGAAAGATTAGCATTAAAAGTTGTTGAAGAATGAAGAAGTTGAAAAATGTTAAGATATCGACAAATTATTAGAATGCTATTTCATAACAATACTCATAATAATAATAAAAATATATATTTGTTTAATATTTGTAAAATATTTATAAAATTATTTTTTTTTTTGCTTTTTTCTTCCAACTTGCTGCGCCCCCCCCCCCCCCCCACTTTGAAAACCACTGCAGTAGGGCACCAACTCCCAGGGGGGCACCATCCCAGTTGCTCAAAAAAAAAAGAATTATTTTTTTGTTTTATATGTATATTAACGTATACATACAATACAGACCAAAAGTTTGGACACACCTTCTCATTCAAAGAGTTTTCTTTATTTTCATGACTATGAAAATTGTAGATTCACACTGAAGGCATCAAAACTATGAATTAACACATGTGGAATTATATATGGAAATATATAAATAACAAAAAAGTGTGAAACAACTGAAAATATGTCATATTCTAGGTTCTTCAAAGTAGCCACCTTTTGCTTTGATTACTGCTTTGCACACTCTTGGCATTCTCTTGATGAGCTTCAAGAGGTAGTCACCTGAAATGGTCTTCCAACAGTCTTGAAGGAGTTCCCTGAGAGATGCTTAGCACTTGTTGGCCCTTTTGCCTTCTGTCTGCGGTCCAGCTCACCCCTAAACCATCTCGATTGGGTTCAGGTCCGGTGACTGTGGAGGCCAGGTCATCTGGCGCAGCACCCCATTACTCTCCTTCTTGGTCAAATAGCCCTTGATGCCTTCAGTGTGACTCTACAATTTTCATGAAAATAAAGAAAACTCTTTGAATGAGAAGGTGTGTCCAAACTTTTGGTCTGTACTGTAAATAAACATGTAAACATAATTAATAAAAAATGCGTTTCACTCAAGGCGTGTGCTCGAAAATGAAAAACCCCTCAAACAGTGCCTGATTGCTGAACTAAGTTATGTTTTGTGTTAATACTGTCAAAACACACAAGGTTTATGTATAGCCTCAGTTGGTAAACAGTTGTTTAATATTAGTTCAAGAATAAAATAAAAATATCGGATTGATATCGGAATCGGCAAATAGCCAAAGCTGCGGCATAGGTATCGGTATCGTTATCAGAAATTAAAAAGTGTCGGGACATCCCTACTTATGCTCACATCAAATAATGGTATGAACTCTAAAAGTGCTGTCCTTTTTATTTCGTAAAACATGTATGTCGAAAGACCTAATAATAAAATGTGACATTCTGTAGTTTTGTCGCATATTCATCTTTTAATCATATTTGCAAATGTCTTGACTCCACAGCAGAGAAAGCTATTTTGTCTTTACTGTTCCAATACTTATGGAGGGCACTGTTTATACATATATGCTAGCTAATGAGGCTTTGAAATCTACAAAGACCCTAAAGTCAAGTCTACTTTATTGTCAATTCTTCCACAACTACAGCACATACAGTACATACAGTGAATTTAAATTGCATTACTCTCAGACCCTTGGTGCATACAGATAACAAAACAGTAGAGCATAAACATACAGATAGATACAGATTAAATATAAAATACAACTTTACAAATAAGGGCATGTTAAAAGAATACAGTTAAATAAAGCAGCACAAGGTACATGGCAGAGTGTAAACCAGTGAAGTACACAAACAGTGAAGATAAAATGATAATAAAATTATAACAAAAAGACCTTGATATTAAATTATATTAAAAAATTATATAAAATACCTTGTTTAGCTTTGTTGAGATATTTCATTTAGCTTAGAGCTGGACTTTGCACTTAGACAGTGGACTTATACAGTGGCCATCCAGGAGCAGAACAGAAGTAGACACCATGTCCCATAGACAATGGGTGCCCAATCCTGCTCCTGGAGGGCCACTGTCCAGCTGAGTTCAGCTCTATCCCCAATTAAACCCACCTAAACCAGATAATCAGGATCTTCAGGTTAACTAGGAACCTCCATACATGTATTTTGAAGCTAAACTCTGCAGGAAAGTGGTCCTCCATTGCAGTATTGGACACAATTGCTTTAGGGGGCTCCCTATAAACCAACCGATCTGTGGCAATATCTGAAACCCAAGCAGTTTGCCACCAACAATAACTTTGGAAATAAGCTGAAGGAGAACTATAGCTGTAAAGCCTCAGAAAAAGTAATGGCTAGTAAGCCACATGCAATCAGGGAGGATGTAATTTTACCTCTTGACAAAGCTATGGTCAGTGTTATGCTGGCTAAGAAAGCGGTTAACCAACTGTTTGATTTCTCAGTCTAATAATACAGTTTAGCACAGAATAGATGACAGAAAATGGGTTAAATCTGACCTTGATGGGAAAAAAGTTTTCTTTTGCAAACCTTTAACAACTAATACAACAGTTTGTGGTTTCCAGCAAAGATGAGGCTATGCTCCACACGTCGCCAAAGATTGGTCGCAAAGAAAATGACTGTGTTGGATTGAGTTGTCAGAAAGATGAACTATATCAAGTGTCACCTTTACAAACACTCCTGTTTTCATCTTTACACAAGGATAAAGCGTGAACAATGCGAGCTTCCATTACACACAGAAGTGTAATGATACTCTCTTATAGAAAAGTTCTCACTCATCTGTTTCATTTGCATTATTAGGGGAGAACAATTTTCATGGATTCATAGTTCAACCTTGTAGACCAACTGCATGATCAGCAGGCTCAGCAAATGGCCCTGCTTGGCTGACATTTTCATGTACTTACATTTACTTTTAATCATTTAGCAGATGCTTTTATCCAAAGCGACTTACAAATGAGAACAATAGAAGCAGTCAGGTCAACAAGAGAACAACAACAGTATACAAGTGCCATGACAAGTCTCAGTTAGTCGCAATGCCAGGTGTTTTTTTTTATAAAGGAAAAGACAAGAAAAGAAGGAAAAGTGCTAGTATTAGCTGGTTAAGTGCTGGCGAAAAAGATGAGTCTTTAGATGTATCTTGAAAATGAGTAAAGACTCAGCTGTACGAATTGAGATTGGGAGGTCATTCCACCAGCTGGGCACAGTCCAGGAAAAAGTCCGTGAGAGTGATTTTAAACTTCTTTGGGATGGCACCACAAGGCGTCGTTCACTTGCAGAGTGCAAACTTCTGGAGGGCACATAAGATTTAACCAGTGAGTTTAGGTATGTTGGTGCCGTGCCAGTGGTTGTCTTGTAGGCAAGCATCAGTGCCTTGAATTTGATGCGAGCGGCAACTGGTAGCCAGTGTAACCGGATGATGAGAGGATTAACGTGAGCTTTTTTGGTTAACAACTTAAATGGTCTGGCCACCAAGACGAAAGGCAAATGCCAACAATGACTCCTTTAAAACAGTATGAAGTTTGGCCAAAAAAACTAAAACAAAAGCAGCTTCTTTCTGCTGTAGGCCTACTACAGTCACCATCAGAATTTGAAAATTCAGCTGCAGAACTTGGTCTGTATCTCTGCACAGGGGATAAAGAATCCATTTGCTTGCTGCAGTGACAATGTCATTTATCAGTTCCAGATAATGATTACGAAATCCTCCGATATGATAGTAAAAGCAGCCTCTGTGAAATGTTTAGGTGGTTGCTAGAGTGACATCTTCACTTGGCAAAAAAAAAAAAAGGAAAAAAAAAAACATTTGCCTGTCCTTGCTATTTGCCAACCCTACCTTCAGACATCATTATTCCCACAAAAGAAAAAGGCTAAGCTGCTCATTTGTAGAACTTGAACTGAACTCCTTTTTTATGTGAAGACTCATTCACTCCACTCAGTCTTAAACTCGTGAGACCAATATTATATAATTCAAATTGAATAAAAAAACACAATGCTCAAAAAAAATTAGGGGAACACTTAAATCACACATTGGATCTTGATGAAGGGAAATCTTGACTTACTGTATATACATGCACTACAACGTCTAGGCATGCTCCTGATAAGATAGCAGATGGTCTCCTGGGGATCTCCTGCCAGACCTGGATCAGGGCATCAGTAAGCTACTGGAGAGTCTGTAGTGCTGCTTGCCAGCTTCGAAAACTCTGATACAAAACATCTGGATTCAGGTCTGAGGAGCATGAGTGGACCATCAACTGCAACTGAAGAGCATATATATAGACAGTTAATATGCCATATATACACATACATCTATGCATACATCTATATATATATATATATATATATATATATATATATATATATACACACACACACACACATACATATATACATACATATGTACATATAAGGTCAGTTTAAAAGTCACACTTTCTCTTCGTTGCCTTGATACCCTTTTTATTAGCTTTCAGCTGATGGCAGTAATTGTTTATTAGAGAACCTGATTAGACAATTCAGCACATGCAGACAAACACACAAGCGCATTGTAATTACTTGTTTACTCAGTGTGATTCCTAGCATGTGGTTCTAGTTAAGATCCATCTGTCTTTGTGCTTGTATTTTGATTGAGATTTCATCTGGGCTCATTTTTATACCCCAAAATAATAAAAGCATGTCCATGCAAATGTAAGGCTCTAGTTAGTGGCGGTTGCTAAGGCAAGCATTGGGATTTAAATAAACGTACCTGTAAGCACTGTTTTTGCTACAGTCAGGATGCCTCAAATCATACGGGTTGTTTGACAAAATGTGTGCTATTTTTTGGGGGACATTTCTGGGTTGGATTTTTGTTTGGTGGATGATAAAAAGTGCAAATATATCCCATATATGTATACTGAAGGAGGATCTGAGTCATATCTAGAGACCAGAATATCACAGAGGCTTGGAGGTAGACTCTTTTGACTCACAACCATTAAGAAAACCTTATAGCATCTGCATACAACTTACTAAAGACCACATTTAGACACATTAGCCACCATATAGAAACACCCTCATTGCATAACAATTTTTAGATGCAGAATGTGGTTTTGAACATGTAGTAGTTACTCTCAAACATTCAAGGCCAAGTAGCATCCTTCATCTAAGCAGAACATCAGTGTATCAAATACCACATGATCAAACGCTGCTAGAAAACCTGTTGTACACAAGTGTACTACTGCATGCCATCTGTTGTCGGATTCATAGTTCATACTTTTTTAGCAAGTAAAAGGCCTTTCAGTAAAATGTAAATATGTCCCTCTTCAGGTTGCGGTTCACATGTCTTTTTTGCTGTTAAATTTTTAATGATTTTTATAAACTAAACATAAAACTAACCCTTGTATTGTTAGTAATACTTCATGATGAGCACTTAATGGGCTCAAGCAACTTAAGTTTACTTGATTATCCAAACATACAATTTTTGAAAAATCATGTTAAAATGCAACTATCAAATATGATCCATCAGGTTTCTGAGGAAAGTTCATTTGTTCATCACACAATCATCATTACATTGCATTATATGTTTTGACCTCAACAATAAAAACTTACAGACCTTTGATCATAAAACTAAGAATTTAAATGTCATCTTACCAAGACATATTTCTGGGAGATATAATGACAAGTTGCAACTGATATTTACAGGTATTTTACATAAGTAAGTAGTCTTCTATACTGTTGCAAAGATTTCAGTGATTTACATTACAAACTTTTAGAACTGGTTTAAATTTTGGTTGGCCCTTTGCATATCTGTGGAAGAAAAACACACTACACTACAGTAACATTCAGAAGTTCTGCAAGTCAATGCAAACTCACTAGTAATAATATATTTTTAAATGCTGCTGTTATATGTTAAAAATTCTCTCGTATGTTAAAAGATCTTGACCTGCTCTGTCTGGTTTCAGTATACTATACAACAAGGAATTGAAGCTCACAGACTGTAAGGTCAAACAGAACAATAGCTCACGTTTTAGACACTCTTATACACACTTGTACTCTTTTTGTAGGCACTTGTAGATGTATCAGCATAGTTGCACCAGTGGGTACCTGAAAGAGAACATTACATTTGTAATCAGACATTATAAACCATGAAAAATTACAATTTTAATAACATACTTTTATGAATTGTTGATAGTGAAATTTTCAAGGAATGTTCTTTAAAACATTTGAGGGCACATGAGAAAACCAAGCTGTTTTCTGTATATTGTTTGTTTGTATAATTCATAGATAGAAGTCAATAGAATCTACAGATCTACAGGAAAGTACTGATAGAAGCTAAAGGAAATCTGATAGATGAAAATAACACAGTGCATAGATTGGCAGAATTATTGGTTTTGTAGTCAATAACACACAATCATAGACTGTCAGTAACACAAAGCTTTCCACAGTACATAGAGCTGGGACGCGTCTTCACATTTGCATCATCCTTTTAACTCTTACCAGAAAATAACTAGCTTTCATTATCTACAATCACGGCTTTTCATGAGGACACTTTGATGTAACTATATGACATAAACACATAGGGGGAAAAGTGACTGCTGTACAGAGACTCATTTTATTTTAGGTTAATTTGCTGTGATTACTTGGGTTGTGCTTCAGTGTGTGTGGTGGGACCTGCATGGTTCATTTATGAAATTGTCTGGAAGGTAATATCATAGCTTTAGCTCTCTCTTCCAGGCACTTTTGCAGTTAAAGGACATGTCAAACAATATCCATAATCCCAACTTCAAATCACAACCAGTCCAGATATATAATATCTTACAACTAGCAACATCCTTTTTTTTTATTTTTATAAGTCATGTCTTATCCATTTTTCTTTCACACTAAAATGCAGAAGAAAATACATCTCATAGACACAGTTTAGCATTCACTTGTAAAACAGTAGAAACAAATACCCACCACCTGCAGAGAAAACCTTTCTTTGGCAATCAGTGAGAGAGCTGAATATGTGTATCACTTAAGCTAAGATTTTGATACAAATTGCCTGTTAAAGTAGTTCTCTTATCAGCTGAAGCGAGAAAACTATGTAACAAGTTCTCAAAAACCTTCACAAAAACCAGATGCACTTGCTTAAATTAGTTACACATAATCACAATTAGTATAGACATTAAATGATGATGGCAAATTAATAGTTTAATAGTTAAAACAAAAAGTAATAATAATAATAATAATGCATTTTATTTCATGGCGCCTTTCAGAACACCCAAGGTCACCTTACAAGCAATATAAAGGTCACTGCATAAGACAAAACAAACAACAAACAAACAGCATATACATATAAAGTGGATTTAAGTCTCAATTAAAAAATGTTATAAAAAAGCCTGTATAAAAAGATATGTCTTAAGATGCTTTGTAAAAGTCAACAAGCAATCGCTATTGCGAACTTCGAGGGGAAGAGAGTTCCATAGGCGGGGGGCAACATAACTAAAAGATCTGGCACCCATAGTAGTAAGTCGAATCCGAGGTACCGCAAGAGAAATTAAAGATGAAGATCTAAGTGCACGTGAAGGAGTATAAACCTGGAAAAGTTGAGTAAGGTATTGTGGTGCAAGATTATGAAGTGCCTTATAAGTGAGTAGCAAGATTTTTAATTCAACTCTATATTTTACTGGAAGCCAGTGCAATTGCTGGAGAACTGGAGAAATGTGATCAGTATAAGTTGTTCTAGAGAGAACACGAGCTGCAGAATTCTGAACCAATTGAAGCTTATGCAGCAATTTGGAGGGAATACCTGTAAGAAGACTATTGCAGTAGTCTATACGTGAGGTGACTAGTGCGTGAATGAGAACTGCAGTATTATTATTTGAAAGAAATGGATGTAGACGATTAATATTGCGCAAATGGAAGTATGCAATCCGTGTGATATTATTAATCTGAGCTTTAAAAGATAGTGTGCTATCCATGATGACACCCAAACTTTTAACCTGAGAGGAAGGACAGATTACAGTATTATCAATGTGTAAAGAGAAACAATTAGATTTAGACACAACAGATCTAGTGCCAACAAGCAGAGCCTCAGTTTTTTGCCATTTAATTTCAAGAAGTTCGCTGAAAGCCAGTCTTTAATTTCAGCTAAACAGCTTGACAAAGATCGCGGAGGAAAAGAACCGGTAGGTTTGGCAGACAGGTGAAGTTGGGTGTCATCCGCATAACAGTGAAAATTAATACCATATTTCCTTAAAATATCACCAAGAGGGAGCATATATATAATGAAGGGAAGCGGGGCCAAAACAGAACCCTGGGGAACACCAGTGGTGACTGTAGATAGTCTTGAACTAAAACCTTTTAATTGAATACACTGACTGCGTCCAGATAGACATGAACTAAACCAAGACAGAGCAGTGCCAGTAATACCAATGGAAACTAATCTGTCAAGAAGTATGTTATGTGAGACAGTATCAAAGGCAGCGCTCAAATCAAGAAGGACAAGTATAGTTAAAAGCACAGAGTCAGCTGCCAACAGTAGAACATTGGTCATTCTGACAAGAGCAGTCTCAGTGCTGTGGTGGGGACAAAAACCAGATTGGAATTGTTCATACAAGTTATTATTGGACAGATGTTCATGAATTTGAATTGCAATACACTTTTCAACTACCTTAGAGATGAATGGTAAATTTGAAATTGGACGAAAATTTTCAAAATCAAATGGATCTTCAAAACACTCTATTGAAACGGTGCTTTATTTGTATGTTTTATGCAACATTGAAATTTTGCAAATAAGTAACTTTGTAAGGAAACATAGCTAGTGTCTGTCCCCATGCGCTACAGCAATCTATAACGTAACTCTGAGTCTTTTAACTTGCCATGTCGCACTTTGTTTTGAACGTGCGTTTCGTGTGAACAACTGATTTGTGATCTCTCTCTATTCACCTTATTTTTATAAGGTCATTTTGTAACTTGAATGTGCACTACTTCCGGTTTCATTCACTTCCAGTTTATTTCAACTGTACAAAATAGTTTGTTATGCTACTTAAAATTGCAAACTGGTATTTGTTATTTTTTTTTATAATACCACAATCATAAAACTATTTGTTGGGCAAATAGTTTTACCGTTTACTGCACTTTATTTTTTCTATTTATCTAACTATGGCGGTTAATTAATCAGAAGTTTTGCACATTTATTTGACCTGTTGACTAACAAAATTGCACTAAATTAATTAATTTTACAGCTCTAGATTATTTCTATTGGTTTTACTAGTGACGGTTTGTATGTCTTGGTTCTGAACATAGACAGTAAAAGAAATGGACACAGCGACCCCATTGGATTCAACGGAGACAAGTGAAGTCAATTAGAAGCCCTTACTTCCTGGGGGTCGAGCGTACTGCGCAGATTCAAACTGAGCTTGAGGACGTAGATGTCACGTGAGCAACCTGTACGTCTTCTAATCGCTGTGCCGAGAGAAATCTGAATCACCCACCAAATCTTGCAGAGAAGGCGAGCGTGAACAGGAGCACATTTTGTTAAGTATTCTAGTTAATTATCTCCCATGACTTTATGCCTCCACGTTCCCCCGATAGCCTCATAGACAGTAAAAAAATTGCCTGCGAGCTTCTCCTCCTGTCCATACGGTAATTTCTCTACTGTGCGACAGAGAGTCGCTGGTTATGACGCAATCGTTAGCCTATTTTTCACAAAAACTGCTTCTACGGGACGATAACGTAAGATACAAGGTAATGGAGCCTTTGATACATTTTCGTGTAAAGTTATTCGCTGTCAAAGTGACGCCAAAATGAATGGGAGTCAATGGAAAGCTAACAGCAAGTGGGGGTCCGCTAGCCAATGGCGGCACCCAGGGGTGCTTCAAAAAAATATGAAACATCTCGGTTACGTATGTTCCCTAAGTAGGGAACGAGATGCTGCGGTGACGTCACCGTATGGGAACACCCCTCGGTGTGACGAATGTCTGAAGCCCTATACCATCCCGCCAATCCTATTGGCCAAATAGCACTTGGCACCACCCCTACGCATGCGCACGCATCGTATATCTGGGTGCCGCTCGCTATTTCGCTCAGATTTCATGAACTGAAGAAGAAGAATGCTATCAAGGTATGGAATGGCCAGTACCGCAGCATCTCGTTCCCTACTCAGGGAACCATGTTTACATACCTAACCGAGATGTTCCCTTTCATAGGTCACTTCGATGCTGCGGTGACGTCACCGTATGGGCACGCTATACCATAACGCCTGACGTACCTGATAGCTGGGATCCAAGGAAGCATCTGCTCAAGCGGAGAGAACCCGGGAGCCAGGAGCCATCCTCACATCCAGACTGTAAGACTTGATAAAAGTGCTCGGTGAGGACCAACCTGCCACAGCACAGATATCATCCATAGAAGATCCACTGAGAAAAGATTGTGAAGAAGCCACTGTACTCGTGGAATGAGCTCTAATTCCTAAGGGCGAAGCGAGTCCGCGCGCCTCATAGGCTAAAGATATTGCTTCCACCAGCCAATGGGACATGCGTTGTTTTGTGACAGCATGGCCTTTATTCTTATGTCCAAAACAGACAAACAGCTGGTCAGACTCACGCCATGGGGCTGTTCGATCAACATAAGTCTTTAGCGCTCTGACAGGGCAAAGACTTAGATCTCCTGACCCCGCCTCAGCAGGGGATAAAGCCTCCAAGACCACTTGTTGAAAACGAAAGGGGTCAGAAGCGACCTTAGGGACATAATTAGGCCTCGGTTGCAACAACACCTTTACAGAGCCCGGTGCAAATTCCATGCACGAGGGTGAGACAGAAAGAGCCTGTAAATCCCCAACTCTCTTGAGGGAGGATAAAGCCATAAGAAGAACTGTCTTCAGAGTCAGGATTTAATCCGGTATAGTTTCCAGGGGCTCAAACGGATGCCCTGATAAACCTTGTAACACGATAGATAAATCCCATGAAGGAACTCGCACAGGGCGGAAAGGCCTGCATAAAACGAGAAACCAGCGGATAACGGCCCACTGAGGCACCATCTATGTTGGCTGAAATGGCTGCCACGTAAACTTTTAGAGTGGCTGGCGTCACTCCATCAGAAAAACGGTCCTGAAGGAACTCCAGTACTGAAGCCACTGGACAGTAAACTGGATCCGTATTACGAATTCCACACCAGGTCGTAAACAGTTTCCACTTGAAAGCATATAAGCGTCTCGTAGAAGCTGGTCTAGAATTAAGTATAGTCTCGGTGGTTTCAACAGAAAGATCGGTACATACTAGCTCACTCCGCCATGCCCACAGTTTCCATAGATCTGGCCTTGGGTGCCAAATCATTCCCTGTGCTTGTGATAATAAATCCTGTCTGAGGGGAATCTCCCATGGAGAGGCCACTAACAGACTGATCAGGTCCGCAAACCACGGCTGTGTGTGCCACCGCAGAGCCACCAGCAGCAGCTGTTCACCGTTTGGGGGTGCAATCTCCATTTCCCCTGCTCCAGAGTCTGTCTGGATAGCAAATCCACTCCGAAGTTTAAACGTCCGGGGACATGAACCGCTCGGATCGACAGAAATTTGTTCTGAGACCAGAGAAGAATATGTCTCGCCAGCCTCCACAGGGGGCGAGAGCATAATCCTCCCTGATGATTCAGATATGACACAACCGCTGTGTTGTCTGACCTGAGCAGTACATGACGGCCGATCAGCAGATTCGAGAAATACTGGAGAGCTAGAAAAACTGCCAGTAATTCTAACCTGTTTATGTGCCAACTGCGTTGTGTCGCTGTCCACACTCCGTGGGCTGGGCGCCCTTGACAAACAGCTCCCCAACCGGTCAAAGACGCATCCATCGTGACAGTCTCTCGGAAAGCACAAATCCCCAGCCGAACCCCGGCTAGAAGAAATTCGGTTGACATCCAGAGTTTTATCGACGTGACACACCTCCGTGTCACTGAAATCGTCTGATGCGGAAGACAACGGGGTGAAATGTTTCCGTCTTTTCATCCACCACTGAAAAGGGCGCATGTGAAGTAATCCCAGACGGATTATGGGGGATGCCGTTGCCATTAGACCTAAAAGTCTGAGGCACAAGCTCAACGCCACTGTGTGACCCGCTTTGAAGCGACGCACGCATGACGCGATCAACTGAGCGCGCGGGAGAGATAGCTTTGCTGTCATTGCGCGAGAGTCCAAGTCTATTCCCAGAAAGGATATCTGTTGAGAGGGAATTAAAACACTTTTCTGGAAATTCGTGCGTAAGCCCAGGCTGTTTAAATGATTCAGCACAAAATCCGATGAGAGTGTGCTTGAGTCTGCGATTGTGCTATCACCAGCCAATCGTCTAAGTAGTTCAAAACGCGAATGCCTTGGAGCCGCAACGGGGCCAGAGCTGCGTCCATGCATTTTGAAAAAGTACGGGGAGCCAGAGCTAAGCCAAAGGGAAGAACGCGGTACTGATACGCTTTGCCCCCTCAAGTGAATCTGAGGAACTTCCTGTGTCTCTTGATGATCTGAATATGAAAATATGCATCTTTCAGATCGATCGTGACAAACCAGTCGTTTGGTTGAATCTGAGACAAAATAGACTTTACCGTTAACATCTTGAATTTGCTTGTCCTGAGTGCAAGATTCAAACGGCGTAAATCCAGAATGGGTCGCAACACGCCATCTTTTTTTGGTACCACAAAATAGCGCCTGTAAAAGCCTGACTCCATCTGAGAGGGGTGTACTTCTTCTATAGCCCCTTTACTCAGCAGAGTTGACATCTCCTGTTGCAGCACCGCTATTTCCTTCGGTTTCACAACCGTGGGAAGAATTCCGCGGAAAGGGGGCGGGCCTTTTCGAAACTGAATGGTGTATCCGTGACGAATTGTGCATAACACCCATTGTGAAATGCCGGGCAAGCGTTCCCGCGCGTCCCGAAACAACATTAGCGGTCTCAAAATTTCCGCTTCCTGCGACGCTGTCATACGCATTTAAATGTCCGGGCACGAAAAGCTTGTGGCGTTCGTGAACAGGGGAAGTGCATGCGTAAAAGTCGTTGCGTCTCGTTGTGTATAATCCTAAAACGTGTCCACAGCAGGAATTAATCCAACAGGATTAACATCTGGCTCTGCCGCTAGCAAAAAAGCGGTGTTTGCGGTGAGACAGTCAGTGTTTGAGTATGGGGACTGCAGTGAGAGGGTTGGATGCGCAAAAGCGGTCCAACAGCGCACTCTAGTGGAGGGTACAGTCCCTGGCAAGCGGCGAGAACATCAGGAGCTGCTATTCGGGGCCCGAGAACGAGAGGCATTAGCCGTCGAGCTCAGGTATAACCTCTTCCGTTGTCGCTGGTGAGCCAGTGGAAAAACCTTATGACCCCAATCCTTACGAGGGGGTGCCATAGGTGAAGGCTCTTCCCGAGAGGCAACTCGTTGGCAGTGAGAGGAGGTTGAGTGAGAACGTGCATCCTCCCTGGGCCTGCGAGCAATCAGCTGGTGGAAAGCGGCTGATTGCTGTTTCGCTGCTCTAAATTTTTTCACCACCGAAGTGACAGCCTCTCCGAACAAACCGTCCTTAGAAACGGGGGCGTCCATAAGAAAAGACTTGTCTTTTTCTTTGATATCGGTGAGATTAAGCCAGAGGTGGCGCTCGACCGTAATCAAACCAGCCATGGAACGTTAGTGATATGCGCCTAATACGGCTGTTTCCAGGACTTCTAAACCTCTTGGTGGAGGTCCGGGAAAAAAGGCAAGGGCCTTCGGTGCTGCACAGGTGTACGACTAGTTAAGAAACGGTCGTCCAGCTTAGATGAAGGTTGGGCCTCGGCCTTCTCAACCTCCCAATCCAGTCCCAATTTACCCACCGCGCGAGAAACCACATCTAACAGCTCGCTGTAAGATGGGGAAACACGCTTCTCCTGTCCACTAGGAGGGAGAGAGCTAGTGTCGGCCGCGAAGTCCTCAGACCCCGAGGCCGCAGTGGATAAAATGTCATCGTCATAACGTCCACAACCGTAGGAGATGGCGTCGCATGCCTCCGGTGTGGGCTGAAAATCCTCGTTAGAGAGGACGACCGGTTCAATAAAGCTCTTTTCCTGCACCAGGGTAGGGGAGAGCGAGCGACGTGGAGAAAATTCCAGCGCTGTGCTGTCCTCAAAATCCATGTCGCACGTGTCACCCCAAGCTATCGCCTCATGCGGTGCTTCGGCAATTTCGGAAATTTATCGCGTCCGCGAAGAGGAGTTAGCACTGCTCGTAGAAACCGCTGAGAACGCGAGATGATTCTAGGGCACAGATGATTCGCTTCCCTGAAGGAATGAAATCTGAGCGAAATAGCGCACGGCACCCAGGTATACGATGCATGCGCATGTGTAGGGGTGGTGCCAAGCGCTATTTGGCCAATAGGATTGGCGGGATGGTATAGGGCTTCAGACATTCGTCACACCAAGGGGTGTTCCCATACGGTGACGTCACCGCAGCATCGAAGTGACCTATGAAAGGGAACCCTGCCCTACTGGTTCTGAAAGCCGGTTAAATCGCTGGGTAGCCTAAGTTCACTTCCGTTGGTTGTTTGTGGGCGATTCAATAGACGGGATCACGTGAGCTTCACTGTCCCCACCCCCTCTGGTCTTTGTTGCTCATGTCGCCTCAAATATCCTACTATTATTTAAAAGCCAATCGATGTCAATTGGAGTTTTTATCTCAGTTTCAACTGCGACAGTTACAAAACTGGGTCTTATTGCTGCAGCATTGTGTGTAGCCTCAAAACGAAATCTCATTGGTCCAAAATCTCCCCAAAATTATAATAAATGTATTTTTTTAGATATGGCTTAAGGTTACACGTCTCCTTTGTTGACCTGTTTCTTCTGCCAATTATATAGTCTAAAATCAAACTCTGTTCTCACACTGAAGGCAAATGCACTTTAACAAAAATAATGAACTTTGGCTAAACGGGAGAGCATCTGCTCAGCTACAGGAGGGTAATTGGGCTGATCTGCTCTTGTAAACACTGCGGATAAGACCAGCATAAATGTCTGGTTAGAGGCAATCCAAGTCCAAGCAGGCACATTTTATGTTTATGGAGCCTCTGCAGATCCCCCTTATTGAATCAAATGTTTTTTTTTTAGTGTCAACCTATCCATATTACACTGAGCTTAAGCAGAGACAGAGAGAAAGAGAGAGAGAGAGAGAGAGAGAGAGAGAGAGAGAGAGAGAGGGGTCACAAACAGATGTTTAACCAGTTCTCTTTAAAAAGAGACTGGACCAGAAATACCTGCAATTAAACCACAGTTGGTCATCAAACCTCTATCAAATAAATGACTTATTTAATAACAACCATGGTTGTGATATTTTTGTGGTTGTGAAACCACAGATGAATCAAACTGCGCTTTGTTTGTGGGGGTGTAATGATGATTCACATTATTAAATTCAGACAAAATGTTAAGAAAACGACTAACTTGTCTTGCAAAACATAGAAGTGATTAAGATCTTGGAGCATTGGCGTCTCCTGTTGTCTAACAGGAAACCAGCAATATATTAACATGAATTGCTCCTACTTTTAGATATGTAAGCAATTGTTTTTAAATTCTCATAAGACATTTCAGAAGAAACATCTAAGACATAATAGCAATATTAGTAATATATCAGTTTGAACTGCACGGGCAAGCTTGATTCCGAGTAATGCTTTTATAAATATCTGAGTACTTATCTATAAATAAATAGTTAATATAAATTAGTAAATAGTAAAAATAATAAATAGTAAAAATAAAAAATGTTTTACCTTCAACATCACAATTATTTATTTATTTAATGGCATTTGTCAATCGTATACACACTCCTGAATCAAAGTGTTGGTAGACTGGAAGAACCTAATAGTTTTGAATCAGTGTGCAGAAATAGTGTTCACTGGTTTAGTAGATGAGGAAGGTCAGACTCCTGCTTGTACAGTACAACAAGTGTCAGCATATAATTATATATATTCACACTCTAATATCATTCAGCATTAGAATATGACTCTTCTCAGTGTCTCAGTGGCCATTTTTGACAGTAACACTATTCTTTGCCACTAGAGGGCGCTGTAAGGCTGTGTAAATTGCCATCGAAACTAAGGAAATGTACTTTGACGTAACAGATTTCCCCAGTTATGTTTATATAATATCTCTTTAAGAGTTAGATTCATGCTTTTATAGTCAAACATAACCATATACACACGATAAATTAAGGATGAAACAGTACACCGTTAACTTATCATGACTGTCTCAAGCAAATTGTTTTTGTTTGTAATTATTGAAAATCTGTTCATCAATGTAACTCAGATTCCACTGATCTTTTTGGTAAGGTGCTGCTGTTAGGCACATTTACAGACATGACTTCCAAAACACTGCAACATGTTTTTGTGCACTTGATTTAAATCTGAATGAGGTGCAGGATCTGATTTGCACAGTGTCAGTGTTTAGGCAGTGGCCAGTATGCACAGGTCATGTTTGTCAAAGATAATTTCCCTTAGGCAAAACTGTGCAAACAAAGAGAGATCAGCTTGAAAAAAAAAAAAATGCTCCGCACACATGCGGTGATGAAAAGATGATAATTTAGTGTCTTGTTTAATTTGATCTAAGCAAAAATAATGACTAAATGACTGATTTTAAATAATAAACTTTAGTATGATCAAAATGTGTTTTATAATATTTAATTAGTACAGGTTTTTTAAATTTTACATAGATATATCTTTTACACTGGATGATCAATGGAATGTTATTTCACCCATGTCCCATGTTTTTAAATCTCAAACATAAAATTATACTCTTTATTTGCAAGTAATTGCTTTCTATGTATACAGTATAAAATCTCTTTGTCAAACTTAATTTGATGCGGATAACAAAAAGGGTTTTGTCTTTGACCCACACATTTAAAAAGGTTTACTTTGAACCATGACTATCATGAGATTTTCTTGGGGTTATACTATTTGAAATCTAATGTTTAAAGACTTTGATTTGTTCAAAACCAAAATCAACATTTTAAAATTTAAATAACAAATGAGGTCAAATGACTTTATGGTGTTATTTTGTTCAAATATATTTGACAGTTTCAAAGAATATATTTTAATTCCTTAAAAAAAAAAAATTAAAAGCTGAATTTATGTTTTGTGAAAAAAAAGACAATAGTAAACATGTAATATGTAATGTAATGGACGTAGATACAAAAAAAAAAAAAAAAAAACATCTCTTTTTGGAATTTGTGTGCTTTGGGAGGGTCAGAGGTCACGTTTTAGAACTTAACTTGCAGTTTGTAAATTTACCCAAGTAAATTTATTACTAGCATATTTCCGGGCCCTACCATATTAAAGTGAGAAAAACAAAGCAGGAAACTAGGACACTTTGTTTAACAAACATGTACACACACACACACACACACACACGTTAGTTAAAAAAAAAACAGCTTTATTAATTCCTCTCGTTCAAAGAAATATAAAAGACAGAGTTATTTCTATATTTACAGAGCATAGTTTTTGCTTCAAACAAACAGAAACAAATCCTACTTGTACAAATTGAAAAAATAACCCCTGCTGTGACTGCTCGATAGCAGATGTCAGCAGTAAAGAAAATGATCCTCTTCATCTCTCAATAATAGTCTGTGCAAAGAAAAGAATGCATATCAAACACACGTGTTGCTGCTACATTAAGGCAAACCCCTAGGAACAATACACTCGGGAAACTCTTGATTAAAGTGACAGTGTCGATTAGATCTTTTTTTTTTTTTTGCCTTTCTTTAGAAAACTCACATATCTTCCACAAAAAACAAACAAAAACAACAACAAAAAAAGCATAAAAAGGTCAAAATCTCTTAAAACGGTGAGCATTGCACTGACAGACCATTCAGTACCCTTTAAGCAAATCACAGGTAGACCATAACTGTGGAATAAAAGCTTTAGAAAGCATAAACCTCTGGGCCTCAAGCAGTGTTTGCCAGTCACATTATGGAAGCTGTGAATCTACAGATGAATGGAAGATTAGTAGTTTGACAACTTCCTCTCTACTCAAAGTGCTGCAAGGGTTCGTGCCCCTCGCCATAAATACCTCTTCACTGGCATGGAAACTATAAAAACCTCAAAACAAACCTAAAACAAACTCAAATCCACTGCAAAAGAAATATACTTAAAGTGGACGCTGCATATTAAAAGCAAAACGTAAAATTACATTAAGGAAAGAAAAGGTAGTTCCTCAGGGCATACAGATTTGTGCAGGTTATGAGGCAAAAATATCAGTTCAAACGTTCTGCATGCTGCGGTGCATAGAAAATAAAATAAAAAAGTACATTTATCAGATCAACTGATACAATTCATTTAAGAGACAAACATTAATAGAGCTCCTCAATGGTTTCAAAAACATCAGTTCTTTGAGGAGAACCCAACCGGCGCGGTGTTAACTGAACTCAAAGTCCTGTGGAAGAGAGGCGGGAAGGCTCAGTTTTGGTAGATCTTCTCTGTGGTGTTGTAGTCGTTGTTGGTAGTGCAGGTGTGGGAGGCCATGCCTCGGTGGATGGGTTCGGGGCTGTTGTGTCCCCCGCCGATGGTCAGGTTGAGCAGACTGGTGCACGTAGGCAAGTAGACGTGCTGGACGTGTTCCACCTCTGAACGACACACTGGGCATGACTGTACAGAGACAAAAAGAGACGCCATTAGTCTGCATCCACCACAGTAACGTGCTAGGAATACTGCGATACTGCCGGTCATGCGAGTCGCCGGTGGCATATGCTGTGCACAGCACAAGTGTCAATAGAAGAGATTTTGCTTACTGCTTATATCACGCTAGATGTATTTGCACAGCAAGTTTTCTGTTATTTAAATACGAGTGCAATAAAGAAATGTGCTAAAGGAACACGTCTCAAACAAGTCTGTAAGGCCTGTGATATGATGCAGCGTTGACATTTTACTGGAACGACCTTTACATATTTAGAGCTTTGCTTATTTTTGTGATGTTAAAGTGCAGTCATTTTGTACTTGTCCTTTAATTACGAATAAGTCTTTTGGTTTATTTCCATAAAATTCTAAATTAAAAGAGAAAATAATTGAAGTATTTAATTCATTGGATTATACAAAACTAAGCATTATTACATAGTTATTTCATTTCTAAACATTTTATTACATTTCCAGCATAATAAATTAATAAATAAATAAATACATACATCTAAAACTATTAAAAACTGAGTTCAGTAATTTAAATAACAAAATATAAATATTATATGAAAATAAATGTATAAAATGTTTAGAAATGTTGCCTTGGCAATTATATTAAAACACTAAAACGACTAAAATGGAAATAAAAATAAATTAAAGCTTTTTAAATGGATACTAGAAAGTATAAAAATAAAAGCTAATTCAAATTATTAATAAATACTACAATACAAAATACTAAACACTGCATGTGAATCCAGACATCATTAAATCAAATTTTTTTTATTTTTTTTTAAACAAATAATAAATTAACTCATAAATTGATTATATTAATTATTATTATTATCATCATAAATTCAAATATGCTTTTGGGGAGTCACATCACATGAAATTTTGCAACCTGAACTAGCCTCATCTATCATAAAATGTTGAAGTTCTGATATTTGATGTCGTTTCAATTCTGACGTGGTTGCACCACATGACTTTAATTTGATAAAATGACTTCCTAAAAATGGATATCTTAAAGTTTTATTAAAACATATATTTTAAGAAGTAATACTAAAAGATTATGCCAAGCCACTTCCTTATTATATCAAGACCCTTTTAACACCCTGACATTTGACACAATGTTTGGTCAAATCTACTGAAACCTGAATGTTCTCTGACCTGCAGCTGTTCAGCACAGTTCTGGCAGCACACCATGTGACCGCAGGGGCAGAAGGCAGCGTCGATCTCTTCCTCGCAGCACAGCATGCACAGTAGCGCTTCCCGCAGTTTCTGCAGCTTCTCCTGCAGCAGCCGGCTCTGCTGGCAGCCCCCGCAGTCCAGCGCCCCCTCCTGGTCATGGGACGGCGATCGGGACGACGGAGTGTGCTCCCCTGGCCTCGACATCATGTCCACGATACCAGCGTTATACAGCGCGCGTCTGGCGTAGTCGTACACCTCCTTGGAGGTCCGCCGGATGTCGAATACATACTTCTTGCCCAGGTTGATGTTCTCATTAAGGAAAAGTGAAGCCAGGTGACCCTTGAAATCACGGCTGTATTGCATCATGACGGCGTTTGTTACAGTGTCGCACCTGCAGACAAAAACAAGAGTGATCGGTGAGCAAGACTGCATTATCACACATTAGCACATTATCTGCTCGGCATCTTTGCCACACAGCAGCTCAAACCATCCATTATCCATCAGAGATGATGGGCTGCTGGAAAGGTGCTGTAGATGTGAAAATGAAGGATGTTGCAGCTTGTTAAGAGTTCAAGGGTAGAGAGCAGCAGCTGTTCTCCAGCATCTTGGCAATATGATCTCTTATCGAGAGCTGAAGAAACAGCACCTCACAAACTAACACACATTTAAACCGGTGAAATCGGTTCTATTACCAGGCTGTCTAGAGTCTTTACACAGCAGATAACATTGCTCTGCGTCTGATTAAAGTTCAGTGTAATGATGCAAGGTTGTATAACAGCTACATTTTAACCCTTATGCGTTGTTGGGGACGTTTTTGTCCACTAGGGGGTAAAGTTGAGTCTTATTTTGGTCACAACTTTCTCTGTGTTTGAGCTAATGGAATGATTTTTGGTGACAAATCTTATTTTGACCCATATTTTGGGAAAATGCTTTGAAATTTTTCAAAAACTCAACGGTACACTGTGGGCAAATTCACTAACCTTTCGTTATGTTCGTGGATGAAAACATCTAAATTAAACTGCTGTAAAAATGTATCAGATAAATATTTTTCATTTTTTTTTGCATAAATCTGTTAAAATCAACCTCAGTCCTGATCAAAACTACCAAATGTTTAAAAAAATTCCAAGATTTTAACTCTTTAATTACCAAGTTCATAAATGATGTCACTGATTTGGGGGAAAAAAAAACCACACAAAATTACATATTTTCAATATAAAAAGTGATTGTGGACTGGATATTTTTTTACCTTTTATCACAGTCTTGGGCATTTCAAAGATTAGTAACAAGATTGGCTTTGATGCATTGTTAATTTTTGTGCAGCATTAGATTTAAATTTTTTCTCCCTCATTTGTTGTTGGTGGCTGTTTTTGCCCCATTGACTTCCATTATAACGACATTTTTTGATTGCAAAGCCATGACACCATATAATCATGCATTCTTGATTTTTATTTGTGGTTTTCCCTTTTGGGAAGAGGTAAAATTTGTTATTTTTACAGTTGATCACTAGGTGGGACCATTAACCCTTTAGATAGGCATATGCAAAAAAGGCTTACTTTCCCAACCTTTTTCAACTCGCGGCCCACACAACCAAACACATATGTTTGCGCGGCCCACTGCAAAAAAATTAACTGACCCAGCTATTGTTGGGTTAATAACTTAGTACTCAGAAGCTGGATTGTTAACTGTATTTATTGAATGAACTAGGGCAGGGGTGCCCAACCGTGCTCCTGGCAATCGACTGTCCTGCAAAGTTTAGCTCCAATCCTAATCAAACACACCTGAAGCAACTAATTAAGGTATTCAGGCTCACTTAAAAATTAAAGGCAGGTGTGTTTGATTAGGGTTGGAGCCAAACTTTGCAGGACAGTCGATCGCCAGGAGCAGGGTTGGGCACCCCTGAACTAGGGCTTATGGCAAAAATATATAAATCCCGTGTCCAGGGACTTTTTTTTCTTTTTTGCCATGCATTGTTCATAGAGCTCAATTGTAGCGGTGCCTCCAGTGTTGAAATAGATTTGTTATATATTATACAGGTTCACGTGTACTCCGTTTGCAGTGCGTATAGAGTATGTGTAGGCGTTGCAGAAGCAGCAGCGAGAGCACGTTATTGTAACATGAAAGCACGTTATTGTAACGTGAAAGCACATTAAAATAATGCACGAGCGCGAATCCCTCTGTTCGCACGCAGATTTCCTTTGCTCTGTCACAAAACCAGACGTGCTTGCTCAGATACACGCTGCTCTCGTCCGGATTACAGAATAGAAAATAACTCGGGCTGGCACCGCTCAGCAAAACGGGAAAACCAGATCCAGGCAGAGCTCGGCAGCGGGTAGACAGTCAGCGGAGCAAGCAGTCAGGGAACATGTTGACAGCCATTTATGCATGTTTGAGTTTGTTGTTCTGTAGCATATGCAGCAAAAATATTAATTGGTGGTTTATTCTTAAACCAATCAGCGAGCCAGAATAGTGGAAGCAAAGTTACAGTTTAATATTTATTTTTTGTTATTTAATTATATCAATGAAATGATGTTATTGTGTTATGACTTAAACATTTTTACATATATTAACAATATTATTATTTCTTTTAATAGTAATTAACACTAAACACTAATTAACACTAAAACAGGTTGAAAACCACTGGCCTACTAAATTATTAAAATAGGATTAATTAATCCATCCATTATCGATTTAATTTTGATTGGATTTTATTCATGGATTTTTTTAATTTTATTTATACATTTCAGAATGGTTACTGGCAGAGCTGCTTGACTGCACATGATGCACATAATAATGATGCATCACTGTGCTGACTGAGGGGTTTTATGGTGTCTCACCTGTAAAAGGCGTGCGTCTCTGTGATGGCCCGATACAGACCGCTGGCTGCTCGATTACTGATTAACTTGAACAGCAGGACCACATTGTCGCCGGTTTCCTTGGTGATCGTCAAGTACACGCTCTTCCCTGATTGCGTGGCAATTTGTATTATAGGATAAGATATCCTGAAATGAACGGAAAATATGGCGCATTACTAAAAGGCAGCGATGGCACAAATTTATTTAAGGTTACACGGCTGATTCTGGGATGTGATTTTATGACAGTTACGCCATCAAGAGCACTCCAAGCTGTGCCTAACCTGTTAACCAGGCTGAAGTCCTCTCGGCAGATAGCGATGCCATCTGGTCCCACTCCGAAGGCCAACCTCTGTCCTTCAGCGTCCCGCACCCAGTGCCACTCCACCCCATAATGCTCCAGAGATGACACCAGCTGCAGGGCCTGGTACTCCACCGACGCCTGGCTCAGACCCTCCAGAGCCTTGTGCTTGGATATGATACTGCCAAAAGAACAAGAGAGACATTAGCTGGGTCTCCATCCAAAGTAGCAAATTTAACTTACGCGCAAAATTAAGAGTATCGCATAAAACATTTGCAAATAAGCACAGTTTCCATCCAATGAGTCAAAGAGAACAAAACGGTCACTTCCTGATAAAGTGGCACTACATATCAGTAAGCAACTGAATATAATAATTTTCATATTTAATAAAGCGTGCAGATAAAACATGCGTGGGAACACAGTTGTGTTAAGACAGTTCTGGGAGGCAATTATACAGAAATACTTTGACATTGCTTGGGCATTTCAATGAAAAAAAAAAAAAAAAAAAAAAAGTGACTATGCTAAAAATTTCTAATCATGTTTATTATGGCTGGCAACAGATATGATGGCTCAAAGTGTATGAAGGCATTTAACTTAACATGTCTACAAACAACAACAGAAATTGTTCAATTAAATGTAAAACTACTTATTACAATTATATTAAAATTAAAAATTAATCTAAATTATACTAAATTCAAGATAATTAAAAAAAAACAACAAAAAAAAAACAATTCCAGTATCTGCCAAATCAGACTAATAATAATAAATAAACACATTATAATATATATATTATATTGTAAATACTGTTATGAGATAATTACTTGTCTCCAGTTTAAACAATAAACCATTAGCCATAATACAATACAATATCTGCTGTCAGTATCTGCATATAAAACAGACTGGTTGATAATTATAAAAGACAATGTTAACATGGGCAATGCTAGTATGCTACTGTGCACAAACAAGTAAGACATGTCAATCACTGCCAAAGTCCATGGTTTCATGTTCCCCTGTATGAAGCTCTTTGATTTTCTTCTTGTAGGCATTAGTCTTAATTTGATTCAGTGACAGTGATGATTAATCACTACAGACAGATTTCATTAATCCTCTTTGATTGTAGCTGATTAGGTCCTCTGTTATCTAACCCAAACAAGCCAAAGAGTCTGAACAGAACTCTATAAAAGGAGCAGTGTGATTAGTCAAACCGCATTAGGAGTGCTTTGTTTACAGCCACACAGCTCTGGATAAGATGTTCACAAGAGCGCACAGATTACAGCTCAGCTCCCTTGACTTGGGCCCGCAAGTAATCGCCTAAACGCCAAACAACCAGTTTAAAAGTGTATCTGAGGGTCAGAACAACCTTTACACCAGAGAAAGTACACTTATCTGGGTGGCAGTTTGTGGGATCTTTTTAGATTTAGCTTTTTAGTTTCACTTTTATTTTAAACATTGTATTGCGTTCGTAACCGATGCGTTTACATCTCATAATCAGAACTGCAACCCAGTGGAATTAATATCAGCCATGCAATCTAGCCACCAAAACCGGTGCACGCTAATGTGTGCGTGTGTAAACCGTTGGGAATGTGTTCATACTCACTGCATGACAACATGCTTTCACATTTGCAGTTCATATTTATACTACATGCCCTTACATTCACAATTTATATTTTATCAGATAAAGTACACCACCATTCAAAAAGTCTGGGGTCAGTAATATTTTTTAAAGAAATGAACACTTTTCTTCTGCAAGGACACATTAAATTGATCCAAAGTGATGCAGTTTTACAAAAATTTATATTTCGAATAAATGTTGTTCTTTTGAACTTTTTCCGTCACAGAATCCTGAAAGAACTGCAGCACACGTTCCACAAAAACTCTTTTAACATTGATAATAAATGTTTCCGCATAATAGAATGATTTCTGAAGAATTTGGAGTAATGATGGTAAAAAACAAAAAACAAAGAAAAAAAAAACAGGTTTGCATCACAGGAATACATTTTGAAATATATTCAAATAAATATTTTTGATCAAATAAATGCAGCCTTGGTTAGCATAAGAGACTTCTTTCAAATACAAAGTTTTAAGTGTATAAACGTATTGGCTTTAAAGTAAGTCTATGAATCTCCTCAATTATATATGAACAGAAAAATATTGCACCACATCAGGTGACCTCAGTCTTTATTCTCTCTAATTGATTTATAAAATTGATAAACTAAATTATCAGCTCTAGAAAGGAAAGTCCCAGGTTCAATACAAGAAAGACAAACTCGAACACCATTTTTGACAATGTTGATTACCACAGCAGATGTGTGTCATTTCTGACAATACGGCTTAACTTATTAAACCCAGAACACTCACTTAATGTTTTTGTAAAAGCATGATTAAAAACACACACAAGTTGAAGGTCATCGATATAATAGTGACATTTAGTTTGTGTACCTGTTGATGATGGCTTGGTTGGGCTCTGTGGCACAGAGTTCAGTGTACCAGTACTTGGCTGTGTTCTGGTTATAGTCCCCAAACTCTGCCTGGGCCAGGAGAGAGCTGAGCTCTTCGGCCTGTTCGGAGCACATCCGCAGATGTCCACGATGCAGATCCTCTTTCACATGCATAAAAAACAGGTGTCTGTAGAGCAGAAGAGAAAGACAAAGAAAATGAGAGCGTTAGTTACGAGTGGAAACCGGTGGCTGCTGGTACAGAACAGTACCGTGAGAGTGATCCATGCAGACTGAAACAGGCCACTGGGAACCAGCATTACAAACACACATCTCGCATATGCTCTCATGTGCTGGATCCAACTAGCATTGTAGTATGATCCATGAATGGAGATCATTTTAGTTGAACTGACTCTTTAAAAAGGAACAGAGAGAACCAGATATGGCCTGAAATCAATTGAAAATAACAAAAGGTCAAAGGAAAAGCAGAAATGACGGTTTCCATTCCAAATGGTCACTTTCACTTCAAAAACCAAACAGAAGAACTTTGCAATTGCATTTGTGTGTGTGTGAATTGGTTTGACTTTTGCTCCCGTCTCGGTCTTATCTCTCGTATCTGTTGTCCTTGTGGTTATACGGCTCTTAACGCAGAACATGTCGGTGTGTTATTAAACGATAAGCATGCAGTCTCATACAAAGCATGGAAACCACACTCACTACTCACTGCTGACATAAAGCTGACATAAATCCCTGTAGCTGTAATTCAGTAGGGCTTACTGTGAGTTTGACTGAGGACCGGTCTCTTTTCAGCTGTCTGTGGGACTGTCTGTATTTGTTTTTTTATTGATCAATGACAGGAGAAGTCCAAGAATAAAACTTGACTTTAAAGTCACATAAACCAGGCTTGCAGCCATGCGAACTCGGTCT
The DNA here is from genome assembly GCF_963082965.1 of Carassius carassius. Lineage (NCBI taxonomy): Eukaryota > Metazoa > Chordata > Actinopteri > Cypriniformes > Cyprinidae > Carassius > Carassius carassius. Next base: position 23,117,135 of record NC_081779.1, read on the forward strand.
TTTTATGGACTTATCTTGTTTTTCCTATTGATTAATTCTCTCTAAGGGAATGTTTTTCACCTTGACGAAGTGTCGGAATTCTTCCTGTTCAGATCGAATGTACAGATAGAAAGAATTTAAATTGCACCATAATGGTGAACAAGGTATTTTGCAAAGCACAATTATTTCTGTCATCAACAGTCAATAAATGATTGTTAGAAGAGACTTGGACTGGAAAATTTGGTTGAAAACTAGAACAAAAATATATAAAAAAATAAAAATAAAATAAAAAAAAGTTTGTATGTCTTAATTGTGCACGAGTAAAAAAATATATATATAGAAAATGTAAAAAAAATTACGATTAATTTTACTATTAGTGTTAATTATAAATTGCTAATAACATTGTTTATTATTAAATATTAAGTACAAGTACCAATTTTATTCATTTATATTATATATATATAAATATATATAATATATATAAATATATATAATATATTATATATATAAATATATATAAATATATATATATATAATATAAATGAATAAAATTGGTATATATATATATATATATATATATATATATATATATATATATATATATATATATATATATATATATATATATATATATATATATATTTATATATATATTTATATATATATATATTTATTTATATATATATATAAACATGCTATCATACGTTTTGAACAGGGAAAAACAAGTTGAAGCTTCGTGAACTGTATCAGCTGTTCATCTGCTCCTATGGTTCTTTACAAACCCGTTTAACTGCATCATGGGTAAATTACTCCCTAAACTCTCAGTTGTCTTGTACTAACAGCTCGGGCTCCTTCAGGCTTATGTATATCTGACCCAAAGCCCTTATGTCCCCATACCCTAATATCTACTTATGTCCACTACATGTCAAATTTTGCAAGTCCCCCAAGACTAAGTTTGGAGACCAAACAGAACTGATGTTTCCCCCAGTGAACCTCTGTTCCCCCAGCCAACAGAGGAGCATGGGAACACCAAAAACAGGCTGGGTGATACTCCTGCTCTGCACCCAGGCGAAGGCTCTTTAGGAAAACAAACACCAGCATAACAGTTCGCACAATGTTGCTGATAAACGCCCCAGGCTGATAAACATTGACTTTGGATGAAAAAAGACACTAGAAAAATGGTGGAGAATGAAAGATTGAGGTGGATTCATAGGGCAGACAAATAAACAAGACTTGCTGTTTGACAAAGGGAGTCTCGCCCGGACTGACAAGCCACTTCCCTGTGATGACATCAGATTCATGTGATGAATTACCTGGCAGGCAAAACAAAGGAGGCAGAGAGAGAGAGGTTACTAGCGGTCAAACTCCAGATACTCTGGGACGAACAAGCAGCGCCGGTTCAGTCATGAACGTTACAAGACTAATCTTAGAAACACGATACAGCCACTCGTCAGAGACAAACACAAGAGTACCATGACTTTATCAGCTATTAGCAGCTGTGAATAGCTGGTTGTGGTGGAGTCTAAATTCTCAATGCTATCAGATTAGTGGGCACGAGAGGGGGTCTGGGGGCCACAGATGGGCCCCACTCACTCTCACTTCACTTTATAGCTCTTCCAGCAAAGTGAAAGTGAATACTGAATGTCTGTGTGCACAAGGTCAAGCGTTCATTTTATATAGACAAACCTCTACATTGAGAGTACATCACGGTCTTATGCAACTAAATGTCAATAGTTAGTCATTGGCTAATAAATTCTTAGTATTTAATCGCCAGTGTGTGTGTTAGAGGCTAATTACAAGTTTAACACGGATATATCTTAACTCACTGAACACTCTGACTGAATGCTTAGGTTTCGCTCTCTGTCAAGCGATCTGTATACCTGTATTTGACACACCATGAACTCTAGTTTGAATGCGCATGACTCACCGTCACTTTGCTTAGAGTGCTGTGTTTCTCACACATGCAAAGAGAGAGAACGAGAGTCTTACAAGCTGAATCTTGCACTAAATGTAAAATAACAGAGTTAATTTAGAATTCTTCAGCTTTTTTTTCAGGGGCGCAGAAATGAAAAGCTTCTGCCCGGAGACAGCAACAAAGTGGCCAATCCGCATAGGAGTTTCATTCTTTGCAGGCGCCCTTTGAAACAATGTGGTTTCAGAGTTACAGTAATCAAATAACATTGCCATGTGGTGGGGGTTACTCGCAGTCAACGAACTCTAATAAACCCTGCCACCAGCTCCATGCATCACAGGTAAACGCCTCCTCGCGAACCCACACTGTTAATCATCATTCGCCCAAACAAGCAGATAAGTAAATACAGATAAAATTGGGTACTCAAACAAAGACATGCATTGTGAGCAACTGCCTCTGGTAAGTGATGCATTCTGCATAAATGGGTAATAATGCCGTAGGCTGGAAAAACTCACAAAGTTGAATGCGGAGACAACCCAATATCATTTCTGAGTAATTCACACTGAGCTCAGAGGTGCAAGTTACTATAGTTCATCCACATTTGTGGTTAAACCGGTTCTGCAATCATCGAAGCACATAGGACAATAGAGGTCTAGTGCTTTAATTCATAAAATGGCCATTAAATCAAGAGAAAAAGGGGAAGATGCATGCTCAAAACTGAATTTCACACCTCAGGTTTGCATATGAATGCATATACTGTTAATTATTATGCCTTAGAAATAAAAGTAATTTTTCATTGAAGCAGAAATATGACTTTACTGAGGAACGGCACACAGTCACCCTTTTTAGTTTTACTAAACTATTAAATACATGTGTGTTATACGCAAAGCTAAGGCTTCTGTTTTGTGGTCCATATTTGAAGCTTCAGGAGGATCTTGTGCATCATAAGGGCCTTCTCGCACCGCCAGAACCTTTTCATAGTACCAGAACTAATTGTGGAACTACCCACATTTGGGTGTTTTCGCACCGCCAGATTAGTTCTTACTCCGGAGCGAGGTCCAACCAGCACAACTGGTACTACCCGTGATGCAAGTAGACATTGATTGGCCAGAGGCATTTGAAAACGGCATCACCCACCATGATTTAAAACGCTGTGTAACACACCGTAAACATTGGGTCAACTTATTTCGCAAGTATAATGAACAGTGATAAATATATGGACGCTGAAGTGCAGGGACTCATATAGAGCTGAAACAACGAATCGATTTAATCGATTAAAATCGATTAAAATCGATTATTAAAATAGTTGTCAACTAATTTAGTCATCGATTCGTTGCTAAATAACTTATTTGCCGTAAGCGGCTCATTTCGTGCATATTTCAAATCTGCGGTGACCAAAGTGTGGCAGTAATGAGCCACCGGAGGTTTTACTCAGCCAGTACAACAGGAGAACTAGCGAATAGCCAATAGCTGGCCTCGTTTTATGTCACGTGCTTCCCGAACAGCTTCTCTGCAGCATTCAGCGGGATGTGGGAGTACTTTGAGCCTTCAAAAAAGAAAATTAACCTGTAAACTTTGCACTACTGAACTGTTTAAGAGGCCGTTCACATATCGCGTCTTTTGCGCGCTCATGTTCATTATTTCCAATGTAGGCGCGCAGTATGCGCGCTCATAATGGAAGCGACGCACCGTTTTTCCAGACGGGTCCACACAGCATCGAGTTAAAAACATTTCAACTTTTCAGAATGCGGCAAGCGCACCGCAGGTCATGTGACAAGAACTAAATAATCAGCTTCATCCTTTCCCGTAACAACGTTTAAAGCTCAGCCAAGATGAAGGAACAGCTGATCATAGTTGTATATGGATTTCCATTTTGAAATAAATTTAGTAGCAGAGCTACTGCAAGCAATTTTTAGAGCTGCAAATCCATTTATCCTTTGCTGAAATTTTCGCGTCTTCAAGGAGAGAGCACGTCATGGTTGCTTAGCAAAGGCAGATGCCTCAGGGGCGCTTCTGTGCGAGCGCTTTGGAAAGGAGGAGAAAGCGGTGCGCCTAGCGTTTTCCACGCGTTTTTAGGCGCGATATGTGAACGGCCCCTAAGACTTTTATTTGTGCAGATTCTCCAGTACAATGTTGTTTGCAAATGTTTAGTCGTAAAAGCTGATAACATTGCTTTTTAACAGTTAACATTTAAAGCTTTACAAACATGTTCTGTGATCAGTTTGTCGTTTACCAGTTCAAAATTCAGTCGTGCAGCCTAATTATGATTGAATGAGAGAGGTAAATGTTTAAAGATATTTGAAATGCACTTTTTTTTCCTAAGTATTCACTGCTCTTTTTCACACAGCAGGTTTTTTGTGTGTGTCCGATTTTTTTTTTTTCTGGAAAACCTTCTGATGGATTTTACTTTAAATTGTGAGTTCCATTCAGGTTTCATGCCACTTTATTCGAAGGATTGTTTACAATTTCACAGCATAAGCTATAAAGCGGTTTCCCAGTAAATAATAAAATACAACGCACTGCAATCTTATTCTGTTTTATCCTTATTCTTCGTGAAAATATGTTCTGAAAGATTCCTTAATAAGCTTCGTTCGGGATGTTAAACTACTTTAGGAGCTCTAAGGACTGCCATGGTGAAAACATTATTTGAAATCTCCTTGTGAAATTTGCTAGAGTATGGGTCAGTGTTTTTATTGCAGAAGAGTTCAACAAAGGATCACTAACACATAAAACAACTCCAGGTATATTTTTGATGAGGATATGACAATGCAAAATGGTTAAAGTCTCTTAAAAATCTATGCTGAATGATAAAGACCCTTTATTAATAATTTACTTGGGGGGAAAATGGAAAAAACTAATAAGTACATAAACCAATTAATCGATTAATCGTAAAAACAATCGACAGATTAATCGATTATCAAAATAATCGTTAGTTGCAGCCCTAGACTCATAGCAAATGTAGCGCTGCTAGTTGTCATTGGAGATCCCTCCTTTCCGTATTTTTCATCACTTTACGTATACGTCGACATTCCATGTCCATTATTGTGAAACCCACAAGAGACAACAAAAACACAGCTCCGATCACAGCATCCTCCATCCTCCTGTTGTTAAGTTGTTCTTTATTAACATTGTTGAACACCACGCACAAATAACGTCGCTGTCAACTGGAATGCAACCCTTTAAATGCTACTGGGAAATAGTTCGCACAAAATCGTCCCAGTACATGTAGTTCTGGAACTAAAGCGGTGCAAAAGGCCCTACAGTCTTCCTGCCGTAAAGAGGTAATCAGGATCTTTCTGGGATTGCTGGTGGCTTTGTTGTTAGGATTGGATGTAGGGCAAGAGGTTTGTCTCTGCAGTTGTCAGTTCATGCTCACGTTGACCCTGAATAGCACCCACTCACCAGTTCCTGCTGACAACACCCAGGGCCCTGACTGTGAAGAAAACAAGACCTGAGATCACAGCAGCATGTTTTGCATATTTTCAGGCGTAAAGAAAACCAGAGGTGTTGCAAGTATGAGAGCATGGTGTATGTTTCTGAACGAGTACCAAATGACCAGGGTAAGAGTATGTTCACTTATCATATAAACATTATTCGCTGCTCTTCCCAATGGGCTGAAGCTAAACCAGTGCACAGATTAATGTTTAAAAGAGCCCTTCTCTTATTTAAAGTGTGCTGTGCCTCTGCTAATGGTGCATTTTCCATAATTTCAGGATCCTTCAGTCCTGATGAGAAGGCTTAACACTCCAGCTCTCCAAAACAAAACAGGCATCTTTACACAAGCCTGGCACGCATTGCACGCCATAAAGACTAGCTACGGCGTAATCATGAGCATGGCATGGAACCATAGCGGAGTGCTGACTACTCACTAATGACCTTTTTTTTCCCCACATAATAACAAAAAACATCAACCATACATACATAGTTAAACAATTATATATTATACAAATATTATTGTGTATGTGTGCTGCTGTCTCAAACACTTGCAGACTAATATATATATATATATATATATATATATATATATATATATATATATATATATATATATATATATATATATATATATATATATATATATATATATATATATATATATATATATATATATATATATATATATATATATATATATATATATATATATATATATATATATATATATATACACACACACACACACACACACAGGGGCGCTGCACAAGATCCCGGGCCCTATGCATAGGCAGTCCTAATGCTAATATATATATATATATATATATATATATATATATGATAAAAATTCCAAATACTTTGTCAGAGTTTTTGCTTGTTTGTAACTGCCTTTGGGGGAGAAGTCGGTTTACTCTGTCAAACGAAGCGGCATTTGTCTCTGAATCGGAGATAGAATGTGGCATAGCTATAAAGAGCTTTAAAAACATGTCGGCTAACACTTGGCTTGACATGATTGTGAAAATCACGTCCGATTATACATGCTGAAATTAGAGCAGGGCAGATTACGAGACGCTTTTTTTGGGGGTGGGGTGGCGTTTCTTTAACATGTGAGTGTTTGTGGTTGGGAGAAGAGGTCAGTTGGCTCTGATCCTCAAAGGATCCAGTAATTCTGTAAACAGGATTAGGCCCTCAAGGCCAGTGGTTATCTTTAAACTGTACCGCGTTTGAGTATTTTTTCCAGCTCAGAATGAAAACAGAAAACAAATGTGCAAACACTGGAAACATTTGTGCCAAATCCCTTTTGCTGTACTAGTAAAGTTTCTTCTACATGGCAATCATCCACCAGCACTCTCCACTGAGGAAGAATAAGGATCTATTTTTGGAAGATGCACTTATACTAATGAACATGAGGAACTGTCATGATAATGGACTACAGGAGCAGAAGCAGTTACATTCGGCCCACTCTTGGTCTTATATTATAGGCTCTTTAGCACCGTTTAGTGCATCTTACATAACAGAGATAGAAAGGAAGTAAAGATATACTGTAAGATGCAAGATACAATGATGCCCGTCACAAAAATAGGGAGGAGTCAACAAATCAGTGATGCACCCACAAACACACCACATTGAATTATAAATTGCTCATAGAATTCTAAAATGTTGATTTGTTCCATGTTTGAATTGTATATACACATGCATGTTTTTGTTGCATATACATCTGTTCTAGATTCAATGCAAACACTGTGCTTTGGCAATACATTGTTACAACTGCCATGCCAATAAAACACATATTGAATTAAATTGAAAGGAAGTAGAGAATGGGTGAAATCCCGAGCAGAGTTCTAGTCCTGAACTGGAGCTAAGGTGCAGCAGGGATCGGTGCGCGGCCCTTTCTCATTCTGACATTTATGACTCCAAAATCTGTCAAGGCACACCAAATGTTTTGCTTTTTGTTATGGGCAGTCAGAAAGTATATTTATCACTCATAAAAAAAAAAATGTATCACCCCTTGACTAACCTTTGGTCAGTAATGCCCAATTTTTTTCAAGATCCAATCAATTCCTGTAAGATAAATATTAGTCCTGCCCCTTTTTTCATTATATAGCCATTTGCCTCAAAAATGTGCCACACCACAGAAGCAAAATGACTTGTAAAGGCTGTTATATGTTGATGTAAGTATGTTACAGCAACATCATAATACACAAACATGGTAATCTATCAGCACCATGGATTTACCAATTCCATGCGGTTACTGAATCATATTTCCGTCAGTGCTTTTTTGTAACTTCCAGCAAAGAGTGAATCAACCCCTCTTGCACCCGTTCATAATGTGAATGTCTGCTCATGAGTTATCTGGAAATGGCTTTACAGGGATGTAACACAGTTTCTAAGATAACATCAAAAGTACCAGACACAAAATGATGAGAGAGAATGACAGACTTTATGTGCATACATGACTCCACTTAAAAATTCTCTGTGGGGAAAACCATGTGGCTTCGGGCTGCATTTGTATGAGTGTGTGGAGAACACATGCCAGAGCTCACTGCCAGTCAATGCGATGAGCAGTGGAATGCAGTGTCGAAGCAGAGCAGAGGTTATTGCACAAACAAGGTTAAGGAGCATGACCCATGTAGCTGGAGGCTAGGTCGCATCATGCATGCATGTGCACACACGAATCTACAACCGTGCCAAAGAGTGAACAAAGGACTGTTTTCATGCGACAGCAGTCTGCATTACACTCAGAAATGCCAGGCAGCCATCTATATTCTGCTATGGACAACACTATTTCCAATTAGTCTATTAATCTTGTACCATTTACTTTGACAAAAAAGACAGTGTTTTATACTTTGTGTTTTTAAAAGAATGCAGAAATATTAAAATTCTGGCTGATATGATAACTAGTTAATTCTTTTCAAATGAAATATATTTAAAGTCTATAATATATTTCATCTAAATGTTTTCAAAAAATGTAGAAAAACTTTTTTTTTAAAATCTTAATGGCCCCAAATTCTAACAATATCTTTTTCTTTTTCTGGATTCCTCTGTTCACATTCTCCTGGCTAAGGCTGTTTTGACACAAAACTCTTTTCTGCAATAGCTGGATGCCAATTATGGCGGAGAAAAAAAAAACTACAATGAAGTCATTTGACAGCATGGCATAATTCTGTATGAAATGTTTATGAATCTACCCACATTCTATAAAAAGGCATTATTAAGTGTAAATTGTGCAGTAAGCAATATGTTAATGTTCCATTCTGAACACTGACAGCTCCTGCCACACACAGGGCACAAGGACTGTGTTCATTGTTATTCAATGTGCCTCAAATTTTCTTTTCCAAATATTTAATCTCAGCCTGATCAAAGCTTTGATCTCATCTTGATGTCGATTGAGAAACAAAGTCTCAACCCCCGCCATCTCAGGTTTTCCTAACACGTCAGCCTTCATACTTTCACACACTGTAAGCCGTGTCCATTTTCATGTCCATTTGGAAGGCCGTCCAGGGTGCCTTAACAGCTTGAATAAAATTTTATGTGGAACTCTGGGAGTATGACATCCATCCTGCCCGCATCAAGAAGTCGCAACATATGCAACTTTTAATTACCAGTCCCCCCCACCCCCAAAAAGTCTTTCAATCTTCCCTTAAGTCACCAGAGGACCATCTAATCCAAGAAGATGACGCGTTCAAGGAAACGGAAGCACATTTGCATTTATGCATTTGGCAGACGCTTTTATCCAAAGCAACTTAGTGTATTCAGGCTACACATTTTTTTACCAGTATGTGTTCCCTGGGAATTGAACCCACAACCTTTTGCGCTGGTAACGCAATGCTCTACCACAGGAAGCCAGCATATATGTGCACACTGCCCTGCCAGAGTCACTCTGCCTAGAGGACGCATGGATGTGGGAATGCCTGCAGAATCTAGCATGTAAGACAATTCACTGTGGGGTTGAAATTGGTACACTGCAGCAAAGCCACACACAACCTGAAGCTAATGGAATTTAAGTGAGCATGTGACAATATTTATAACATCATACAAGGAGAGAGACTGCAAAAACAAGACAGGGGAAAATATAAATAAAATGGTAAACATCTGTCTGTGCCCCTCTGTCAGAGATAAACATATGAGGAACCAGCATCCTGACATAGAGTTAATTTACATGACAAGCATTGTAACTACCCAGTCAATTTATCTCTGGGGAGGAAGCTGACTGACGGCTTCATTTCATTTTTGAATTGTTAATGCAGAAACTCTTCCAAAGCTTTAATTTTTTTAATTTTAGTTTGGAAAAAGAAGGAATTTAATTGTTGAGAAATAATGTACAGGAGTAGAAATCCCAAGAATGTATAGCAGAAGGTCCCTGGCCACAAAAAATAATGAATTATGTAACAATGGTTATGGTCTGGGACTTATAATAAAAGTACACAGGCTAACGCAATATAATTTAAAAATCTATTATTTTCAAAGCCACAAGACTAAAGTGACAGAATCACTTATCAACCTTCTTAGTAAGCAAACAGCAGTTGCACTTTTGAGAATTAAATGCGAATCTCTGATTTTTTTTTAAAACACTTATATGAATTCTTACCAGTGTTAATTTAGTGTTGTTTACATACTTTTATAGTACTTATTAAAATAAATAAATAAATCTGAATTTTTATATTTAATTATAGCCCATTATAATTTTATATTTTCAGTTTTCATTGTAATTTCACTTTATTTAGGTTTTAGTAATGTTGGAACATTGCTTATATTAGTTTTTCCTTATTTATAACATTTCTACGCAGTTTTACAATTTAGTAATATTATTTTTTTAATTTAAGCTCATTTCAGTTATCTGCAAATGTTATATTTTTAAAGTTAAAGCTTTTCATCTAATATTTAACCATTGCATTCAACAAAAATGATTTTAGTTAATAACACTGATTCTTTACAAGAATTCAAGTCATTGTTGCTTGTTACTATTCAACTATGTTACTCATAGTTGCAAAACTGTATTACTTCTTTTTTCCTTTTCAGCCGAGAGAAAGTGACATTTCAAGAAATTGCTATATATATAGAAAATAACTTGGTCAAGAATGCCACATATTCTGTTACTAGAGTTTAAATGATGAACTTGTGTCCTATAAGATGTGCTCCACATTTGTCTCAGACAAAGAAAAGTAACAAAACTCCAGTGTTACAGTGAATAAAAGAGCATGAGTTTGTGATGACTCTGCCAGCTCACTCTCTGTGGGTAGGAGCCTTTGAGCAGGGGATCACATTTCCTGCTGCCGCTCATAGCACAACCACCTACAGTAAGCCACAGGGAGCGGGGTTACTACAGGACAAAACCACTGTACTGAGAAAAAACAAAAACACTTTACATGCTGCTGTCCAAAGTGCTCTTTCTCTACCCGAGACACATGACTTCAGCTGATGTGAAGCTGAAAGAACACTCATAAAACCAGCATTGTTAGATGAATATTTAATATGTAACATGCCCTAGATTTTTTGCAGTTATATCTTAACACAGGCACACTCCAAAAACAAGATCTAGCTCAAGTCGGTCACCGAATTCACATTAGACACAGTGAATGGAGGAGAAATGGCTTCACTTCCACTAATATCACACAAAACATTCATACACCCACACATGCTCCGACCCCCTCCTGACGTTCTTCTTCTGAAATCTACTCACAGTATTTATACGGAAGTTTAAAAACATCTCTATTCACAGACGATGATGATATGCTCTCAGTCACTACTTCCTCAAAAAATATCCATGTATAATTGTTTTATAATACACATGTTTGTGTGAGTACGTACCTCGTCTGCTCCTGCAGAATAAGGTGAGGCTCCACGAAGAACTTTACTCGGAGCCGTAGTCTGCAGGGCGTGAGGTTTTCCATCTGCTGGGAGATTCTGTTCCTCAGGTTCAGCCACAGGTTCTCTCCCTTACTGCCAGAAAACTGCAGCCCAAAGTAATCCACCTCAATGATTCCCAGCTTCCGACATACCTGCCACCAACAAAGAGACACACTGTGTTAAATATTAGAATCGGTTTACTTGTCCCCATCAACTTTCACTGTGTGGAAAAGAGCAGCCTGGACACATTTTTTATTTTTTTTTTACATGAAAATTCTGTAATCATTTACTCATCCTTATTTGTGGATGAACAATTGCTTTACTCATAAACTTAGCTAAATGTATTTATTTTATAATTAAGCACAATTAAGATAAAAATGAAACAAACAAAAACAAACAATGGGTTAGATTTGTATTTTTTTTTTATCAAGAGTCTCCCCCCAGAGTCTCAGTTATGTAACACAGGAGAGAAAATTCCTTTAAAGGGCAATCTGAAGTCCGGTGAGGCAAAATGACGCCTTTAGTGCACTATGCCATAGGCGGAGTTAGTACAGCTCATGAAAATATCCTGAGATGACATGCTTACACAATCTAATTTAAGCCTCATTACATCGTCTTGTGAACGCAACATTCACCTCCTCTAATTTTATGTTCTCTAAATTAGTGCTAGAATAAAAGAAGTCGACAACAGAGATGTCTCTAAAATATTTTTAAAAAGTACATCATGTCGAAAAACCCTTCACTTTGTAATTTATTTTGGAGGTGTAGTATCTGCACACACGGGCCAAACATCTGCTGCTGAAGCGAATGAACTTTAGTAACCTCCAGCATGCCTTCACACATGCACGCACTATTGTTTAGAGTATCCAAATGTTTCTTTCTCTGAAAATGATAACATGAACTTTTAAACAACATGCAGTATCTGATAATAATCATGCAAACTTTTTTTTCTTACAATAAAAAGTTATTATTTAGAAAGCATTACATTTGATTATTTGTCTGAGTGATCTAACGAAAGAAATGCTAGAATCTGACTTAAAAATGCTTTAATAACATGCTAAATACGAGTACTGATGTTAACCCTAAATAAACGCGGGAGAACAACGATCTCACAGATTGATGTTGATATTAAGTTTCCATGTGCTTCATATGAACTCATTATTTCCGCGCTCAGGCAACAGTTTTTGTTTGTCAACATTTGCACTTATTTTATATAGGAATGCACTAGGGCTGATTGGATAAAATGCACGCTTCACAAACGTTTAATAATATACATCAGATATATTTCACACCGGGGCTGGTTTCATTCATCATCTTACCTTATTCAGACAGTCCTCTCCGTTCGCCTTCGCGTCCACTTCAATCTCCATCACCACCGCGTCCGGTCGAGTTACATGGCAGAGCATTTTGGAGAGGTGTTTTGTCTTTGGTCTACCCGTCCTGTACGAAAAAAAGCACTACAAACAGCTCTCACTGTCGTCCTCTCTTAGCACCCTACATCAGTCTTCGCTCAATTTCCTCAAGCCCTCTGTTTCTCTGTGCTCGAGCGCTTCCTGCTCTATATGAACAAAACGCTGCTCAAACCACGCCCACTGACCCCACAGCCAATCACACGACGAGGCGCATCGAAGCCTACAGCGAACGCTCTGACAGCAACACAAAGCTTGCCATGTTCACTTAGTAGTGAATACTGTGGAGTGTCGACTCCATTAGCGTCCCCTACAGGTGCGTTATATTGATCATGAATATGCTCGTGTGGTTCCTATCTATCTATCTATCTATCTATCTATCTATCTATCTATCTATCTATCTATCTATCTATCTATCTATCTATCTATCTATCTATCTATCTATCTATCTATCTATCTATCTATCTATCTACTCATCTAATATTTCTAATCTATCTATCTATCTATCTATCTATCTATCTATCTATCTATCTATCTATCTATCTATCTATCTATCTATCTATCTATCTATCTATCAAAAATAAAACAAAAACAAACATCTACTTAATAAAATTAAATAGTTATGTTTTAATATAAATAAAAATGAATAAACAAAATAAAATACAATTAAACTACATTAAATATTAAATATAAACTAGAATATAAAAATGTAATAATAAACAAATAAAATAAAAGTAAATAAACAATTAATGAAATTACAGTTAAACATAAATGAATATCTGTTTTGTGAGAAAACTTGAACCGTGCAAGAAACTTATTTAGTTGATGCTTGATTGTTTGTCCTTGTGAGACACCCTTTTATGATCACGTTTACACTTGAGTTCGTCCTAGCAAATATCTCTCGAGGAAGAATGCAGTCTCGTCCAGCGCCAGACGACGGATGGAGTGAATGCCAATGTGAGATTACACTTCACATGTATTATGCATGTTTGCCTACAACCCTCCCTTGAGGAGCACATTGACACTGTAAATGAGACATCAGCCAAAAAGCTTTTAATAAAGAATATTTAAACTGCTGGAAGAAAACAGAGGTGAAAAAATAGCTACTGAGCCATCGATGCATTTTACAGTCATGTCAGACCAGCAGCAGTCCACAGGGACTGACTAGATTGTGTAGTCCCCAGTTTGACCTTGCAGTGGAGACTTGTGAGACAGCCCTGGGACAGACAGCTAGCGTTCCAACACCTGTCCCCAAACTCCACTCAGTGTTCCCTGAATGCATCACATCAGGAAAGCAGAGTGCTTGAGGCTGCTTGGAGAAAACAACAAGTGTGAAATGCCAAGACAGATCTTTTCTGCTCACTGTAGCCTGCCCACACATTGCCAGTTTGAAACTCTTTCTTCACAAGCAATCACAGCCAGATGTGACAACAGTCTGACTAAAGTTGGCTGAACAAACAGCAAAGATTGTTCATGTGCATATGAGGCTAGTGAAGATCTGCAGCTACTGTATCTGCAGGTGTGCTTAAAATTGTCCACAGGTGATGATGCAGTGAATAAAGAAGTACTAAAATCCATTCATATGAAACTGGAAAATGTGGTGTTCACCACAAAATGTGGTAGTCATCAGTCACCATTTACTCACCTTCATGTTGTTTCAAACCTGTAGGGGTTTCTTTCTTCTGTTGTAAGCATGTTGCTATATGGTTGTTAGAGTGCTCCAAGTGATCACTTATTGGCTCAAGTGGAAAGAGCTCACACTCAAGTCCCTGTGATATTCTAGTCTCTAGATATAGTAGCTCAGGGCAGTCCTTCAGCGTGAATTTTACTCAATTATATTTCAGCTTGTGACATGAATAAGATATTTTGAGTTTTGATGAGCTTTATGAATACTGATATGAAGTGAAGTGAAGTGACATTCAGCCAAGTATGGTGACCCATACTCAGAATTTGTGCTCTGCATTTAACCCATCCGAAATGCACACACACAGAGCAGTGAACACACACACACACACTGTGAGCACACACCCGGAGCAGTGGGCAGCCATTTATGCTGCGGCGCCCAGGGAGCAGTTGGGGGTTCGATGCCTTGCTCAAGGGCACCTAAGTCGTGGTATTGAAGGTGGAGAGAGAACTGTACATGCACTCCCCCCACCCACAATTCCTGCCAGCCCGGGACTCGAACTCACAACCTTTCGATTGGGAGTCCGACTCTCTAACCATTAGGCCACGACTTCCCTAACATATATATTCATCCATCTGTGACATTCATTGATGTAGAGCTGAACTTCCCACTCTCTCTGTAGGACTGAGCAGAATGAAGGGCATTTCAATTACCTTAAAGGGTTAGTTCACCCAGATAGCAAAATTATGTCATTAATAACTTACCCTCATGTTGTTCCAAACCCGTAAGACCTCCGTTTATCTTTGGAACACAGTTTAAGATATTTTAGATTTAGTCCGAGAGCTCTCAGTCCCTCCATTGAAGCTGTGTGAACGGTATACTGTCCATGTCCAGAAAGGTAAGAAAAACATCATCAAAGTAGTCCATGTGACATCAGATGGTCAGTTAGAATTTTTTGAAGCATCGAAAATACATTTTGGTCCAAAAATAGCAAAAACTAAGACATTTTAGTCAGTTTGTCTTCCGTGTCTGTTGTGTGAGAGAGTTCAAAACAAAGCAGTCTGGATATCCGGTTCGCAAACGAATCATTCAGTTCACCAAATCGAACTGAATCATTTTAAACGGTTCGCATCTCTAATCCACATTAATCCACAAATGTCTTAAGCTGTTAACTTTTTTAATGTGGCTGACACTCCCTCTGAGTTCAAACAAACCAATATCCCGGAGTAATGCATGTACTCAAACAGTACACTGACTGAACTGCTGTGAAGAGAGAACTGAAGATGAACACCGAGCCGAGCCAGATAGTGAACAAAAGACTGACTTGCAGTCAGCCACATTAAAAAAGTTAACATCTTAAGTCATTTGTGTATTAATGCGTATTAGAGATGCAAACCGTTTAAAACGATTCAGTTCGATTTGGTGAACTGAATGATTCGTTCGCGAACCGGATATCCAGACTGCTTTGTTTTGAACTCTCTCTCACAACAGACACGGAAGAGAAGACAATGCCGAATAAAGTCGTCGTTTTTGCTATTTTTGGACCAAAATGTATTTTTGATGCTTCAAAAAATTCTAACTGACCCTCTGATGTCACATGGACTACTTTGATGATGTTTTTCTTACATTTCTGGACATGGACAGTATACCGTACACACAGCTTCAATGGAGGGACTGAGAGCTCTCGGACTAAATCTAAAATATCTTAAACTGTGTTCTGATGATGAACGGAGGTCTCACGGGTTTGAAACAACATGAGAGTAAGTTATTAATTACATAATTTTGCTATCTGGGTGAACTAACCCTTTAAATGCAAAATTCTAGTCCAGAATCAAAACATGCACATATAATAAACAGAACTTATAAAGTCACGGCCAAAAGTTTTGGCAGTGACAAATTTTGTGTCTTGTAAATTTTGCTGCTTCAGTATTTGTAGATTTTCCACATTATTGGCAAAAAAAGAATACAAGTCAATATTTACAGTGTTAAGCCTTGTTCTTCATAATATCTGCAATTTGCTCTGGCATGCTGGATATTAGCTTTTGGGTCAAATCCTGACTGATGGCGAACCATTCTTGTCTTTTTCTCGGAGTTGATCACACTTTGTGGGCTTCTGTTTATCCACTCATCTTTTGAAGACTGACCACAGGTTCTCTATGGGTTTGAGATCCGGGGAGTTTGCCTGGCCAGGGATCCAAAATATCAATGTAATGATCTTCATGTAATGATCTTCATGTAATTACATTGATTTTAATTGCTTTCAGCAATAATTTAAAATGCATCTGAATGCTCTACACAATCATCTAGGAACAATGCGAATGAACACCACAACAGCTTAAGCAGCACATTTTGCAAAACACAAAATTGATGTCACTGCCAAAAGTTTTGGCCATGACAGCTTTTAATGCATTATGCCAGCACAGCATTATGCAATCTGTTGTAGTGCATGAGTAAAAAGATGGCACAAAATACAATAAATCAGTACCTTGCTAAATTTGACATACTTTGCATATTAAATCAAAACTGTGGCCTATCATCCTTGAGGCGATGTTGGACCACAGGAGATTTGGCAGTATTTTCTGTTTTATAGTAGAGAAGATTTTCATACAAACTATTCTAACTGGCAAATGATCAAATGCACTCTGAAAGTCACAGAATGTCCAGTCCTCAATGATAATGCTTGAACAACGTGATTAACCAAAGTACAACACTTTCCTGAATCAAAATCCTGTGATCAATGAGTCATTTGACTTTGATTTCAGGTTACGGATGGAACTTGTTGCTAAGTTTGGGAACAGTAAAAGGTTTTAATGCTTTTGAAATAAGTCTCTTATGACCTTAGGCTGTATATATTTGGGCAAAACATACAGTAAAAACAGTAGTATTATTAAATATTACTGCAATTTAAAATGCAATAAAAAATAATGTTAATGTGAATAGGTCTATATTTTAAAATGTAGCTTATTCCTGTGGTATCAAAGCTAAATTTTCAGCATCATTCCTCCAGTCTTCAGTGTCACATGATCCTTCAGAAATCAGTCTAATATGATGATTTGCCGCTCAAGATATACAATGAATAGCAAGCTTAAAATAACATTTCAATCTTGACAACACCTGGAATAGTTTTATATGGAACAATATTCCGGACAATATTCAAAATAAATAGCAAATTGTACTTTGTTCGTTCTTGAAGTGAACTTTAGCCTGTTTGGTGATAAAACCTTTTGAACGGTCTTGAGCTGAGCCCAAGGCTTCCAGTGTGTGATAACTGCGAGTTCTCTAAATGACGCGGTGCTGCACTGCTTGTCCTGTATGCCACCAAAATGTATTACATCAAAAAGTTACAAATGTAGGTTATGAACAATTTTTCTTTTTAAATAATGGTGAATAAAATGCTGAAATGAAGCAGTATTCAGAGCATCCACCTATGAATTTAACATGCTCTGTGAATGAATGTCATTACCAATGACATTTTCTTTATTACGTCCCAGGTCTAGGTCTAGGAGAACAACATAAATAAAGATCTTTACATAGGAATGTTGTGGACTGTCTTTCTTTCTTTCTTTCTTTCTTTCTTTCTTTTTTCTTTCTTTCTTTCTTTCTTTCTTTCTTTCTTTCTTTATAATATCAATATCGAATATCAATCGCTGTCAAGGCTATTAGGAAAATCCTGCTCCAGTGTGTTTTATACGCTGCTCTTGGAGTGTAACAGAGAGCTTATGAATCACCAGCCCTAAATCTGCCAGTGGGATCAAATCACTCACAGAATATGTATCAAAGGATAAGCAAAGGAGGGAAGAGCTGACAAAGCTACCATACATTACGAAATCATTTCTGATCAACTCTGTCAAAAGAAAATATCAATGATAGCAATAAATGATATCATAGCTTGAATAATTTATTTTATACAGAATTTAATACGAATTGTTAATACTGAAATTGAATCTTTTGATTGAAAACTTTGCCATGGTGGCATATCTGAGTATAGATTGTGACATCTCTTCTGAGACTCTAGAAGAGGCACATGTGAGATTAGTTTTTCTTCAAAGTCTGTGGAGTCTGAGACTTGAGCGATTTGCTCTGCATTTAATCTCATTGCTGTCCAGGACCCCAGAACCAGATATTCAGGATTAGAGGGACTAAATGTAATAGTTTAAAAATCATTCATTAAAAGAACCCCATATTGGTTGTCCAGTGTTCTAAATATTGGGTGGACATGACTTGGGGAAACAACTGGGGTTATATTACTTAATGCTATATTTAATTATTATTATACTATTGTGTATTTTAATAATAGAAAAAACACTACATTCAAGTTTGTCTAGATGGCGCAGGTTGATGGGGGGTTAACATAACTGATGATATTCAGAGAGTTAAACAACGTAGATCTATTCTGCCTAGATCAAATTGTCACAGGGTCTGGGTTGTGTCCCTGGGTTTCCACTAGATGTCCCCCTTTCTCACGGTGTCTGTCACCTTATCACTTCCTGTTCCCTTATTTGGTCACCTTCCTCCTTGTTAGTAATTGATTGTTCCCCACCTGTCTCCTGTTCCCTCATTATCCTTCTGTGTATTTATACCCGGTCTGTCTGAGTCTGTGTTACGGAGTCCTTGTTTAATGTTTAATGTTAAACGTTAATTCATGTCCGTCATCTTGCCTTGCCTTGCCTTGCCTTGCCTTGCCTTGCCTTGCCTTGCCTTGCCTTGCCTTGCCTTGCCTTGCCTTGCCTTGTCTTCTTGTTTAGTTTATGTTTGCTCTTCTGGTTTTCGACTCACGCCTGGACTGTTTATTCTCTGTGGATTAACCCCTAATAAAGACATACCCGCAATTGGTTCTCTCTCCTGTGTGTTCTGTAACATCAGTCGTGACAGAAGGACTCCGTCACCTTGAGATCCAGCGGTATGTCGATTAACGCTTCTTCCCCAGCCACAGAGCGGGAGAGGAGCAATCGGTTTGAGGGAACCCGCCTGGTCGTGTTTCGCGGGACCAGGGGAGGTCGCCGAGGAGGAGGTGGGCGAGAGGAAGCTCAGCATCGCTCTCCACCATGGCCTCCCTTCGACTCGGGGCTCACGTGGGAGGGACCAGAGCCGCCGTTTCACCAGGGCAGAAGAAAGAAGCCAGCGACACTGCCCATGATGGCCGCTGGTCCAGCACCACAGCACAAGATGGCCGCCAACCCAGCGCCGCTGTGGTGCATGGCCACCAACCCCGCACCACGAGGCCAGATGGAAGGCCTCACACCACAGTGCAAGATGGCTGCCAGCTCAACACGAACGCCTAAGATGGCCGCTGACACCTTTCTCGATTACTTCGAGATGTTATCTAAGATTCTAGAGATTCCCAAGACTGTTCATGTCATGGCTGCTGAGCCAGCACCACAGCACAAAATGGCCACCAGCCCAGAGCCACAGCACAAGATGGCCGCCAGCCCAGAGCCACAGCACAAGATGGCCGCCAGCCCAGAGCCACAGCACAAGAGGGCCGCCAGCCCAGCGCCACAGCACAAGATGGCCGACTCAACGCCTGAGTCTCCAGACAAGGTATCACCGGTTCGCCAACATAGAGGGCGGAGGAGGAGGAGACAGGCGTCTACCGTTCCTCAAGGCCCAGAGGACGTTCCCGAGGCGGTGCCCGATGCTGTTCCGGAGACCGAGGCGGTGCCCGATGCTGTTCCGGAGGCCGAGGCAGTGCCCGATGCCGAGGCGGTGCCCGATGCTGTT
Organism: Carassius carassius; assembly: GCF_963082965.1. Lineage (NCBI taxonomy): Eukaryota > Metazoa > Chordata > Actinopteri > Cypriniformes > Cyprinidae > Carassius > Carassius carassius. The sequence goes on from NC_081779.1 coordinate 23,137,062, forward strand.
CCGGAGGCCGAGGCGGTGCCCAATGCTGAGGCGGTGCCCGATGCCGAGGCGGTGCCCGATACTGTTCCGGAGGCCGAGGCGGTGCCCGATGCCGAGGCGGTGCCCGATGCTGTTCCGGAGGCCGAGGCGGTGCCCGATGCTGTTCCGGAGGCCGAGGCGGTGCCCGATGCTGTTCCGGAGGCCGAGGCGGTGCCCGATGCTGTTCCGGAGGCCGAGGCGGTGCCCGATGCCGAGGCGGTGCCCGATGCCGAGGCGGTGCCCGATACTGTTCCGGAGGCCGAGGCGGTGTCCGATGCCGAGGCGGTGCCCGATGCTGTTCCGGAGGCCGAGGCGGTGCCCGATGCTGTTCCGGAGGCCGAGGCGGTGCCCGATGCTGTTCCGGAGGCCGAGGCGGTGCCCGATGCTGTTCCGGAGGCCGAGGCGGTGCCCGAGGCCGAGGCGGTGCCCGATGCCGATGCCGTTCCGGAGGTCGAGGCGGTGCCCGATGCCGATGCCGTTCCGGAGGTCGAGGCGGTGCCCGAGGCCGATGCCGTTCCGGAGGGCGAGGCTGTTCCGGAGGGCGATGCCGTTCCGGAGGGCGAGGCGGTGCCCGATGCCGTTCCGGAGGGCGAGGCGGTGCCCGATGCCGTTCCGGAGGGCGAGGCGGTGCCCGATGCCGTTCCGGAGGGCGAGGCGGTGCCCGATGCCGTTCCGGAGGCCGAGGCGGTGCCCGATGCCGTTCCCGAGGCCGTTCCCGAGGCCGAGGCGGTGCCCGATGCCGTTCCCGATTCGGTGCCCAAGACCGGTCTAGAGTCAGGGCTAGTTCCTGTTGACCGTCCAGAGTCGAGTCAGGTCCCAGTGGACTCTCCAGAGTCAGGGCCAGTCACTGATGACCTTCCAGAGTCAGGGCGGGTCACCGTTGGACGTTCAGAGTCAAGTCAAGTCACTGGGTGGGCTGCTGCTCGGGCCTGTTGGACTCCGGCATCGACCACAGGGGGGTGGTGGTCATCCGCTCCGCCCTGGGGGACTCTGGCGTCGACCACGAGGACGTGGTGGTCCTCCGCTCCGCCCTGGGGGGCTTCCGCTCTGACCACGAGGACATGGTGGTCCTCTGCTCCGCCCTGGGGGGCTTCCGTTCTGACCACACGGACGTGGTGGTCTTCCATTCCGCCCTGGGGGGCGTCCGCTCTGACCACGAGGACGTGGTGGTCTTCTGCTCCGCCCTGGGGGGCTTCTGCCCTGACCACACGGACATGGTGGTCTTCTGCTCCGCCCTGGGGGGCTTCTGCTCTGACCACGAGGACGTGGTGGTCTTCTGCCCCGCCCTGGGGGGCTTCATGTTGTTTTTTGTTTGTTGTTTTTGTATTTACTTCTGTCCCTGTTCCTCTCTGTGAGCCTGGCCCTCCGTCCCTCCCCCTGAACCTCCTCCGGTCCTCCTCCCTCCTGGTCTCTCTGTTTTGTGTCTACACTTCTGTTATCTGTTCGCCATGATTTTTTTTTCTGGCCCTCCGTCCCTCCCCCTGAGCCTCCACCTGTCCGCCTCCCTCCTGGTCTCTGTTTTGTGTCTGTCGTGGAGCGTCTGGGAGCCGCTCCGTAGAGGGGGGGTACTGTCACAGGGTCTGGGTTGTGTCCCTGGGTTTCCACTAGATGTCCCCCTTTCTCACGGTGTCTGTCACCTTATCACTTCCTGTTCCCTTATTTGGTCACCTTCCTCCTTGTTAGTAATTGATTGTTCCCCACCTGTCTCCTGTTCCCTCATTATCCTTCTGTGTATTTATACCCGGTCTGTCTGAGTCTGTGTTACGGAGTCCTTGTTTAATGTTTAATGTTAAACGTTAATTCATGTCCGTCATCTTGCCTTGCCTTGCCTTGTCTTCTTGTTTAGTTTATGTTTGGATTGCTCTTCTGGTTTTCGACTCACGCCTGGACTGTTTATTCTCTGTGGATTAACCCCTAATAAAGACATACCCGCAATTGGTTCTCTCTCCTGTGTGTTCTGTAACACCAGTCGTGACACAAATACATTAACATTGTCATATGCATCACCATGCTAAAATCTTCAGAGAGCTGTCATGACTAAAACACATTTATTCAGAAAGGATGAATTGACAAACTGATCAAAATTGACAATTAAGACTTTTTTGTTACGAAACTTAAACTATTTTTTTAAACTTTCTATTAATCAAAAACAAGTCATTTGTATTATACAAAATGTGAAGCAGCACAACTGTCTTCAACAGTGATAATAAGAAATGCTTTATGAACAGCAAATGAGCATATTAGAATGATTTCTAAAGGATCGTGTGACCCTGAAGACTGGACTATTGATGCTGAAAATTCAGCTTTGATCACAGGAATTTTAAATTGTAATAACATTTCAAAATATTACTGTTTTACTGTATCTATGATCAAATATATGCAGTTTTGGTATGCAAAAGAGACTTCTTTCAAAAACATATATAGTACAGACCAAAAGTTTGGACACACCTTCTCATTCAAAGAGTTTTCTTTATTTTCATGACTATGAAAATTGTAGATTCACACTGAAGGCATCAAAACTATGAATTAACACATGTGGAATTATATACATAACAAAAAAGTGTGAAACAACTGAAAATATGTCCTATTCTAGGTTCTTCAAAGCAGCCACCTTTTGCTTTGATTACTGCTTTGCACACTCTTGGCATTCTCTTGATGAGCTTCAAGAGGTAGTCACCTGAAAGGGTCTTCCAACAGTCTTGAAGGAGTTCCCCGAGAGATGCTTAGCACTTGTTGGCCCTTTTGCCTTCCATCTGTGGTCCCCTAAACCATCTCGATTGGGTTCAGGTCCGGTGACTGTGGAGGCCAGGTCATCTGGCGCAGCACCCCATCACTCTCCTTCTTGGTCAAATAGCCCTTGATGCCTTCAGTGTGACTCTACAATTTTCATAGTCATGAAAATAAAGAAAACTCTTTGAATGAGAAGGTGTGTCCAAACTTTTGGTCTGTACTGTATATATAAAAAAATCTTACCAAACATTTGAATGGTATGTTACATTCTATTATTATATTATTGTAATAATAAAATCTTCATATTCATCCAGAAGAAGGAGGCAGGAACCGGCGGACAATCAAATTAAACTTTTAATAATTCAAAATAAACACAAAACAGCGCACCAGCCCCTCACGGACGACTGGTGCGCTCAAATAAAAACCAAAACACAACTAAAAGC